>NW_028258317.1:33260434-33568586 GCF_053883595.1 Heterocephalus glaber
TGCTCACTACAAGTTAACTAATTAATTAATTTTTGTGGTACTGGGGATTGAACCCAGTGCCTTCTCACAGAGCTATATCCCCAGCCCTATTTGTTTGTTTATTTATTTATTTATTTTTGAGACTGGGTCTTGCTAAGTCACTAAGTTGTCCAGGTTTGTTCAAACTTACGATCCTTCTGCCTCAGCCTCCCAAAGTATTGGGATTATAGACATGTACCACCATGCTTGGTTTATGTATTTTTTTTTTTTCTTTTACCAATTCCGTGGCTTCAGTGCTTCCTCTACAGTAGTATTATCAGTCTTTCCCCTTTAACCCAAACTTCATTTACTTATTTCCATTCTGTTTGTTTGGTTTTTTTTTTTGGTACCGGGGATTGAACTTGGGTCCTTGCTCTTGCGAGGCAGGCGGCGGAACTACTGAGCTAAATCCCCAGCCCCTTATTTCCATTCTGTATGAGACATTTCCACTTGGGTAGCAAACTGTTTTCTCGTTAGTAAGCACATTTAGCATCTGATTAGAATATAGCTATTGCAAAGATAAACTGTTGTGGGCCGGCGATTTAGCTCAGTGGTTCTGCCGCCTGCTCTGCAAGCGCAAGGACCCGAGTTTGATCCCCAGTACCAAAAAAAAAAGTATTGACAGCTAATTCAAGTGATTTTATTTTGGTTTTTTTTTTGGTTTTTTTTTTGGTACCGGGGACCAAAATTGGGTCCTTGCGTTTGAGAAGCAGGCGGCAAAACCACTGAGCTAAATCCCCAGCCCTTCAAGTGATTTTAAAACATTGGAACTGTGCGGGCCAAATAAACATGTCGTAGTTTTTAGGGGTCATTGATAACACAGCTTTTTTAAAAGAATTTATGGGCCAGTGATTTAGTGCGGTGGTTCTGGTGCCTGCCGCATAAGCTCAAGGTCCCAAGTTTGATCCCCAGGACCAAAAAAAAAAAAAAAAATTTATAATCTTTTCTCTAAACCTACTCTTTCACCTAAATCTTTATTTTTTTATGGTTTTTTTTGGTCCTGGGGATTGAACTCGGGACCTTGCGCTTATTTTTTATGTTTGATATTAAAGAAACTTTGTGAAAACTCCATGTAATTATTTTTATATATTATGTATTGTTTTTATCAACTATTTTTCTTTTATTCTAGTCTTTAACCTTTTGCATGACTTGTTAATTCTTCCACAGTAGTTTTCACTGGGTTGGAATTATATAGTTTTATGTTTGGGTGGTATTTACTTCTTTCTTTCTTTGGAATTTGTATATAATAGTAAAAAAGTATAAATATATTTTGTAATAGTTTATTCTCTTAAGATTCTATAGTTCTCTACTTTTTTCCCCCTCTGAATCTTTAGTTGCACATAGGAAATGTTTATGAGGCTGGAAAATTGAACCTTTTAACAGTTATTCAGTTGTTAAATGAAGTCCTGAAAGTAATGAAATATGAACGTTGTCAGGCTGACCAAGCAAGATTTACAATAGATCGTCACTACCTTGAAAAAGAGACCAAATTTCAGAGGGAAAGATTATCAGATCTGAAGCGTATGAGGTACACTAGAAAGATTTTCTGTTATTTTACTGCGGGAGGAGTAGGGTGATTTTCTCAGTAAATCTCCTGTATAGTTAACAACTCTTTTGCTTTGTCAAACAAGTGTGAAAATTTTACTAGTATTCAAAACCTTACGTGATGAGAGACATGAGGTAGAAAGGAAAAATAATAGTTTTTTGTTTATCTGGAATAAGTTGCTTTGAGTGATAATTCTTCATTTTTATATTTTGTAATAGTTTGGTAGTACAAGGGTTTGAACTTAGCGTGTTTGCACTGAGCTACATCTCCAGCCCTTTTTTATTTTTATTTTTATTAGTACATGATGATTACGTTCATTGTGGGGAGTTAGTACATGTACATAACACATTTTAGTTTTTACTTCCCTGTCCCTTACTTCCCTCCCATTTATTTATTATTTTGAGACAGGATTTTGCTAAGTTGCCAGGCTATCTTAAACTTGCAATCCTTTTGCCTTAGACCCCCAAACAGCTGGAATTACAAGCACAAAGTACTGTGTCCAGCTGTGAAATAATTTAAACTTTTTTCTAGCCTATCTTTTGTTACATTTAATAATAAAAGTGAGCCTCAGAAGTTTTTTATTTTAGCTGAAAGAGTGGGAGTTAATGGGCTCCTTTTAGGAATAGGCAGATAGTAGAAGAATTTCTAACTGACATTTACAGCTGCAGGGGGGAATGTATTTTAAAAATATATGGTGTTGGGCTGGGGATTTAGCTCAGTGGTTCTGCTGCCTGCCTCACAAGCACAAGGTCCCGAGTTTAATCCCTGGTACCAAAAAAAAAATGTGGTATAAAAATATATGGTGTAGGGCAGGGAATTTAGCTCAGTGCCACCGTGCCTGCATGGCAAGCACAAGGTCCTGAATTGGATTACTGGTACTGAAAATAATTAAATCTATATGGTGTAATAAATGTATAATTGCTTTCTAGTTTTAAAAGAAGAAGGCTGGGGATTTAGTTTAGTGGTGCCGTGCTGGCTTTGCAAGCACAAGGTCCTGAGTTCATTCCCCCTACTAGGAAAAAAAAAAAGGAAGAAAAGGTATTTTAGGTTCTGAATAGTCACTTGTGAGAGTTTATTCATTTTATATGTACCTTAGTGGTTGAGCTTTCGGTTATATTTCCTTCTCCTTTCTTACTGCTATTGTTACTTTCTTAAATTTTGCTCCATGCTTTTTTGTGTATTCATGTTTTGAATGAAATTACTTTTTATGCTACCATAGGTGTAAAATAAAAGAAGATCTCACAACTATACAACATTCTGTTGTTGAAAAGCAAAGAGAATGGCATAAGAAATGGAAAGAATTTCTTGGTGTGTCTCCCTTCAGTCTCTTTAAAGGTTGGACTCCAGTAAGTAATATTGACTTGCCTTTTGGAGAGCAGTTTAATTTTGTCAGTCTTGATTTACCATGTTACCAGTGACCTAGAAATGCTATGAATACACGTGTTTATCATCTTTGCATTTCTATCCAAAGTTCAGTTGTTTTGGTTTTGTAATTTTTCTAAATATGCAATAGAATTTTCATGTGTTGCTGTTGCCGTTTTGTGTATGTGTGTGTGTGTGTGTGTGTGTGTGTGTGTGTGCAGGTGTACATGTGCATGTATGCATGTATAAAGTCAGTCACATTTCACAGTGGGGTATAGTTAATATATTTAAATTCAGAGGGTTATATTGAAAAGATTTTAGTGTCTTTTGGTGGTTTGGGTTGTTTTTTAGAGACAGACTTGCTGTATAGTCTGTGCCAGCCTTGAACTTGTTATGTAGCCCAGGCTGGCCTTGAATTTACTGTTTCTCCTGTCTCACCCTCCAGAGTGCTAGGATTATAGGCATGTGCTACCACTCCAGTTGAGACTTCCCTCTTGATGTGAGAAACTACAAAATTTGAGACAAAGTTGGAGAACAAAGTAAACACCTTGTTTTTAATATTGTACTCTGGTTTAAAAATAGTTACAGGATGTATGCGTGGTAATTCTTAGGAGAAAATTTGCAAAAAAGATCCATTTATGGATTAATTTAGCATTGTTATTGTACTGAGTGTTTATTCAAATTGTGAAATCTATTTTAAGGCTGTGGATCTTTTACCGCCTATGTGCCCCCTTTCATTTGATCCTGTCTCGGAGGAAGTATATACAAGGAGTGTTCTTTCTCAATATCCTGCTTCACTTCCAGGTTGGTTATTTATCTTTTTCTTTGTTTTTTTTGGTACCGGGGATCAAATTCAGGTCCTTGTGCTTGCGGTACAGCGGTGGAACCACCGAGCTAAATCCTTGACCCTTATCTTTTTCTTTTTAAAACCTTCCTCTTTTCATTATTTCCCCCCCCTTTTTTTTTTTTGGTACCAGGGATTGAACTCGGGACCTTGTGCTTGCGAGGTATTTCTCATTATTATAATAGTTATTTTTATTTGTTTTTTTCTCTCAATTTTTATTGTGGTGAAATCGACATAGCATATAGTCACCATTTCAGTCATCAAAAAGTATACCACAGAGTAGCATTTAGTAAATTCACGGTGTTGTGCACTTATCACCCTTGTCCAGTCCCAGAACATTTTCATAATCTCAAAGGGAAGTTGAGAAAACCTCTAGTCTGGGATTATAGCTCCGTGGTAGACCACTTGCCTACCATGCCTAAGGACCTTGGTTCAATCCTCAGTACTACCAGAAAGGAAAACAAAAACAAAAAAAGAAAACCCTTCCCTTCTTTATCTGTATAGTAATCCTTGTTTTTATTGAGATAATATTATTTAAAAAATTTATTTTCTGTGATGCTGAGTAGTCACTTATTTCATCGTCTCCATCCCTGGCAGCCCGAATATGAGGTCTGATCAAAGAATATGATGTGTGTTTACATGAAAAAAGTTACTACCATACATTTCCATTAGTCCCCCTCGAGACTCCCCTCACTTTGAACACATTTATCTCATTGTTCTTGCCACTTTCTGAACCAGTTTGAGTCCTACAGTGTCTTTAGTTGTGCTGTCACAGATACCTTAATGTCCTGAATCAATTAAAATATCCACCCATCACAGTCACTGTGACTTTTGGGAAGAGCCACAGTCATAGGTGCCAGATGCAGTGGATGAGGTCAGTGAGGACACTGCGTGCAGTTGTATGAGCCCGACTTTCTGAGGGATGGCACTCAGCAGCAGCATTCACTGTATTTATGATCATACCTTATAAAGACATGAGAGAGGACTTTGAGAACTCCTTCAGTAAGTGGCAAGAA
Organism: Heterocephalus glaber; assembly: GCF_053883595.1. Taxonomy (NCBI): domain Eukaryota; kingdom Metazoa; phylum Chordata; class Mammalia; order Rodentia; family Bathyergidae; genus Heterocephalus; species Heterocephalus glaber. Next base: position 33,265,221 of record NW_028258317.1, read on the forward strand.
TGATGGGATAAGTGTTCGAAGTGAGGAGAGGGAGTAGTTTGAGGGAGGTTCAGGGAAATGTGTTGTTTACTGTAATAGCTTTTTATTTTTTATTTATTTATTTATTTATTTTAAATGGTTCTAGTATTTTTTTGTTTTTCTTTGGTACCGGGGATCGAACTTGGGACCTTGCGCTTGCAAGACAGGCACCGGAACCACTGAGCTAAATCCCTGGCCCAACTGTAATAGCTTTTTAAAAATTTAAACATTCACCATATTTTTTATCACCCCTTCTATATTTTTTGCCTATAGGAATTTGCCTCTTTTACATGTTTCATCCAATTGAAATTTTGCAATATAACTTTTGTATCTGGCTCATTTGCTTGCCCAGTTTTTCATTTTATCCATCATGTTTTCAGGGTTTAGCCATGTTGATGAATGTATATATCTGCCCCCATTTCTTTTTTGTTGTTGTTTTGTTTTGTTTTGGTTCTGGGTATTGAACTCAGGTCCTTGTGCTTGTGCAGCAGGTGGTGAAACCACTGAGCTAAATCCCCGGCCCTGTTGTTTTTTGAGATGGAAGGGGTCTTGCTGTGGTGCCCAGGTAGATCTCAATCTCCTGGGCTCAAGTGAGCCTCCTGCTTCAGCTTCTGAAGTAGACAAATTTTTTTTTTTTTTGATTGTTTGTTTTTTTGAGGCAGGGTCTGACTTTGTAGTTCCGGCTGGTCCTGAACTCACTATGTTAGCCCAGTCTGGCCTTGAACTGGTGGAGATCCTCCTGCCTCAGCCTCCTGAGTGCTGGGATTATAGGCTTGCCGATTCAGTTTCTGTCACTTCTTTTTTTTGAGACATGGTCTTGCTATGCAGTTCAGGCTGGCCTTGAACTCACTGTGGAGACTAGGCTGGCCTTGGACTTGAAGCTATCCTCCTGCCTCTGTCTCTTGGGGGCTGGGATTACAGGTGTGTGCCACCACACCAGGCACTTGTTTGGAATTTGTACATGCCTTTTTATTCTGAAGGCTCATATCTTTAGTTATAGAACGTTATTTTTATTTATTTATTTATTTATTTATTTTTTGGTACCGGGGATCGAACTCGGGACCTTGGGCTTGCGAGGCAGGCAGCAGAACCACTGAGCTAAATCCCTGGCCCTATAGAATGTTATTTAGTAGTACCTTTTGTAATATTGCTTGTCTCATTCTTTTTTTTGTTTGTTTGTTTTGTTTTGTTATGTTTTGTTTTTTGTGCCCAGGGATTGAACTCGGGACCTTGCGCTTTTGAGCCAGGCACCGGAACCACTGAGCTAAATCCCTGGGCCACTTGTCTCATTCTTAACGATTTTTTTCCTTTTAGAACTTCAGTTGGGGCAACTCATTTGGGACCCTTCTTGTCTCTTAGGAGCTATTCTTATCCCATGTTCCTATACCTCAATAAATTTTCCTACTCTTAAAAAGAACTTCTATTGCTAGGACTTTTAATTTTGTCTTTCACATTTTTTTTTTTTTGGTACTGAGGATCCAACTTGGGTCCTTGCGCTTGTTTGTGGGGCAGGCGGTGGAACCACTGAGCTAAATCTCTGGCCCCACATTTCTTAACTTCTCATTTTTATTTACATTTTTGTATCTCTGGGCTTCATCGTGGGTATTTTTCTTAGATCAATAATCTGTCTGTCTGTCTCTTTACTGGGGATTGAACCTAGGGCCTTGAGTATGTTAGTAGGCAAGTGCTCTACCACTGAGCTATTCCTGCAGCCCATTTCTAAACCCCCATATATGTGTGTGCGCGCGTGCGTGTGTGTGTTAGTGGGGATTGAACCAGGAACACTGTATCACAGAGCTCTCTCCCCTAGTCCATTTTAAAAAATAAAATTATTTATTTATTTATTTATTTTTACCTGGTACTGAGGCGTGAACCCAGGGGTGCCCTTGTGTTTTGTATCTGAGAAAGGGTCTCGGTAAGTTGCCCAGGCAGGCTAGCGTGGGAATCCTGACCTCCTGTCTGCTCACCGTGCTGGGATTCCTGTCCTGTGGACCGTGCCAGCTCCCTTTTTTGTGGCTTTTAAAAGATTACCTGTCCTTTTTCACAGTGTTGTTTTCTTTCATTGGTTTTTTTTTCCTTCTTGGCTAGTCATTTTAAATTTGCTAATTTTGAAGCTTTTCTAATTTGCATCACAGTTGTTTCTGTTGCTGTGTGCTCTGCTTAACACTGCTGGTTGTTTGCTTCTAGTTGAAGCTCTGGATTGATATCTCAACTTCCGTGGGTTCTGCACTTTTGGAGGGACCTTGTGGGGCTCGCTTGTAAAATGGTCTCTATGTAGTTCCTTGGGTCCTAGGCGTATCCTCTGCATTAGGGCAGTTAATGTCTTGGTGTAGGATTGTTTTTTTTTTATTTTTTTATTTTTTTAATTTATTTTTAATTTATTTTGTTTTTGGTGTAGGATTCTTGTAACAAGAAACCAATATAATTTTGGATTTTATACCTTCTTTTGAGAAGGCTGGGTTTTAAATTTCTTCCTCTTCCTTTTTTTTACCCATGTAAATAGCAAACTTCTTTGGTACTTCCTTGATTCAGTTGGAAGAATTTGTTACTTACTTTTTTTTGTTTTTGTTTTTGTTTTTTGGTACCGGGGATTGAACTCTGGACCTTGGGCTTGTAAGGTAGGCAGCGCAACCACTGAGCCAAATCCCTGGCCCCTACTTTTTGTTTTGGAGACAAGGTCTTGATAAGTTGCTGAGGCTGGGCTCCAACTTGGTGATTCTCCTGCCTCAGCCTCCCTGGGATTACAAGTGTGTACCACTATGCCTGACAAGTTGGCAAAATATTTGTAATACCTTTTTCAGAGTTGGAGCAGTCCTTGCAGTATCCTGGCCAGTGACAGTCTCGTTTCAGTTGTGGGTCCCAGCCGTGTTAGCCACGTGGGGAGTTTCCCGGCTGGGAGCCTTCCTGCTGTGTCAGATTTGGTTTTCATTTTGGGCTCACCATTCAGATGAAGTTTTCTGTCTTTGATTCTGGCTTCTGATGGTTTTTATTTGTTCTTTTGACCATTCCTTTCTTTTTCTTATATTTTATTTAGCAGTTCTGGTGTGTTTATGGTAGGAGTTAGTGTCTGTTTTTGTTGGGTTTGCTGTGTTGTGCATTTAGCTTCATTTTTATCTTTCAGGTGCCTTGCTTTGTTTGTCTTCTCCTGTTTTCTTACCCTGGTGTCTCATTTCTTATCTGAAATTGTTTTCTATGACTCTCAGTGGTCTTTCTGTAATATAAGTATCCCCTTACATTTTCTGACACAGAACACATTAACACTTTCTATCAAGTGAAAAAAAGATGTTTGCATTTTTTTTCACAACCAGGGAATGAACCCAAACCCTCTGCACATAGCTATGTCCCCAGCCCTTTTTATTTATTTTATTTTATTCTTTTTTGAGTCAGGGTCTTGCTATGTAGTACAGGCTGGCCTTGAACTCACTGTGTAGCTCAGGCAAGCCTTGAACTCCCTGCAATCCTCCTGCCTCAGCCTCCCTGTAAGCTGGACTTACAGGGATGAGCCACCATGCCCGACTCCTCCCCACTCCTTTTTAAAAAGGAGTCTCACTAAGTCATTACATTGCCCAGGCTAGGTTCCAAATTGTAGTCCTCCTGACTTATCCTCACAGAGTTCTGGGATCACAGAGTTCTACCCCCAGCTTCACTTACCAGCTTACACATTTTTTTCATAGCAGAATGAGCCATGTTTCAATTTTGACTGCCTACCAACAACATATAGTGTTTATAGTTCTGTGTAATACTTTTTGTTTGTGATTTTCTACTAGTTTTGTGGTAGAGTTGTTTGTGTTTGTGTTTTTGTTTTTGTTTTTTTTGGCAGTGGTGGTGGTACTGGAGATTGAACCCAGGAATCTAGGCAAGTACTCTACCATTGAGATACATCTCCAAGCCCTTTTGGTATGTTTTATAAACATTAGTAAATTCCATTATAATCAGTAGATTCAAAAGTTGTTGAGAATGCTATGAGGTGGCATAATCTTAGGACCGATTAAGAGGAAAACCCTACATTGGTTCTTTTTTTTATGTTCTCTTGTAAAATTTTATTTTGTTTTGGCTATATCCAGAAATCTTTTCCTACATTTCTTCTTACACTGTGATACAGTGGTACTTCAGTTCACGAACTTAATTCTTTCCACAAGTCTGGTTGCATTTGTATAATATGGAACCAGAATCATGGAATGAATTTTGTGACCAGAATCATGGAAAGAATTAAGTTTGTGAATCGAGGCATTGCTGTACTTTGTACAATACACATGTAGAAATAGAGAAACCCTTTCAGAAGCTAACATGGTGAAAGAGGAGTCGTCCCTGGAATCAAATCTTATGTAACAGCTGGGGATGTAGCTCAGTGATGCCATACCTGCCTCACAAGCTCAAGGTCCTGAGTTTGATCCTTGGTACCGGGAAAAAAAAAAATCTTCTCTAACATAGTCATGGATTTCATCGCCAGTCTGATTTCCTGCCATGCTCCATGGTGTATATCTCTTAACTCACTGCTCCATTGTACAAAACTTGTATCTTATTCTCAGTACTTTTCTGCTTTTTTTCCCACTGTCCTTCCTTGCATTTTTGGTTTACTCCTGTCATACTGTAGCAGAATAACATAACATTTTACTCATCGTTGTCTAGATGGACTCTTTGGAAGAAGAGTCTCCATCTTTTATTTTTTTCTCCCATTGTTAGTACAGTAGTGACATAATTGTTCAGTGATAGGATGATGAAAAATATTTATAGGTTAATTGTTATAAAATCTGTCCTGAAATATGCAAAGTACTATAACTTTTTGACCTTTTCTTACATATGATCTGTGCATTTAAACATGAAGCATATAGTTATATAACACTGGAGAATATAACTATGGAAGTCTAGTGTGAGTTACCAGTCTTTTAAGTCTTTTTTTGTTTTTCCCTTTTGTGGTGCTGGGTGTCAAACTCAGGGTCTTGCATGTGTATTAGTCTTTATAAATCCTACTAATAGATATTTTGTATTACTTTACATTTTATCCTAATAGTCGGATAATTATCTTTGTGAGTGTGTGGTACTGGGGATTGAGCCCAGGGCCTCGTGCTAGGGAAGTACTCCACCACTGAGCTACACCCCTACCCCTTTAAAAAAATGTTTATCATGAGACAAGACCTCACTGATCTGCCCAGGCTTGCCTTGAACCTGTAATCTTCCTGCTTCAGCCTCCTGAGTAGCTGGATTACAGGGGTGGACCACTCTGTCTACACTATCTTTTCTTATTGTGTTATTTTTCTGTTATTCTTCTGTTGAGAAGTTGTTCTAGGCCTTGGGTGTAGCTTAGTGATAGATTACCTAGCATGTGCAAAGCCCTGGGTTTAAACCCTAACACTGCCAAAAAAAAGTTCTACAATGTCAAGAGATCCTTGAATATCGGAGTGTTGGAATATATAAGCATAATTAAAGAATAATTTTTATGCTTCTTTAGAAATAGCTAAACAGCATAAACAAGAAAATGGTTGCCGTGGAGGCACTGGTACCCTGGGAGCTATGTGTGATACAGCCAACAGGTAAAATAAGTTTGTTTTTCGTTTTGATTTCCTGTATTAATTTTAGTCCCAGTTTAAGCCAGTTTCTAAGCTTCTTTACGGTGGAATAGTGCATACTCTCCTGTCCCCCAGCTAGACAGTATTTTTCTACTTCAGGCCTAGATTTTCACATAAGACTTAACTTTATGATATATGAACATTTTTTCCCTTCTCTTTAAACACGGAGGTTCATGGGGAGTATCTGAATTTTGAAGAAAAAATATATGGGAATTATCTAAGGTAAGTTGGGGAATTTTGCCATTGTATATGTTTGAACTTTTTTGAAATCACTCTGTTGCCTTAAATAAGAGTTTGGGAGGCTGTGAGATCAGCTAGTCTGGTAGTTTTCAGACCATTCTTCTGTGCCCTGTGGTGCTGTGGCTGAATCTACTCCGGCCTTTGGTTGAGCCAGTGCTTTCCACTTCAGTCTGAGCAACTTGTTCTTTTTGGTACCGGGGATCAAACTCAGGACCTTGTGCTTAAGAGGGAGGTGCAGTGTGGCTGAGCTAAATCCCCAGCCCCACAAGTTGTTCTTTTATCTTTATTATCTATTGATGTTTTTGATAAGCCATTTGATAAAGAACCTTGTTAAAAATTAAAAGACTTATGACTAAGTCCAAAATTTAACGTAGAAAAATCTGAGGCTATTTTGTTTCAACTTCTTTCAGGAGTATTTCTATTTTCTTTGTTGCCTGTTTTATCTATTGTCATTTTGGCACTTAAAACTAATGCCAAGTCATAGAAGCGAAACATCTCCAAATTAAATGTATTTAATCCACTTGGGCAATATATTTATTCTTTATGGACATTAAACATTATAACGTAGCAATCAAACACATACTAAATAGATCCCTTTGTTTTATTTTGTTTATTTTTGAGTATTTTTGAGTCAGGGTCTCACTGTGTAGCTCAGGCTAGCCTCGAACTCAGGGCAATCCTCCTGCCTCATGTTTTGTTTTTGATTTCCATTTGTTGTAAATAGGTGTCTTTCAGTCCAACTTCCCCAAGTAGTTAAGGGTGGATATGAAAATAAAATACTTAGGAAAATCATAAAACAAAACTCTAAATTTTAAGTGAAGCACTGTTCATTTCATATCGTCTTGGTACACTGAAATGCTATAACCAGAGTCAAAACTTTTATGTGAAATTGAGGCCTTGGCAGTTGCCTCTGTACTCATTTTCTGCCTTACAGGGGGGCAGGACTAGTTGTGGAAGAATTATGCTTTCATTCTTATGTGTGGATTTAATGTTGAGTTTTTTGAGTACCTAAAGAAAAATAATGAACACTCAGACATATTATCGAAGGAATAGTAAAGTTATTGGCTTTTCCATTTTACCCTCATATCACAGTTGTTCTTACAGCATGACAAAAACCAGTCATGTTAAATACCTTTTGATATCTATCATTTTTTGATAGGTTTAAAATATATGGAGTTGGGGCTCAGCAAGAGTGCCTGCCAAGCATCCGGGAGGTGCTGTTCCATGTGCTCATGCGCGCACAGGCGCACAAAGGGTTTTTGTTTTGTTTTGTTTTTGAGACAGGGTCTTGCTGTGTAGCCCAGGCTGGCCTTGAACTTGCAGCGATCCTCCTGCCTCTGCATGCCTCCCGAGACCTGGGATTACAGGTGTGCACCACCACGTCCAGCAAGGCTTGGGATATTAAAGGGAGTTAGGGGAACGCTTTTGGTGGTAGGGGTAAATGATTTATGGGATAGGAAAGATTAGTATTGCTAAACAGAGAGGGACAGAAGATCTATGAGGTCGACTTACTGTGTTGTGGAAGTGATCATATTGTTCAAACACATTCCTCACTGTTAAAAGTATTTGTAATTAAATATTTCATCAGTAATGTATAATGTGGGTAGGATACACTTAATGAACTAAAAGTATCTCATTTTGCATTTAGCTCAGCAATATAGTTAATTGGGAAATTTATATGCAGTCATGATCAGTGTAATTTTAAAATTAAAAGCCATGGAAAAGCTGGCAAGGTGACACACCAGGAATCCAAGCACTCTGGGAGGCTGGGGCAGCAGGTTGCAAGGTGAGCTCTGCCTGGGCAATTTAATGACTAAGACCCTGCCTGCAAAAAAAAGAGTGGTGTGGGGTAGGGTCATTGCTCAGCGTGAAGGTCCTGGGTTCAAGCAAACAATAAAACATGGAAGGAGTAATTTTTAGAGCAAGTGTGTTATTATCCCTTTCTCATGCAGTTTCATTCACTGGTACCAAAATCTAAGTAGTTGCCATAAATCTCATTGCTGATTTTTTTTTTTTTTTTTTTTTTTTGGTACTGAGGATTGAACTCAGGATCTTGCGCTTGCGAGGCAGACGGCGGAGCAGAACCACTGAGCTAAATCCCTGACCCCAGTTTTTTTTCTTGGAACTGGGAATCAATGCTAGACTTCTTAATTTTGTTAGCATCTGTTTGTGATACATGATGAATGTATTCTTTGTGGCATGCTGGTACACAGATACTGCATCTTGGTCCTTTTTACTTTCTCTTTCTCTCCCTTCTCACCACCCCACCACCTTCCCCAGTAGTATCTTGGCAAAAAGTTAAATGCCTTGAAGAACACTCCAAAGCTGGAGTACAGTTTAAAAACAAACTCAGCTAACTAGAATTACACTATTACCATGTCTTTACTCAGAGTTCACATCACAGAATTTCACTGTAGCACAGATTTTAAGATTCTTTTGATATTTCATGGCCAAAATCAACTTCTCATGCCTGAACTTTGCTCTACAGCAAATATGTTACAGATATAGCAAAGTCATTAAGGTTATTCAGAGTTTTAGTTTTCAGTATCCTACACGTTTTATTGCTTTGCTTAATGTTTTAGTTCCCTTGCCCCTTTGGATAAACATTAAAACTTCATGTATCTTTTCATGATGATGTTATTAAAGTTAAAAACCTTTAAAAAATGATAACTTTAAATAATTTTTATTTTGATCTGAAAAGATCTTTTAAATTCATAGTCAAAAAACTTCTCTAGGTAATTAGAAAAACAATTACCACAGAAACCACTGCTAACAGGAAGCATGTTGGTGCTTCACTTTCTTTTTATAGCCAGAAATACAAAATTAACAGCTGTGCAAATATTTTATATAATAAATATATGTTGTCAAGCTTTTCCAAACACGCACCCTGGACTCTTCACCTATCCTCTAAACATAATTCAAAATCACTGTAACTGCTTAAGCTTCCATTTAGCAGAATATAACCCAGATACCAAAGGCAAAGGACTGTATTTTTTTCCAAAAAGTTTATGTTAAAATTCACAAAAAGCCCTCAAAAAAAAAGCCAACCTATGAAATGATGCCACTAAGGCCATGACGAGCTGGGAAGACAAGTTGCACAGTGTCTGTTCCCAAGGCTACTCACGAGGGCTAGCCTGGTGCTTGCAGAACAATTCGTAATTGGTGACTGATGTTCTGACCACCAGTTGGTGAGTAAATGTCACTGGAGGATGGGCTTCTACAGGTGACAATAAATATTTCTATTAAAGTATTGTTGTAGAACCTTGTAATGGAAATGTGTTTTATACTCTTCCCCTGTCACATAGTTTTTTTTTGGGTACTAGGGATTGAACTCGGGTCCTTGCGCTTGCGCAGCAGGCGATGAAACCACTGAGCTAAATCCCTGGCCCAGTGCAGATTTTTTTTTGTTGTTGTTGTTACTGGGGATCCAACTCGGGTCCTTGCACTTGCGCAGCAGGCGGTGAAACCACTGTGCTAAATCCCCTGCTCACATTTCTGAACTGGCAGCATGCTACGAGCCCTACTACCGTCACAGCCAAAGATAACTTAAAGCAGACTGGCTCCATTCTTGCTTTATCACTTGCTCTGGCAAGACTGAGGCCTGTGAAATCCTAGCACTGAAACAGATCCAGAGTGTTGAACTCACTATGGGAATTTATCCTAAGAAAGGAAAACATCCAAAAAACTAACAACATGACATGCTTTTAGTGTACATAAGAAAACTGGGAAAACCTAAATGTCTAAAAACACGTATACCTCAATGGTATAGTGCTTGCCTAGCAAGCATGAGGCCTAGTTCTAATCCCAGCACCACAGGGGGAAAAAAACTGCACCATGGCAATTTAGGAGGGGGAAGCAGCAAGACAGCAAGTTGGAGGTCAGCGTGTGCAAAGTAATAAGCTCCCGCCTCCACAGTGTAATAATTATAATGATGACAATGATGTTACAAAGCTGTTGTAAGTGGAAATTGGTTGATAAAATGTTAAACATACACAGACACAATTGTCTGCACTATATTAATATTTAGGAAAATCTGTATCTTGATATAAGAATATGCTCTAATTAGTATTAAATTTACATGTATTAAACTTAAAGAATTTGGAGTAAAATCTGACAAGTGATTTGTTAGAAATGTTATCCAATTTTTTCATTTTTATTATTGTTACAATACATCTACAATTAGGGAAAAATAACAAATAGAAATTATAAAAACATAAAGATGAAGCCAGGTGTGGTGGCCTGTAATCTCAGCACTTGGGAGGCTGAGGCAGGAGACTCACTGTGAGTTCAGGGCCAGCCTAGGCTACATAGCAAGACCCTGTCTCAAAAAACCAAAAACAGGAAAATGAGATTGGAACTCAAATTCTTTTTTTTTTGGTACCAGAGATCAAACTCAGGACCTTGTGCTTGCGAGGCAGGTGTGGCACCACTGAGCTAAATCCTCAGTCCAGAACTCAAATTCTTGCGTAGGATGCTTAGTTAGCATGTATGCAAGATCGTACTCCCTTATCTTTGGAATTTGGTAAAACAAAATGTTGCAGTAAGTGTAAAGAACAACAGCATCATCATAAAATATATATAGTGAGTAAGTAAAATGTTTATAATTGGGAGGCAGATACATAAATTGAGCTGAAATGCTGCTCTAATTGTCACGATACCTCCCAAGAATAAATTGCCTTTTGATGACCGGGACGAATTGAGTGAAATCGTAACGGACAGATACGGGGCAGACAGTTTCTTTAGAATATTTAGATGCATCAAGTGAATGGAATTCTTTCCTAATTATAGCTTGGATTTGCTGTCTTTTTCCCTTTAGTTCTGCCTCTTTGCTGTTGAAGTCAACTTCATCATCAGAGACAAGCAGGGTTACACTACCTGAAAAGGTATATTCTAACAATTTTAAATTCTGACTGCACTAAATTATTATTATTATTATTATTATTTTTTTTTTTTTTTGGTACCAGGGATCAAACTCGGGTCCTTGGGCTTGCAAGGCAGGCAGCAGAACCACTGAGCTAAATCCCCGGCCCCTGCACTAAATTATTATAAAATATGATTTGTTTTTGTTGATAGAATAGTTTAATGAAATTCTATTTTCATATTTCCTAATTTTGTGCATTTTGTGTCATTTGTGTTTATACATTCTCCTTTGCTAAGTAGAAATATTGGAATTATTTAATTTTGCCAGTGAATATGTAATTTCATATAGTACTAACTTTATAGTTTAATAATCATGAATCTCTGGTGAAGAAAGCTTCAGAATCAACCATGATTATTAAGCTTTTAACATTACATGCCTGTTTTCAGGATACAGTAATGATGAGAGCTCCCAAAGAGAAAGATGAGGTAATTTCTAAGGAAGTGCCAGAATTTGAAGGGGAAGACTCTCCATTGTTGGATATTGCAAACACAGACAATAGTGTCTCTGGAGGATATCTGCCAGCCCAGAAAAGTGATCCATTCCAAAAAGAACAAGATCATCTGGTAGAAGAGGTTAGAAAAAGAAATAAGTATATTTAAATATCTTTTATTTTTCTCAGTGGTGTTGGTAAAAGTGAAATGCAGTCAGTTGTTGAATAACTGAGGTCATCTGTGAGGGGAGGGGTAAGAAGACACAGATAATAAAAATAATAGTTGAAGCAAAATCGGCCCTCCCAAAAAGTAAAAATAGATTTCATAAACTTATTTAGTTAAGATTACAATGGTTTAGAACTTACTTTTCATTCTAGAAAATGTGAGTATAAAAATAATTTATGTATGATATATTGGTAATTAACCTTTATATAAATTGTTAGGTAATGTACCCAATGAGTGTACTTACTAAAATACTTTGTCAGTGTTGCCTATTTCTTAGCTTCCTCTTTCTGAATATGAGAACAAAGAATAAACAGTGTTATATTACAACTGAGTGAAGGTTGTTTTTTTTTCCTAAATATTTCAAAAGTGATTTAAATGCATTGTCATTCACAAACTTGATTTTCTTAGCTCGACCTGTCCCTTGTTATTCTACTTTTCACTGGTGAGTGATCACAGAATACTGCTGTTGTTCAGTACTGTAGAACTCAGTTTATACAAACTGAGTATTCAAGCCATTCACTACTTTTATTTTACTAACATGTTTTTCATAACATACCTTAGCATCATTTTAATTTGGCTAAGTAACCAGAAAATAAAGCAGTTGCTTTTTATTCCTGAGTGACTTAAAGAAAAATTTGGTTTAGGGAATATTAATTCAGGTATTTCAGTTCTCTCCTTTATCCCAATCCTAATCAAACTGAGTATTGTCCAAATAAGAGAATTGGATGGCATTTTTCTTGTTTGTAACATAAGTGCCAGTTGCACATGCTCTGAATACTTTTAAATCTCTAAAGGAAAGATGGTCAGTTTTTTTTCTTACCTAATTGTGAATAAAAGGCCCATTTTATGGTTAATAGAATTTAGATTAGTGGTAGAATGGAATGGGATAGAGAAGCAAAGTCCTAAAATCTTGTAAAATGAAATTAATTTGAATTATGTTTACAATAAGAGATAGTTGGTGTTTTAATTCCAAGACCTTTGTTTTCTTGAGTAGTGTATTTTCAGGAAATTTAGTTTTTAGTGATCACAGGGATAGGAAATTTTAATTTGTATGATTCCCGCCCCCCCCATATTTTAGCTAATAGAGTGCTATTCCATTTCTTTGTTTTGTTTTGTTTTTGTTTTTGAGACGGTCTGACTATGTATTTCAGGCTGGTCTTGAACTCACCGTTTAGCTTAGGCTGATCTCGAACTCACAGCAGTCCTGCCTCAGCCTCCCAAGTGGCATATGCCACCACATCTAGCTATTTTCATATAGTACATTTTCTTTTCTCTTATTTTAGAATGCATCCTAATTCCTTGTTTACTAATTTAGATCTGGTAATGAGGCTTCTGGCAAGGAAGTATGTTGTCAGAAGGTATTCTTTTTGTTAATAGAGATGTTACTTTGCAAATGCAGTATAAGAATCTGCTTGCTGTAGAGTAGCCATTTTAGTGGGTACAGAATGGTCAGACTGAAAGATGTGGCAGTTAGCAGCTTAGGTCATGGTGCAGTCAAACTGCCGTAAGTCTTCACAAGTATAAGGACTCTTCTCTGTTCTCTCCTTTATAATACCTTATCCATTTATTTATTTATTTTTGGTACAGGGGATCCAACTCACGTCCTTGCACTTGCACAGCAAGTGGCGAAACCACTGAGCTAAATCCCCGGCCCAGCTTAACCATTTATTAACCAAAAAATGGTTTTGTGTTCCATGTCGCTTTGCAGGATTGTATCTACATGATTCATTCAGAGTATTTGGGCAGTTCATTCTTGTCTTGTTTTAGTGCCATGTGCGGTAGGAGGTGCTGTTAACTGTGAACTGCTTATTGTTATCAGAGCTTCTGCTGTATTCCACCAGTGGGCTTGGTAATTTTTTGTTTTTTCTCTTCTGTTTTAGGTCACTAGGGCAGTCTTATCTGATTCACCACAGGTCTCTGAAGGAAAAGGAGTAAAATTAGTGGAACTAATTGACTCTGTAATTTCTAACCCCTTCTTATCAAGGAAACAGATTCCCCGAACTCCGGAAAGCTTGAGTAAGTTAATGCTTTCTATTCCATTTTCCCTGACTTACACATTACTGGTATTAGATACATGGTCTGGTAGATCTTTTGGAAACATATTTTAAAACTCTTTTCTGTATCTTTCAATTTATTGGCAATGGCTCTTTCTTCTGATTAAAGGGATCTTACGGAATTCAGGATGGGCACTCACAGAGCAGTCTTTCCTCAGTACTATTTTTTGACTTTAGTGTACTTATACAAAAGTGTAAGTTCTACACTTGATCTTAGCCAAAAGGCCGAGAAGCGATAAAAGTGTAAGTTCTTATAACAATACAATTTTGTTTTTGGTGTGTTACTTTGGGCTTTTTTTCCTGGAAAATATTTTATTTGACCACATTTAAGAAATCTGCCTTTGGGCCGGGGATTTAGCTCAGTGGTTTTGTCACCTGCGATGCAAGCGCAAGGACCTGAGTTCGATTCCCAGTACAAAAAAAAAAAAAAAGAAATCTGCCTTTGACCTGTGATCCACATTTAGAGTATGGAGGCGATACTCTCCTAGTTACCAACCTGAAGCATTAGCCAAAAACTGTGCACAGATCTTTACTCCTCCCGAAACAGAGTGCCAGATCATTTTTGAATCTCTAATTCGAGTAGGCCAGTTCTGATACTGGTTTCATTATGCAATCAATGCAGATTATCTTGGTTGAATGATTTAAGTATAATTTCTGTTTTGCTGCTGATTTAATTCAGGCTTAACTGAGCCACAATCTAGATTGGTGGTCAGCAAATGGCTGGCTGTGAACCAAATCTGCAATGTGTTTTTGTAAATAAAAGTGTATTGGACATGACCTTGCCTATCTGTTTACTTATTGTATAGCTTATTACATGCTACAATGGCAGAGTTGCACAGTTGTGATAGACTGTAAAACTAAAAATACTACTGTTTGGCCTTTTAACGAAAAAGTTTGCCAAGCTCTGGCCTCGACAGGCAAGAAAATGTCTTTAATACATATAGTTCATATGTTCTGTATAAAAGTATATACACATTTCAGGAATATTGTTTGTCTAGGTGCTGTGGTACATGCCTGTTGCCTTAGTTTTCTCGTTACTGAGACAAAATACCCAACACCCAAAGTTAAAGAGGAAGGGTTTCTTTTGGCTCACAGTTTGTAGAGGTTTCAGTCCATAATAAGCTGGCTCCAAGGCAGGGTGGCATGGCAGTGGGGGATCATAGAGGAGCAACAGTTCATGGTGGGCAGAAAGTAGCAAAGCAAGCAAGTGACAATAGCTTCTTTCTGTCCCTTTTCTGTTCTATCTAGGCAGCCCACCTTCTGCCCTTAGGATGGGTAGCACTCCCATCCAGAACAATGCCAGACCAATCAGTGGACTGATTTAGTAATCACACACCCTTGATCCTAGCACCACACACTCTAGATTTAGCCACTTCTGAAAAAGCCCCACCTATGACCGGCAGGGACCTTGGGGACATCCAGACACAACACCTATAACCGCAGCTCTTTGAGAGGTTGAGGCAGGAGAATCACAAGTTTGAGGCTAACTTGGGCAATGTAATGACACCTAGTCTCAAAATGACAAAACAAATCCCTGAAAACAGGAACAGCTTTTGTTATGTGCTTACTTTGTATTTGACCAGTTGGAATTATGTTTTGGGATTTGTTCTATCAAGGAGGCTTGCCATCCAACCCGTATATTTTGGGAACATATATTGAGTCATTAGTTTTTTAGCACAAGAAATAAAATGTTTAATTTCATTCTCTGTTTTGGGAATATTAGTAAATTGTGGGTTATTTTCCTCCTTTAATTAGTAACTGAAATTAGGAGCTCATGGAGAAAGGCTATAGAAATGGAAGATGTCAGAAGTACAGAACCAGTTCACATGGATACTGATCATGGAGAAATATTGCCTGAATCCTTGCCTGTGTTGCACAATCGAGAATTTAGCATGGCCAGTTTTTTCTCGGATTTTGACCAGTCGTATTTGCCTGAAGAGAAAATTGTTTTGGACTGTCTGGAGGATGTGCCTCAGAAGCATGTGGTGACCAGTCATACAGGTAAACCTCCAACAGAAGATAAGTCAAATTTGTTAAATAAGAAAATAATATGTAAGCAAGATTTAGAATGTAAAACTTTACTGACCACGCTATCAGAAACCAGCCCAATAGAGGCATTCTCTCCTTCTGTACACAATAGGACCGATGTGATGATGGATAGGAGTAAAGATAAGTATATTAAAACATCGGACCACTCACAAACTTATAATGAAACTTCCATGCATAAAACTGTGTTATGGGACTCTTTTCCAACATTGAGTGGAATTAGTTCTAAGAGTCTTAATATGGATTTTGGCATATTACATGAAACTCTTCCAGAAGAAGTTGGTCACCTAAGTCTTAATAGCTCTAGTAGTTCTGAGACTAATTTTAAACTGGAATCAAATAGCTCTGTGCACAGTGGCTTTTTTCTGGATGATGTTATGGAAGAAAGACAGACTGCTCCAGAATCAGAGTTCAGTTTACAGGCTATTCACAATAGTTATGAGGCTCTAAAGAAATCTCTTTCCAAGACAAGGGGAGAATCTCACCTCTCTAACTTTGAAACACTTGAAAGACACAAACCAGAAGTAAGTCCTACATCCAGAAACTTGCAAGCAGACAATATGCTTCACTTTTTGGACACTGATGATTTGCTCATTGACTATGCAAAGGCATCTTTACGCATGTCCCTTGGTGAAAGAAAACGGTCCCTGTCACCATTAATTAAATTTTCTCCAGTGGAGCAAAAATTGAGGACCCCAGTACCGTGTAGCCTTGGAGAACCATGTAGTCTTGGAGAACTTCGGCCTAATTTAAAAGGTAAGATTTAACTAGGTATGTGCATATTTACCTGTTGAAGTTTTCTCTAAACCTTCATAAAAATAGTACACAGTGAATGCTGCATAATACTGGCTGTTAATGTGACAAAATGTGCTTTACATTATGCTTTTTTTTTTTTTGATACTGGGGATCAAACTCGGTCGGGTCCTTGCGCTTGCGCAGCAGATGGCGAAACCACTGAGCTAAATCCCCGGCCCTATGCTTTTTTTAAATGCCTTTATCTACAGTGAAAACCCTCACTATATGGGTACTTTCAGAATCTACTGATGTGTAGTTGTTTACAACTGGTTTGGAGCAGGGTGTAAAAAAGGTTTTTCTTTTTTGAAATTTACTGCTTTTGTAATATAAACCACTGACTAAATCTCATCGCAATGTTTATCTAATGGAAAATGACTTAAAAAGTTGTGAAACACTTTTAAATATCACTGTTGTAAGCTGGGTGTGGTGGCACATGCCTGTAATCCCAGCATTCAGGAGGCTGAGGCAGGCAGATCACCCTGAGTTTTGATTCTAGCCTGGACTGCATAATGAGTTCAAGGCCACCCTGCATTACAAAGTGAGACCCTGTCTCAAAAAAACAAAACAAAAATTATTGTTGTAGGGTCTGGGATTTAGTGCAGTGGCACTGCTCCTGCCTTGTAAGCACAAGGTCCTGAGTTTGATCCCGGTGCCGCCAAAAAAAAAAATCAAATCACTTTTGTAATGGTGTAATATATGAAGTTCCGTGGTGAATTTGGTGGTGGGAATGGGGAATAGAAACAAAACAAGGTTGCTTTAGTATTCTAGGGCTGTAACAAAGCACCCCAAACTGGGTGGCTTGAAATTTATTGTCTCTGGAGACATTAACTTCTAGAGGATAGAAGTCCAAAATTCTTGTGTTTTCTCCAAAGCCATTAGTGGAGGATCCTTCCTTATTTTCTCCCAGTGTTTGCTTACCCTAGGTGTTCCTTGACCTGTGGCATCATAACTCCAATCTTTGCCTGTCTTCACATGACTTTCTTCTCTTTTGTGCCTGTCTCCTTACAAGGAAACTAGTTATATTATAGGGCCTACCTTATTCCAATATGACCTTATTTATAGCTAACTATATCTGTAATGACTGTCTTTCCAATTAAGGCTATATTCTGAGTTACGAGGTTAGAATTTCAACAAACTTTTTTGAGGGACACAAATCAACCCATAATTATTAGTATTAGTAATTGAAGCCATATATTAGCTATATTGGATTAATTATAATTCTATTCACTTTGTGTGTTTGAAAATTTTCATCATAATGAGTTAATTGCTCTTATCAAGTGTTAGGACAGATTTAGAGTCAGTAATACACTCATTACATATCATTCAATTTTTTTGTTTGTTTTTTTTTGGTACTGGGGATCGAACTCGGGTCCTTGCGCTTGCGCAGTAGGCGGCAAAACCACTGAGCTAAATCATATATTTCATATATTTCAATTTACCTGTGATAAACACTGGCATTTTGAAAAGTATTCTAGGAAGAACCTGTTACTCTCTGGAGAAAGGTACTTCATTGAGAAAAATGGTAATTGTACCATAGTTTGAGTATTTCTATAAGTGTGAGCCTTTTCAAATTAAGGAATTTGCTTCTAATCGGAATCTTTATGTATATTTTTTTGTAATGTTTGCTTATCCCTTTCTTTTTTAAATCAATTTTACAGAAGAAATCTTGAATAAGAGCCTTGATGCAAAGGAATCTGACTCGACAAGCTGATGCAGTTCCTGGTTAATTTATCTATGATGCACTTAAATTGAAGCTGTGTTGCAGACTAGAAACTGATTTATAACTTAAATACATGTTGGAAGTGTAACACTATTTTTCAAAGATGTATTAAGATCCTAAATACCCTTTAGCCTCTTGTAATGCTTTTAAATAAGGAAAATATGTTTGGATTTTTTTCTTTTTTTTTTTGATTTTTTTCTTTGTAGAGATAGGAAGTTGAAATGTGAAGTCTTTGGAAAGCAAATGTCAAGTTATGGGATGCCATTTTGTTATCTTGAATAATCTTGTAAGCCTTAAGTAAATAAAAAAGTAGTTTAATTTGTTATAATTTTAGTTTATTACCATAAAGATGAGTTGCTTTTGATGTACTTTCACTAAGTGATGTTTTTGGGGGAGGACTAGGGTGCCATTTTTGGGAAAACAACTAGTTTCAATTTGTGGTACTTTACTGCTCAAACACCATTAAAGTTTTCA
The DNA here is from genome assembly GCF_053883595.1 of Heterocephalus glaber. Lineage (NCBI taxonomy): Eukaryota > Metazoa > Chordata > Mammalia > Rodentia > Bathyergidae > Heterocephalus > Heterocephalus glaber. The sequence goes on from NW_028258317.1 coordinate 33,283,712, forward strand.
AGTGCCTACAGAAAGGTTTGAAAATATCTTGTGAGAACTGAATTTGGGTTTAAGTAACTTACAACATTTATAGTTGTTTGCCTCACTCTTTAGGCTCAGAAATGGGTTTGTCTCTGGTATGCAAATGAACAATATATGTCATCGCCTCTGTGAGCCAGGAGGAATGGAACAGGCACTGGAGGGTGATCACCTTCAGTGTCCTCTAGAGCTTCAATTTGTTGGTTTATGGTTCACCCCGTTTTTTATTTTTATTATTATTATTATTATTATTATTTTGGTTCCAGGGATCAAACTCAGGACCTTGTGCTTGTGAGGCAGGTGGCAGTGCCACTGACCTAATTCCCCGGCCCCTAGAGCTTCAGTTTGTAACCATTAAAATCTTGTTCTCTAACCCCTACGAGAGAAGTTGGAGGGAAGAATTTTGAAAGTAGATTGGCTTAATCATCTCTCTTCACTTGGACTGCCTTTCCTCTCTTTAAGTTGCTTGTTGTGTCCCAGTTTGAAAACCAGTCTTTTTGGGAGAAAAGGCAGAAGAAAACACATATAAAAGTAACTTCTTTGCAGTGGAAAAGAAAAGAAACAAAAAGCTTCTAAGGTTCTGTGTTAGTATTTTATCACTGTGGCAAAATACCTGAGAAAAACAAATTAGAGGAGGAAACACTTATTTTGGTTCATGATTTCAGAGGTTTCAGTCCATGGCAAGCTGGTTCCATTGCTGTGGGCCTGACGTGAGGCAGAACATCGTGGTAGAAGGGCATGATAGACCAAAGCTCCTCACTTTATGGCAGCCAGGAAGAAGAGAAAGGGGAAAAGTCAGAGAGGAAGGGGCTGGGGTCCAGATACAGTCCCCAAGGTCCTGCCCTTATGAGGCACTCCTTTCCATTAGGCCCCACCTTCTGTTTCTTTTATCCCTTAATGCCATCAGATTATGATCTCATCAGTGGATTAAGCCACTTGGTGAAGTTAGAGCCCTCATGATCCAGCCATTTCTCAAAAGCACATCAGCTGGCAACCAAGCCATATACATTTGGGGAACATTTCAAAGCTAAACCATAACAGATGCCATGTTCCTTTATTAATCAACACAAATTAAGGACTTTGCAGGTCTAATTGGTAAATCATTCTCTAGTCTGCTGTTTTTTTTTTGTTTTTTTTTTTGGTACCGGGGATCAAACTTGGGTCCTTGCGCTTGCGGGGTAGGTGTCAGAACCACTGAGCTAAGTTCCCAGCCCCTCTAGTCTGCTTTAAGAAAACTCAGTATCTATAAATCCTAAATAAGTATATTTTGGAGGAGGTAGGGCTATCATATTAGGATCTGCAAAGTGCCAGGGCTACTGCTAGATACTTCGTACATATAAATTCATTCTATTATTATAACTGTTAAGGCGGTACTTACGGTACAGTAAGTAAGTTTTCCTGAAGTCAGGAAACTTAAATGACTTGCTTTAGGGGAGTGTTGCTCAGTGGTAATGTTCCTGGGTTTGATGCCCAGTACTGGAGAAAGAAATCTATGAACACTGCATGTATAAAAATCACACTGAGGGCCAGGGATTTAGCTCAATGGTTTCGCTGCCTGCTGTGCAAGTGCAAGGACCTGAGTTCGATCCCTGGTACCAAAAAAAAAAAAAAAATCACAGTTTTACCTGTGATAGGCTGAAAGTCTGATGTTCTTTTTTGTTCTTCCTGTGCAGAACCATAAACAGTCTTAAGTCTGTTGCCCTTTTACAACCACTGATTCAGTTTGTTACTTTCCACCTCTTCGCTAGTCAGTATCTCCTGCACAGTTGCTTCTTTTTTTTGGTACTGGGAATCAAACTCAGGACCTTGCCCTTGCAAGACAGGTGCGGTGCCACTGAGCTAAATCCCTGGGCCTTGCACAGTTGCTTTTTAACCGTAAGGAACTGCTTTGACATGTCACTTCCTTGCTTAGAAACATCAATGGCTCATTGCTAATCTAGAAGAGTTCAAATACAAAGGAATATAAAATCTCTTCTGTTGATTTCCTCTATTTGCCCTCTTCCACTCTGATGTCCCAGTTTTTACTGATTTTTTTTTTTTTTTTTTTTTTTTTTTTTTTGAGACAGGGTCTCACTTTTGTAGTTCAGGCTGGCCTCAAACTTGTGGCAATCTTCCTGCCTCTGCTTCCTGAGTGCTGGCATTACAGGCATGTCCCACCACTCCTGGCCTCTGAAATGTTTAATTGAATACAGGTCTTTAGAAATCTTTTTTTTTTTGGTACCAGGGATCGAACTCAGGTCCTTGCGCTTGCGCAGCAGACGGCGAAACCACTGAGCTAAATCCCAGGCCCTAGAAATCTTGATTCACAATTCTGAAGTTTGAGTACCTTATTTTGCTCTTCAAGTTTGTCAAAAGTATATAACTCTAAGGGTCAGGAAAAAAAATTGCATTTCTACCTTGAAGTCTTAATTTGACCTTTTCCATATTCATGTGCCTATTCCCTGAAATCTAATTTTTCTTTTATTCATTTTGTATTTCATTAATTGCTTTCATTATTTTTTCATGGTTTTATCTGATTTCTTGTTATACTTATTTGCAGTACTGGGGTTGAACCCAGGGAGTGCTGAGCTATATCCTCAGGTTCCTCCCCACGTCCGCCCCCCCCCCCCTTTTATGGTACTGGGGATCAAACTCAGGTCCTTGTGCTTGCGAGGCAGGCGGCAGAACCACTGAGCTAAATCCCTGGCCCTCCCACCCCCTTTTGAGATAGGGAGGGCCTCACTACATAGCCCAGGCTGGCCTTGAATTAGTGATCTTCCTGGCTCAGGCTCCTGAGTGCTGAAATTACAGGCATGCACCACCATGCCTGGCCCCCAACCCTTTTCTTTTGAGACAAATTTTCACTAAATGGCCTTGAACTTGCAATCCTGCTTCAGCCTCAGGAGTAGCTGGGATTACAGATGTGCTCCATGTCTGGCCTGTTGTTACACCAGTTACATACATACACACATACCTATGTAGATATGTGTAGAGTATGTATATGCACCCACATGCATACATATACCCCAATACCACGTGTCATTAGTAAATATTTAGATATCAGAATTTTGTTTCCCCCTACACAATGGTAAAGAGGGCTTATGGGTATAGATATATTTTTTTCTCATCCATGTCAGATTACCTAGAAGGTACCCTGCTTTCACTGTAAGATTTAAAGGTGTATATGCTGACTTCTACATCAAGTAGATAACACCAACATGTCCTAATTATTATTTTCGTGATGCAGGGGATTGAACCCAGGGCCTCACAAATGCTGAACACATATTCTCAACAATGAGCTACACCCTTATCGCTATTTATTTTAAATGTTTAAGGGGGATAAACAGTAATGTTGAACATGAAAAATGTTATCAGGTAGAATAAGGAATAATGAGGTAGGATTAGGAATAATTCAAGTTACAGAAAAACATCTGGGGAGAATTTATAGAAAACAAAAATATTGACAGGTATTTTGAAATCTTTTCTTTGCCATTATGTTTCTTAGCCATAAATTATGATGAAGTCAGTACATTATCTACAGGAAAAACAGGAATTCTTGAGACCTTTATTAAGGTAAAGCAAACTCTAGCTGAGGATGTAGCTCAATGCTATAGCACCTGCTTAGCATGTTCAAGGCCCTGGGTTTAATCCTCAGTATCAAAAAAAACCCAACTAAAACCAAAAAAACCTCACAAAACAAACTGCATCTTTTCCCTTTTCTGAGTATACTAAACATAGGTGTTAAGGACACTTAAGTATTTATTAAAACAAAATTTCTCTTGGATAAAGTTCAGATAGTAGCTTTAAAGATCACCTTTTTCCTTGTGCACCGTGAATTGGCACCTTGTTTAAAACAGTTGCAAGTGCTGTAAAGACTATTTTAAATATTCTTGACATATTGTCTTGAGTAAATATTCAGTATTATACCATCTGTCTCTGGACTTTCCTACATCAGAAAGAACTGTACCTTGCAAGCCATAAAATGATCATACAAAGTTATAACAACTGATCAAAATAAATTTGAGAAGTTCAGGTAAGGGTATTTGTTGTTATTCCCATTTGAACTACTAGATTTGCCACATGCAGCATTTATAAAATTGTATCTATGCTATAAGTTTTTATCATCTGGAGATTGCCAGTGGCCATACTTAGATGATTTTTATACTTTACATCTTAAAAGCTTGCTCTTCATGGGTAGAGATCCTGTTATCACATATGGTGCTAGTGAGGATTTAATAAATGTTAAATTTGTAAGGCCTCAGAAACTCTACAGACTTACCATTTATATTTATTCTTTCTACAAAAATACTGCTTCATCTGTAAAACAAGTTGGTCAGAGGTCTCTTGGCTTTAAAATACTTAAGATTCACTTAAACCAACCTATAAAACAGCTATTACTAGAACTGGAATGGTACATCTTCGGTTTGTTTCCTAATTTCAGTTGTACCACATTGGCAATACCAAATTAGCTACCTCAGAATTGTTTCCTGAAAGTAGGTAATCTAAAATAATCTGTTCAGTGTCACCAATTTCCAGATTATATGAACGGGAAAGTGGTCTTGCCCAAAGTGAGCAAACACTGTTCCTTGAAAAGACTTATTTAACTTTCTGGGTTAACTTCTTCAGTTATGTGAAATTGGAATTATATGAGGAAATAATCTACATCTTAAAAAGTAGTATTTTTGATTAACTTTTCTTCAGTGGAAGGTATAGTGGGGTGTAGTGGTTAGGCGGGGGAGTTTAGTCAGATTCCCTTGATTTATCTATTACAACAGATAAAAGGATAAAGATAAATGCACACTAAGTACTTAAGAATACCTGGCTTTATTTATTTTTGAGACAGGCTCTCACTCTGTAGCCCAGGCTGGCCTCATACTTGCAGTTCTCCCACCTCAGCCTCCCCCAAGTGCTGGGATTAAAACATATACCACTACTCCTAGCTAATACCTGGCGCTTAGAAGGGCTCAAATACATATTTAAGTAGGGCCAGGCATAAGGATTGCTGCAAGTTTGAGGCCTGTCTGGGCTACTGACCATAGTGAGTTCAAGGCCAACCTGAACTAGTGTGACCCTGGCTCAAAACAACAAAAATTTAACCTGGACTTTACATGCAGTAATTTGGGGGAGGAATGTTTCACTAGGTGGTAATAACAGCTAACTACAGATTATATGCTAGGCGCCATTTTGAATGCTTTCTACGTTTTATTAGCTTAATCCTCCTAACATCCTATGAAGTAGTGGTATTTTTATTCACATTTCACAAATGAGGAAACAAGCTTGGTGAAATTAAGTATCAGAGGTAGTAAGTGAAAAGACCACAATACTAACTCAGTTCATGTGGTCTGGCTCTAGAGTCCATATTCAACTACTATGTGACAGCTGCTATCAAACCTCACTAAAATGATGGGGCTAAGTTTACAAAATCAAGTTGGTCAGTTAGCAATATTTGTGGGGAGTAAGAATCTTTGGAGTCACTTATTAAATGCCTTTAAATTATTTCAAATAAGACCATATTTTAAATTGCTAACAGTAAATGTTTATTAATGATTGAAACCAAGAATTTTGTGAATGCATTTTAATACCTTGTTGATAAAATAGTAACATTACATCTTTGCAATCTGATAATACAGAAGATATTGGTAAAGGCTTTGATGTGCATATCTATTATAACCAGGCAGTCAGAACACACACAAACCACCTACTTTAGTGTTACATCACAGCAACTTTTCAGAAAAGCCATCCTGAAGCTCTACTGGATAGCTGAGTAAATAGTGCCCAATATTTGGGGAATAGGAAGAAAGAAATTGAAGTAGTAAGCAGCACACACCTCGAAGCCCACTTCTAAGCACACGACATCATGAATATTAAAAACAAAGGATGCAAAAAAAAAAATTACTTTCGTAAAGAGCATTTGGCAATATTCAACGCATGAGCAGACTATGCTTGGGGCCATCCACTCTCTCCAGCTTCTCAAAGTGTTTCCTGGCATTGCGAATGTTGATCAGAGTAGCTGCAGAAGGAATGGATGGATCCGACATAACAACCATCACATACGTGTTTGATGTGAAGATGTCGATGAAAGCAGCGAAGTTAGAATTCCTAACTTCCATGCTCTGGAATGAAGCGGCCAATTTACTGCAGCTCAACTTGAACTGCTTAATGATGTTGCTGATCTTTTCAAAGCGGTGGACGTCACGCTGCTCTTTACACTGGTAATGAGAAATCACCAAGAACGTAGCTCTCTCAAACAGCAGAACTTCATCAGCCTCAATAATTTGAGCAAAATTCCTCAGGTTCATCTCCAGCTGCTGAACGTTGGGAATCAGCTGATAGACAATACTAGACCAGGCCTTGTAGAGTGTTTCATCCCAGATAGATGTTCGAAAACAGGCGCACTCCAGGGGGCGAGACAAACGCCTCAGGTCTTCCTCTCGCTCTTTAAAAATCAGGTCACGCTGATCCTCCTGAACCAGATCCATTTTGTGCACCAGGCAGAAGATTTTGGCATCAGGGGAGTTCTGGAGAATGGCCTCCAGACATGACTGGTAATAATGCATGTCCTTTTCCAGTTCGCGGCTCTCGACATCAAACACGTAAATCAAAACCTCGACATTACGGAAGATGTTGTCTCGCTGGCTGGTGAAGTAATTTTCCATAAAGGTGTCCTGACCGCCACAGTCCCACAGGTTCAGCACCAGGTTCCCAAGGAACCGGACGTGGGAGTGCTCCACGTCAATGGTGGCACCCAGACGCCTGGTGTCGCGAGCAATGTAGTTTGCAAAGATAATCGACCTCATACTGGTCTTCCCCGACCCGCTCTTCCCCATCAACAGCACCTTTTTCTTCATGGCTGTATTTGGCATCACCCGCTGAGGCCGCCGCGGACTGGGCCTGAGGGCGCGGCCTAACTGCAGCACCGAGGGAGGGCGCGGAGGGCTCTGCAGGCCGGGCCACGGTCCGCACAGCTGCGAAGTCGGGGAAGCCAAGAGCGCGAGTTCGGGGCCGGAGAGGCCGCGGCAGAGCAGCTCTTCCTCAGAAGAGAGCGCCCGGGAGAGCCAGCTGCCGCCGCTCTTAAGAAGCGCTAGCTCTGCACGGAGGCGAACTGCTACGTCTCCGCAGCCACCCACTACCGTGGTGATTTCGCGAGAACTCTCGGTCTCGCTGCCGCCCCCTTCCGGCGACGATCTCGCGAGAACTCAGCGCTCGGCAGTCACTACCTTCTGTTCTGAGACTGTACTGCTTTAAATGAAACCTAGTAGGGGCGACAGGAGAAATGAAATGAAAGGGAAACCCGAGAATTCGGGTGTTTTTTTCTGTTTAATGTGAGCGTACTGTTGGAAGGGGGTTGTCGAGAGAATGCTGCCCTCTCGTGGCCAGAAGCCCCACAACACCACTACTGCGCCCAACTCGTTTGAGCAAGGTGGGTCTGGCCGTGAAGTGGAGCAAAGGCCTGACTTCTTGGCCCACGTACGGAGGGCAGATGGAAACTGTACAGACGAAGAAAGAGACCGCGAGAGGCTAAATGACATCCCCACTCCCAGTTTGATTTTCTCGTAACGGCGAACTTGAGAATTCATAATCGGAATTCCAAAATAGTCGGGTTAGTGGTGCAGACCTGTACTCCCAGCACTCTGGGAAGCTCAGGTAGGAGGATCACAAGTTCTAGCCCACCAGGAGCTACTTAGCAACTTAGTGAGAACTTGTCTCAAAACAAAACAAGCAACAAAAATATTGTAGCTCAATCCCCAATACCTTAAAACAACCAAACCCCCAAAGCTTGAGGAAGGCATAATATGGAACACCATGCATTAGCTCCATCCTCACGGTAACCCTGTGAATAACTATATTCAAGTGAGGAAATAAAAGATCAAGCATCAAATTCGATTAATACTGTCTAACTGCAGAGTTGACTCCCCACCCCCCCCATATGATTCTGTTCTTGGTCTTCAGGTAGGTAAATGGATCGGTGTCATTCATATTATTCATTCAGAATAAATCAGCACTATCAGGATATTGAAGCCGCCTAAGTTAGGATGTTCCATGCCTATCTTAAAGCCCTTTTCAGGTTGTATAATATACTGTATAAATGCAGATACTCTATTGCATTCATTCAAAACGTATTTGAGTGCTTAGTATGTCTAGGGCACTGAGTTAATTTGTGCAAGAAGTTAAAAAATGGTCCCTGCTTTTAAAAATGAAAATAGGGTGAAATGTCATAATGCAAAATAGTATGTGGGAATCTCTCAGTATATTCAAACTCAGTTTCATCTCCTTGGGGACTTTTCTTCTGCAGCATTGGAATCTGCTGCATAGGTGCTCTCAAGTCTTCTCACCATCATTCTGGGGTTTCCCTTCTTCCATTCTTTTGAGTTAGGTATCCTTTTTCCTCTGTCCTATGTCATCTTCATTTTTGGCTAGTTATTTAGTGGAAGACACTTTCTAATAATTTTCTGATAAAAAAAGTATGAAGGCTCTCTGGGTATAGTGGCCTATGTCTAATCCCAGCACTCAGTAGGCTGAAGCAGAATGAATGGAGTTTGAAGCCAGCCTGGGCTACAAAGGGAATTCCATTCCACTTTGGAGCACGAGGTGAGACTTTGTCTCAAAAATAGATAAACAAAAAAAATGAAGGTAGTAAAAAATTTAAGACTTTGTATGTCTTGAAGATGTCTTTGTTTTTTACTCACACTTGACTGGAGATAATTTTTCCCCAGAGTCTTGGAGGCCTTGCTCTATTATATTTGTTTTTGTTTATGAAACTTATATGTACCATTCCTTCTTCTTTGTATTTGACCTATTTTTTTTTTCTGTCAAAAAGTTATTCTAGGGGCCGGGGATTTAGTTCCGTGGTTCTGGTCCCTGCCTTGCAAGTGCAAGGTCCGGAGTTCAATTCCCGGTACCAAAAAAAAAAGTTATTCTATTCTTTCATCATTTTTGGTGTCCTGAAACAATGTAACAGTGGCATAGCTAGGCCCCAGTGTTCATTGTGCTGGATCCTGCAATGTGTCTTTTAATCTGGAAACCATGTCTTTTAATTCTGGAAAGTGTTCTTGAGTTTCTGATAATGTATATGTATTTTCCCTGTTCTGTTTTCCATTATTAACACTCCAGTTATCTGACATTGGACATTCCTCTAATGTTATTTCTCTTTCTTATTTCTGTATTTTTGTTCCACTTCCCAAGGAAACTTCTGTCATCTTGATCTTCCAGTTCTTCTTTGGAGTTTTAAATTTGGTGTAATTTTTGTTTGGTTTTTGAGACAGGGTCTTGCTTTGAAGTCTAGACTGGCTTAAACTTGGGATCCTCCTGCCTCAGTTTGCTGAGTGTTGAGAATTCAGGTGTGTGCTACCTCACTTGGCTTGGAATAATTTTTATTTTCCACAGATTGTTTATTATTCTATTACTGATTGACTGATTGCAGTACTGTGGATTGAATCCAAGAAGCACTGAGCTACATCTCCAGTGTTTTAAAAATTTTGAGGTAGAGTCTCACTGAATTGCTAGGGTAGCCTCCAACTTGCAATACTCTTAGTAGCTGGGACTAGAGGCATGTGTGACCATACCCATGCTGATTATTAAAAAACTTTTTTTTCTTGGATTAAATATCTTCTGTTACCTCTCTAATGGTAACATTAATTTTTTTCATGGTCCTGGGGACTAAATCTAGGGTCTCATGCATACTAGGTATGTACTTTACCACTAAGATATACCCCCAGCCCCTAAAAATGTTTTCATCTTTTTAGTCATAGTTTCTTGTTAGTTCCTTTTGTTTATATGTTCTTTTGTTTTGGTCTTTCTTTTCTATATTAGACTGTCCTCAGTTGTCTAGCAATGAGTGATCTTTGCTCTCATTTAAAATTACTTATAGCTTGTGGGTTGCACTAGAAGACTATGAAGTTCCTTGAAATGGGATGTTTCTTGGAAGAAACTTGTTGCCTGCATCTTTAGATCTGTTTTCTTTGACTAGTTATGACACAGGGACTACGGTGGTGGGCCAGATAAAATAAAATAAGCACCTGGGCACAATAAAGTATTATCCTTTGTAGCACATTATGTTTCAACAAACCCATCATAAGCTGATTAAACCACAGAAGCAGAGTGTTTGCATGATATGAGAGTGTTACTAAGGGAAAAACCTAAATAAGCCTCCTAGATTCACTTGCCGTTAGTCAATTTAAAAATTACTAATTTCAGAGGTCACACAACTGAGCAATACATTATTGGTTTCCTACTAGCTTTACTTTGGATAAAACTTTTTAATTTTTTTTTAAAATTTTGGATAAAACTTGTGGTGTTTGGGTTATGGTAACAGTTGCCTAGGTTATTTTCCAGGAGCCTGAAGGCTACTTTTGCTAAAACACTGACTCTACTTGGACCTACAAATGTCTGATGGATGACATGGGTGACTAAAATTGGATGAAAGGCACAGCATCTCTGTCTTGATATTGTGTTTGTCACATTTGCTGTTTTAACCTTGAGGTCAGATTCTGCTCAGCTCTATGTATAGACTTCTTGTGGATTAAAAAAATTTTTGTCCAAAACTATGATTGAAGGTTAATTTGGCTTGTTGTCCATTGGAGCTAGTGTGTTTCTTCTGCCTCACCCTTATGCTTATTCAGAAGCCACAAAAACCCAAGCACCTGAAGTCCTGCCCTGTCCCCAGGCCTTAGCCCCATAGAGCTGGGAGGTTTTACACAGGATAATGACATCAGATACATGAAAGTTCAGTAGCCTCTGGGGTGATTTGACCATGACTAGTTGGTGTTTCAAGTCTGTAACAAAAAGAAACATCTTTGATACTGTGCCCCTGGCCATTAGCCTACTCCAACAAATCAGTAAAAACCTGCTGCTGTCCATGTTTTGTGATCAGGACTTTTGTCACTCTCTCACTTGCTCATTCCTTTCAGCTGAAGGCCATATCTGGTTGAAGCCCCTTCTTCCCAATAAACTTTTCCTGTGCAAGTGTATGTATGCTTGAAATAGTTGTCCAGTCTTATTTCTACTATGTCTGAGTCAAAAGATCCCTTTGTCTGGTGTCCATTAGATTCTCCTAGTATTCCTCTACTGAATGTAAGTAAGCCTGATAAATGGTGTTAGTTTGCTTTTTGTACCTAGGATAAAATGACAAGATAGGCTATTTATGAAGAAAAGGTTATTATGCTCTCAGTTTTAAAGGTTGGAAGTTTAGACTGAGTAAGTGGATCACCTCATAGCACATGGTGAGGACAATAGCAGGTGTGTGTGTGGGAGCGAGCAAGTGATCACATTGAGCCAGGAGCAGGAGGAAGTGGACGGGGCCAGACTTGGGGTTTGTAACAGCTGAGCTACCCATGAACCCCACAAGAGAGCTCCTCAAGCTGAAGTCCCCTGTTTTCTCTCACTTTTTTGTTAAGGGGCTGACCTGATCCCCATCTGGGCTGTGTCCTCCCCAGCTTTTCTCAAGCTAAAGTTTCTTCCTATTTTTTCCCAAATTAAAGCTGTTGTGGAGGGGAGGGTTTGCTTCTGAGGCACAGCTGTGTTGACCTAAGGACCACCACTAGGCCTCACCTTGTACAAGTTCTACCACCTCTCAGTAGTGCCACCCCTTGTGGACTAAATGTCACTCATAATGGACCCTTTAGGGTGGACCACATCCAAACCATGTCTGCTTACTGAGTGGGAAGTTTATATGCAGACTTAATTTTCCTGTGTATAGTGTGGAAACCCAGCCCTCAGCGTCTCTGGTATTCCTCTAGTCCAGAGACCCCCTGCCTTACCTTTTCTGAGGAAATAAAAACTGCTAGTCTTAGATAACAACTTGGTATTGCCTAGATATGGGGTCTAATTGCTTCTTATTCAGATCTTCATACAATTCTGTTTATAGTGCATCTATACCTCAATTGAGGCCATCAATTCTTGGATCTTTAGAAAGTTCTGTGGTAAAAATTCTACTTCCTGGATTTTCCACTACTAAAGATTTAGATTTCTTTAGTTTTATTTTTTAAATTTTGAGACAGAGTCTTGCTAAGTTGCCCAGGCTGGCCTTGAACTCATGATTTCCCTGCTTCAGCCTTCTGGGTGCTAAAATTACAGGTATGTGCCACAATGCCCAGCTGGGATTCAGCTTTCTTGACTCTACTAAGTCAGTGGCCATTCTTCATTGTGGCTTTTGCTCCCAAACTTTTGATTTTATTATCCTATCTTGTACTTACCCTCTCATTCTATCACTTTCATTTTAGTGGGATTTACGAGAGAAAGATAAATGTATATGTTCAGTCTGCCACTTTATATGGAAACAAGGGAGATCTTGAGCTAAAATACTCAAGAAATAATTTGATATGATATTGAAAGGGACTTTACCCTGCCTGGCAAGTGCGAGGCCCTGAGTTTGATTCCCTGTACCAAACAAAACAAAACAAAGGAAGAAAAAGAAAAGAAAGGGACTTTATGCAAGGAATTTTTTTCAGTGTTTGGGATAAAACTAGGGTCTCGTGCATGCTAAGCAAGCACTCCACCATTGTGTTACATTCCCAGCTAAAGAATTACAAAAAGATTTATTGAAATATAACATAAAATTAATCTGTTGTAAGTGTACAGTTCCATCATCACAGCTCAGTTGTAGAATATTTCTACCACTCCCGAAAGCACCCTTGCCTCAGTTTGCTTTCAGTCTCTGCTCTGACCCCGATACACAAGGAGTATGGATCTGCTTTTTGTCTCTGTAGATTTGGCTTCTCTAAAACTTTCATGTAATAGTTTATATAATTGTATATAAATGATATATAATTGTATTCAAAACCACACCTACAATTATATGTACATTATTGTATCTAAATATATATATGTCTGTATCTGAGTTAACAAACTTTTTGAAGTCCATCCATAATATAGCATGTATTAGCTCATTTCTTTATATTGCTGAATAATATTCCACTGGTGAGAATGTAAACTAGTACAACCACTACAGAAATCAGAAAGTCAAAAAATTAAAACTAGAAATTCCATTTGTCTGAGCTATTTCTCTTCTAGATATCTTCCTGAAATAGTCATATTACAGTGATACATGCACACACATGTTTATAGCTGCACAATTCATAATAGCTAAATTTTGGCAGCCTATATCCCCATCAACAGATAAATAGATGAAGAAAATGTATCTATACACAATGGAGTACTACTCTGCCATAAAGGATAAACTTGAATAATTTGTAAGAAAATGAATGTTCTTTGAGACCATAATGTTAAGTAAAGTAAATCACACATTAAGTAAAATAAATATCACATAGTTTCTCTTATATGAGAAACCCAATTTATAAATGAAGAGCAAAATAAAAGATAAATAATAGTAAGTAGAGAGATCTTTTTCAAATGGGAAGGAGAACAAGAGATGGAAGGAGGGGTGGAAAGGAAGGGAAAAGGGATTTAAAAAGAACTGAAGAAAAAAAATGAAAATAGAGCTTTTGAAAATAGGAAAGAAAACAAGAGTTGGAGGGAGCAGGGAGGGATGGGAGTGGAAGGAGACAAAAAGAAAAAGATGTGTTGTGTATATGTACAAACTCCCCACCATAAATGAATCATTATGAACTGCAAACATGTACTAAAAAAAAAGAATGATCTTTGTAAAATGCTTTTTCTGAATCTGTTGAGATTAAGTTGTTTTTATTTTATTTTGCTTTGTTTTATTGATGTGGTGTATTGCATTAATTGATTTCCAGTGTAAAAACCACCTGTAGTCTTGGGATAATCCTCTTAGTCATGGTGTCTAATCCTTTTTTTTTTTGAGAACCCCTTCAAATTTCTTTATTTTTAAATGTTTTTATTAAAAATTTTTTTTTCTTAAATTCTTTTATTGGTACATTTTAGGTATACAACACATTTACATTTCTCATTGGGAACTTGTACCTTTACATGATGCATCTTGGTTCTTATTTTATGGTGTCTAATCCTTATATGTTGCTGGCTTTTTGTTATTGGCTAATGTTTTAAAAGGATTTTTGTCAGAAACCAGAGGAGCACTGAGGGCTCACTGGCCTCCTCTGAGCGCAAAGGAGAAAGGCTGCACTCGGGGTGACTGCACATTGCAGGGAAAACCTAAGACAGCTGAGGTTAAGTTGTTTACCAGAGATGTCCTGATGGGTATTGGAAAGCAGATGACTCTTGTGTCACTCTGATTGCTCGTGCCCCTGTGTGGGTGAATGAAGACGAGGTGAGCGAGATGCAGGGGCTCCTCTGCCCACTAAGAGGCGAGAGCCCCTGGCTGTCTGGCTGTTAAACTGACTCCGTGTCTCTCTGCCATTCATCCTCATTCACCCCGAGTCAGGGGTCTGGGTCCCAGAACAAGGCTGGCCAGGTGGGGCAGCTCCAGGTGGCATCCCAAGCTAGGGCTCAGGACTGGGACTTGGCTATAGATTTTTACTTATATATGTGAAAAATATAGGTGTATAGTTTTCATGTGACATTTTCCCTCTAGCTTTGCAATCAGAGTCATTTTGCTTCCTAGAGTGAATTGGGAAGTGTCCCTCCTGTTTCCTAAGAGGTTATGTGTAAGATTGATGTTATTTCTTCCCTAAATATTTATTAGAATTCAGCAAGTCTCCCATTTTTCTTTCTTATTCACTAATGATCCTCTTGGGCAATATTTTGACTCTTCTGATCCTCTCTAGATTGCGTTCCATGGGCACTGACAGTTGTCTTCCTCATTCAGCACAGTTCCAAGCTCATCATTGGTGACCAGTCTGGAATGAGTGAATGAAAGGGGAACAGAGGTCTGTCTGGCCACCAGTGCAGACTTGAGATTCAGCAGCCTGAGGAAGAGATGCAGAATTGAGGACTGGGTTAAACACGGTCCATCTGCTCAGCTGCTCTGAGTCCCAGCCACTGTGTACTCACAGGAGCCCTCCGCTGCTCAGTCTCCATTTACTCCAAACCTACACAGTAGTGGCCGTGTGCCTGGTACGACCTTGGTTATGTAAGCTCTTCACACTGCCAGTGTTGACCTTGGTGGTGGAAGTTACTCACACTAGATGCACCTGCGCTGGAGCTTTGACACAGAACCCACTGCTTCCCAGGTCCCCTTCCCCTCACAGCCTGAACTGAAGTGCTGCCATCTTGTGCTTTTGCGTTTCCCTACAGGGTCTCATTTGTGTCTTATGTTGGGCTAGACTTAATTGGTGACAATGAAGTTTAGCAATCCTAAAAAGTTAAAGTTGCTAAAAAGACAAAGTCTTGCTAAAATGCTTTGTACCCAGAGGAATGACTATCGATTTTCAACAGAGTCTAGAAAGTGTAGCTTTTCAAATGGTACCAAACAATGGACCTGGGGTTGGGTATGTTATAAAGCAAAAGAATAAAAATTGTGCAGCTACATTGTGAAATTTACTAAAATATTTTGTGGAAAATATTTAACAAAAATGGCCATATTAAGATGTAGTTTTTTCTTCTCCTTAGGACATGGGGATCAAACCCAGGATCTTGTGTGTGGTAGGCAAGTGTTCTACTATTGAGCTACTCTCCTGGCACAAAATGTAAAATTTTCAGATAAAATATGCAGTAGGCTCGTAGATCTCCAGCTTATCCATTCATTTTTTTTTGCCTTTTCTCTGGAGGACAAGTTTACAAACAAAAACCAACTCAAGTCTGAATCTGAGATCTATTGCTCATTGATGATCTGCTCTTTATTTTCTTTTTTTCTTTCTTTCTTTCTCTTTCTTTCTTTCTTTCTTTCTTTCTTTCTCTCTTTCTCTTTCTTTCCTTCCTTCCTTCTTTCTTTTTCTTTTCTCTTTCCTTCCTTCTTTCTTTTCTTTGCTTTTTCCTTCCTTCCCTCCTCCCTTTCTTCCCTCCCTCCCTCCCATCTGTCTGTCTTTCCAATGATACTGGGGCTTGAACCCAGGGCCTGCACTCCAAGCTACATCCCCAGCCCTTTCTTATTTTGAGACAGGGTTTCATTAAGTTGCTAAGTTGCCCACACTGGGGTTGAAATTGTGATTCTCCTGCTTCAGTCTCCCAGAGTGGTGGAATTACAGGTGTGTGCCACCACACCTGGCAGTTATGTAATCTTGAGTTCACCTCTCAGCTTCAGTGTTCTGATTTGTAATATGAGCATGTAGGTTTGTCAGTTTTTTCTCTGTGATTAGTTCTTTGTCAGTATTTTATACTAACCTCCAGATTTGCCTGGTTTTTTTGTTTTGTTTTTTTGTACCGGGGATCAAACTCGGGACCTTGTACTTGCAAAGCAGGTGGCAGAACCATTGAGCTAAATCCCCGGCCCTAGATTAGCCTTTTGAGAGATGAAGATTTTCTGAACAGAGCCAAAAACCACACAAGAAATAACATCAAGAATCAACAAATGAGATCATATCAAATTAGAAAGCTTCTACATAATGAAGAAAACAACCAATAGAGTGAAGAGACAACTTAAGAGGACTAACATCTAGAATATATAAAGAACTAAAAAATTAGATCTAAGGTGTTAGGACTAACATCTAGAATATATAAAGAACTAAAAAACATTAGATCCCCCAAAATAAAAGACCCAATCAAAATAATGGGCAACTGAAATGAATGCACACTTCACAGAAGAAATACAAATGACCCATAAATACATTGTAGGGAACTACCTTGGTTGCTTCAAAGCCCAGGGCACCTGAGGGCCCATAAGGACACAACCCTGACATCTAGCACATGCGCACCACAGGACACACTTATGTAAGCATGACTTGGCATAGACTACTGAGCATGTATTATACAGTTATGTAAGGACATAATGATGTAAGGCTATGCAGCGGGCTATACAGGCTGAGAAATAAAGACACTTGCTCTTGTTACTGTTGCTGATGTCAGCTCCTTGTGTTTTCTTTTTCTTGGGGATCTCACCCATAAAAATACCCCTTCAGCACCCCCCATCCCTGACATACATGAAGAAATAGTCAATGTCCTGGCTATTAGAGAATGGCAAACATCAAGAAATCAAATAATAGGTACAAATTCCCTATGATGAATGTGATTATTATGTATATCTAAATTGTTCCAAGAAACTTAATTTAAAAAATCAAATAATAACAGATGCAGGTAAAAAGGAACTCTTTTACACTGTTGGTGGGAATGTAAACTAATACAACCACTATGAAAATCATTGTGGAGATTCCTCAAAAAACTAAAATTGGAAATTCCATTTGACCCAGCTATTCCCCTTCTAGGCATTTTCATGGAAGAGTTAAAGATATTATATCAAAACCAATATTTATACCAATGTAATATATATACCAATATTTAATATATATACCAATATTTATAGCGGTATAATTCATAATAGCCAGATCTTGGAAACAGGCTGTATGTTCAACAGATGAATGGATATAAAATGTGATATTTATACACAATGGAATACTACACTCTGCTATAACGATGAATTTGAACCATTTGTAGAAAAATGGATGCACCTTGAAGACAATGTTAAATGAAATCAGACACACAAGCTTAAATACCATGTGGTTTCTCTCGTATGAGAAGTATAAAGAGCAAAATAAAAGGTGGTATTTATATACAATGTAGTACTACTTTGCCAAAAAGAAGATAAATTTGATTCATTTGTGGGAAAATAGATGCATCTTATGACCAAAAGTTTAAGTGAAATAAATCAGATACAAGTTTAAATATCACATGGTTTCTCTTGTATGAGAAACTCAAAATATAAATAAATTAAAAAGGAAAAAAGATAATAGGAAACAGGGAGATAGAACTTCTGCAAGTTCAAAGGGGACCAAACTATGAAGGAAGGAGCGGGAGAAAAGGAAAAAAAAAAATAGCATGTGTTATGTACATTCACCAACTCCGCTCGATGAATGTAATCATTACGTACGAGAGAGAGAGAGAGAGAGAGAGAGAGAGAGAGAGAGAGAGAGAGAGAGGAGCAGAGAGCACTCATAGAAAAATATCTGAAATGGTTTGGTGAACATTAAGTGACAGTAGTTTATAGCTGGGAAATCTTGGGAGCAGGTTTAGGGAGGACTTTAGGTGGGTTAAGGTACAGTTGGGTAGAAGCAGGAGACAGAAGGCAGTAAGGATAAGGGCAGAGGGAGGTTGTCCTACTGTCCAGCACTAGCCAGTAGTTTGCTGGCTGTTATTGAGGATGTTATCCATTCCATCTTCACCTTTCAAGGTCTCTACGAAGTGCAGAAAGCAGTGACAGAAGCAGCTGGGAGTCCCATGGTGGTGGGCAAGGCAGTTTGAATAGAAGGGGGCATCAGTTACCACACACTCTGGCTGGGAAAATGACAGAACCAATCAGCCAAGAGGCAAGTTAATGGCAGAGAGACTATTATGTGGTGAGCTAGGTGATTATGGATGCAAGCATTCTCATTCCTTAAGAGCCATCTTACTGGAAGGCTGATTCGGGGAGGTTTATATAGGAGACAGTGATCACAGACCGGCGAGTGCCTTTGGACCCCACACGACACACACAACCCCAGTCACTTTGCCACAAGATGTCCCAGTTCTGTGCATCTCAACAGACATCATTATTTCCTCTGGCCATTCCGCAATGATTAACTTGCTCACGCTCAGCTCAGCACATGACACAGTGGACAGGCTAACAGGGAGCTGCCCCAGTGCCCTCTTTCTGCACCAGTGAACCACACCCACTGTACCTGACTGCTGTGGAAGACGAGGATCGTGTGAAGTCGGAAGGGACTGGACATGAGCCCTGGTCCTGGTCCTCAGCATCACTCTGGAAGGCTCCGGGATAATGTTTAGGGAGCTGGGAAGAGCAGCCTCGGGCAAGGCCCACTGGTGTCCCACGCAGGCAGCGCAGCCTGTGGCTGAGTTGACTCCCACCAGCTCCTCTCGGACCGGCCCCGTCTGCTCCCCCGGCCCCTTACCACCCCCTTAGAGTTTCTACCATCTAGGAAGCCAAGAAGCTCTGCTCTTAAGAACGATTGCAAACTTTGCTCTTCTCCGAATCCCCTTTCGACCTCCTAGAACAGGCTCTGCCCGGCCGGCCATGGCGCTGGGACCGGAGCTGGAAAACTCGCAGGGGAGGCTGCAGGGAGCAGGAGAAAGCAGAGAGCCCAAACCTGGTCTCCGGTTGAGGCCTCCGGGCCCAGCTTAAATGAGAACCCGGAGGGAGGCAAATTTTCAGAGGCCTGGGGCTGGCGGGGCAGAAGGTGGGCCCAGGCTAATTGACGGCAGCCGGTGCTCAGAGGCGCCGGGCCGGGCACGCTGCCGACCTGCACGCCGCTGACCTGAACGCCGCCGTGTCCCGCTCGCTCGAGGCCGGCCGGGCGCCCTTGTGACGCCGCTGCCTCCCCGCCCCGGCCGCGTCACAGAGGACCGGGCCTGGCCCCTGGCTCGGGCGGCCGGCCCCGCGTCCGGTGCATGCCCCGCTCGCTGCCCAGGTCCCTCCGCGCCCGGGGAGAGGCCACCGGGCCATGGCCCCCGCGAGGAGGAGCTGCATCTGCGAGCTGTGCTCCTGTGGGTAAGGAAGGCCCGGCTTGGGTGGCGGGTGGGACCCAGCCTCTCCCCGCTCCCGGAGGCTGGGCCCGGGCCTGTCCTGGACAGCGCTGCTGCCCCAGCTGGAGTGTGGAGGAGCCCGGAAACCCTGGCCAGGCCGGGCCAGCCTTGCTGCTTTTGTTGTCATTTTTAAGGAAAGGGGATGGAGGAGAGCATTCCTTCCATGTCACCGAGGTTCTCTTACTACTTTTTTTGGTCAGAGAAGTATAAAATCTTTGTAAAAC
The DNA here is from genome assembly GCF_053883595.1 of Heterocephalus glaber. Lineage (NCBI taxonomy): Eukaryota > Metazoa > Chordata > Mammalia > Rodentia > Bathyergidae > Heterocephalus > Heterocephalus glaber. The sequence goes on from NW_028258317.1 coordinate 33,303,418, forward strand.
CTGTTCCTATAGTGTGTAGATTTGAACAAGAATAATCAAAGTACTTCTGCATCCTCTTGTCCTGGTGTAACCAGGTCTTTTCCAGCCAGGCGACTCAAAGGGCCGTGCTGAGGGAAGCCTGACAAAGGCAGGTGGCCCGGGGCAGTTGTGGGCCTGAGTGGAGGTTGTGTGGTCAGCAGCCTCCTGTGTCCCTCCTATACCTCTGTCTGCTTCTGGGGACAGCTGTGGAGGGGCTGGGCTGGGGAGCAAGGCGGAGGTGAGAGCGTGGTCCCCCCCCCCCCCCAGCTCTTCTGGGGGGCCCTGTATTTCAAGGGGCAATTAGACCTCTCTGGGTCAGAGTGTCCTTAGGTGCATGTTATACCGACCTCATGGGACTAGGGTTCAGATTGTGCTTGGTATGCAAGAAGAGCTTACTACCTGTAGATGTTTACACAGAAAATATGTGTGTCTGCATGTCTGTCGTCAGGAGAATTAAAGAGCGCTCCAACCTACTAGGCTAGGAACGTTGCACATCTGGCATTTAGAGTGGTTCTCGAGCCTGTCTGCTTGTTAGAGTCACCTGGGGACCCTAAAATGAGGATCAGGTGTTCAGGGTGTTAAACATGTGATTTCTGAGGATGGCTTCACCTGCAGCCTCCAGATAATTCTGACAGATTGCAAGGTTTGGGAATGACCAAACTCTACAGCAATGGTGAACCTTTCAGAGATGAACGCCCAAACTGCAACCCCAAACCCACTTATTTATCCCAAAGTGCCAACACTGCAATTACACCTGAGTTCTGAGGTTTTACTTTAGAAAAAACAATTCATACATTAACATCTTTAATATGAGAAAATGAAAAAATGGAAACAAAGTCTTTGTAAATAGGGAGGGGTAGAGGGGTTGAAGGGAGGGCAGGGGAAGGGGGAAAAATAAGAACCAAGAGAGATTATGTAAAGGTGCAAATTTCCAATGATGAATGTCATTATATTGTATTTATATATTGTCATTAGATATACCTAAAATGTACTAATTAAAAAAACAGTAGCATGCGTGCCATGGGTTTGCCATTGCTGCTGCTCTTGCAATACAAGCGTGGGTCTTGCTGTCACACATGTCAGGTGGGACCACAGCACTGTCCAGTCTGTGGCAAACTTTTTACTCTACTGGGACAAAACCCTCTAAGGCTCGTCTCTCCTGGGGCCCTATGTCCTCCTCCTGCCTCCTCCTCCTGCTTGTTTAGGCTCTGGAACTGAAATCTGTGCGGAGTCTTCATCTCTGCATGGCGTACAGTGGGGAGGAGACAGGGACCCTCCTGAGGGGGAAAACAGCGAGATGTCCTGGGGTCTCTCCAGGCTGTTTGCTCCTCATCCCTGCAGAGATGCTACTTTTCTCCACGCGTGGAGTTTCTTCTCTTCTGGTCTCATCCTTCAGCTGCTCCTTTTCTTCTGACTTCAGTCTCATCCCCACCTGGTCACAGTGCTTATTGATGCACCTGGCCGGCTCAGTGCCCTCAGCCTCAACAAATTGAGTGTTTACCATCTTCCTTTTCTCCCAGTTTGCCCCATTTATGGGACCAGCAATCATCCACCTACCTTGGTTTAAATTTTTGAGTAATCTCTTTTCTTCCATCATCCCCAACATTTACTTTTTTCCAAAGTCTGGTCCCCTCCTCCTTTGCAGTGTTTCTTTAATTGGTCCCCCCCCCCCCATTTACTCGCATTTTTCTTTCCCTGGTTCTTTCATTTTTATGTTGGTCCTAGTTTGCTCTCCTACAGGAACCACTCCTGAATCTGATGGGGCTTCTAATGGTATCCTGAATGGACTTTCCATTGTTTGTTCCTTACCTTTGTACTCCATCCTCTAAAATGCTCGTGTTCCTTCTCCTCCTACCTTCTGACCTTCAGGGCCCCGCTTCAGTTGCAGGTCTCCCCCAGCCCAACCTGCAGGTCCCCACGTTTTGGTCTCATTATGTGTCTGCAGAATCCGCATCCCTATTGATGTACACTTGGAAGGCAGAGGCCTTGTTTCCTATGTGTGCATACGTGTGTGTGTGTGCTGTGTAATTCTGGCAAGTTATTCTCCATATGGCAGTTGAAACATCTTTTTGAGAGGGAGGGGTGGTTTGTGTCAAGGTGATAATATTTGAGAATGGATTAGGGATGCAAGATCTGGACAGCGGTGTTATATCCAGTATGGTAGCCACATGTGGCAATTTTATTTTAATTGGCTAAAATTAAATAAACTTAAAACTTTCATTCTTTAATTGTACTGGTCACATTTCAAATGTTCAAAAGCCATGAGTGGAGCGAGTGCCATAGTAGACCATGTGGTATGGACCACGTCCGTCACTGTAGATGGCTCTACTGGACAGCACTGGTCTTGATCCCACCGCTGTGTCCTTTCTGCTGATGCCACAAAGTCCATTTGCTCAGGGGACAGCTGAGCTGGGAGGACAGCCGCACGTGTTTAGAATACAGTTGGAGATGCTCTCTAAGCTCTAGACGTCTACGGTAGTTTCACTTTCTCAGCCTGAGGTTATAGGAGGTGAGGAAACGACTGGAGGACAGGTGAGTGTGAAGTGCTCACTCGTGAGGAGAGAAAGCCCTGCAGGGGGAGGAGGGGGGAGCAGGTTTCTGAATGACCCGATTTCAGTTCCTCTATTTTTAAATCAGAGATTTGTGGAGATCCAGGCCTCCTAGGCAGCAGGGAAGGGAGGCCCACATCTCTTCACCCTCCTTCCATTTCCCCTGAGGTTTTGATTGAGGATTTTTAAAATTAGCATTTGTACGAAGTAAAGAGGATAATCTGAATATCCCCAGCGGGCTTATTGTGAGCGAAGAGTTCTTTCATGTGCTTTTCACTGAGGCTTTAGAGGAATTGGACTTTTTGGTGAGAGGCTAGGGCTGCGCAGAGGCTGGGTAGAGGCTTCCAGGTGCCACAGCGCAGTAGGGAAGAGCACCGACGGCAGCTGTTCGGAGCAGTTCTCAAATTTAGCCACCAGAGGGCAGCCGGCTCCCAACCGACTCTCACCCAGACGAGCCGAGGTGGAAAACACAATCTTTGGACTTCTAGGTGTCCTTGGATTTTATTTTATATTTTCAATTGATTTACCTTAAGTTTTCTAACATGAACCATTAGTCGAGTTTAAGGCCCGCAGAGTTCAGGAAGGTGATATTCCTTCAGTAGGTTACAGGTTACTACAAAAGTGGGCAGTTTGTTGCTGATATCGAAAGCTAAAGATTCTAAATACTCCAAACTGTTTAATGAGCTTTACAGGGTTAGTAAAAGCTACACATTGTGTCTAGCTCCAGGCTCTCCCTTCACAACACTCTCCACTCCTTTTCTTGACAGTCAAAATCTAGCAACTGCAGTATTACCATAAAAGGTTATGTTCTTAAAAAAAAAAGGTTATGTTCTTTTTTCAATGCAGTCAGCACAAAGTAAGCAAAATATTCATAGGTTATAGAAATAAAGTCAGCATTTTAAATTTTTTGGGGTCTACTCAGTTATCTTGACAATAGAGTTCCTTTAGGGGAGGGGCTCTTTTGAGAGGAGTGATTCCCCTGTTGCATAGGAGAGGATAATCTGATTATCCCAGCACCTCCTTTTATTGAAAAGACACCCTTCACAGTTTGACAGTATCATACCACCTTACATTTCTATAGTGTTTTGTAAAATTTGAAAGTGTTTTCTCATTATTATGTTACTGAAGGTCCCTCAACATGGAAACATTGCTTAGTTTGGAAATTTAATTCCTTGATCTTAGCCTATTTTCCCTGGGGGTGTTTTGGCTTATTGAACTGTTCTTTCCCAAATTACTAAATTTGAAGCTGGGGTTGGGGGTTGGGGGTTGGGTGGCTGTAGAATAAAGTAAAATGTTAAATGGCATTTTAAAGCTGTGCTGGTTCTGAATGGTTTCTAGTTCTTTTATCTGCAGATAAGGAAACTAAAGCATCATACTTGATTTTATTATAAGGGAACCTATTTGTGAAGCTCGAGGCACAATTTATGCCAGTCAATTAAACTTATTTTTCACTGTGTATCAGATACTGCTAGACATTACAGTGCACAGTCTACAGTCTATTTTCAGGCTGAACTGGGCCATTTTGGTGGATAGATTACAACAGGAAGGCTCCTGTTTAATTGAGAAATATTATCTGATGTAAAAAATAAGTGTAATTCTAAAAGCCTTTTAGTAAGGTAATATAAATAGCAAATCTCTCTCTTGGGATTAAAGTGTAGTAATACTACTTTCTAAAATTCTGGTAAAAAACAGTTGTTAATGAAGGGATTGACATAGCTTACTTTTTATATCTGATTATTTTATGGCTTACAGTGCACCATTTAAAAGATTTTGTGCAATCTTGTAGGAAATTCCAGGACTGGGTAATGTATCATGAAATATTTATGTAGCATTGGTAGCATGTGCAGCATTTCATAAAAAAGGTGGTCCCAGAGAGGACTTGCAAATTGCGGCTGAGGATGTGGACTTGGCCCTTTCCAGCTCAGGGAGGAAAGGGGATCTCCGGGGCAGCCATGTATCTGCAACTTAAATCAGTTATGTTAACCAGGGAGGAACTTGTTATTTTAATTTTGGAAAATATTATCTTCACATTGATGGAAATTTCCTTAACCTTAGATTTTGTTTTCTTAGAGTCTCTGTTACAAATTAAGAGGAAGAAAAAAAATTGAGGACTTGGTTTGATATTACATGTTGCAAGACTTCTTGTTTTTAATTCAAATAAAATTGCCTTCATAAATTCTGATTAAGAAAAGAAAAAGACAAAGAACAGGCTTGCACAGATACTTGCTGGTGACTTTATCTTTACCAGAATGCAGAGATGCCAAGGCAGGGGTGGGGAGGGAGGGGGGAGTGTCTTTCACTTTAACACTGATTTATTTTTATTGTACATTGTATATGCTTTTCATGTTAAGTTACATTATGTACTCTTTAAAAATTGTGGCCTTTTTGATATCAGAAATAATATTTAATTGTTCACTTATAATTTTCATTCTAGAAAATGAGTATGTGTATAATTTGTCAAATTTCAGATATGAAATTATAGAATACAACTTTGTAATAATTTGAATTACAGCAGTTAAAATGATCTATTCAACCACAGAGTTGACAAATAGATCAGTAAGTATCCTTGTTCCAATTCCATTCTGAGTAGGTAGTTTTATGCCATCTCCTCCACTGAAATTAAAATATTTGACTGACCTTCAGGTGATTTACAGTTTCTTTGGGAAGATGACTATCTTAGTTACTTTTTTCACTGCTGAGACAAAATACCTGACACAAAGTTAAGGGAGGAAAGCTTTATTTGGCTCAGAGTTGTAGAGGTTTCAGTCTATAGTTGGCTGGCTCCAAGCTAAGGTGGCATGGCAGATGGGCATTGCAAAAGAGAAACAGTTCATGGTGGGCAGAAGGCAGCAACACATCAAGCAAGCGAGTCCAAGTGACCTTAGCAGCTTCTTTTTGCCCCTTTTATATTCTGTCTAGACTATTAGGTTTAGGGTGGGTGTCAAACCAAGCAGTGGACTGACTTAGTAATCACACACCCTTAATCCCAGTGTCACATACCCTAGATCCAGCCACCTCTGAAAAGCCCCACCTATGACTGCAGGGGGCTTTAGGGGCACATCTAGACACAAGCCATGACAATGACATGCCCATAGGGGTGGGGGATAAGTAGCTAACTTTCAAACGAATGAAAGTAATACAGAAAGTGAGGCAGCATTTCAGGGTGGGAGCAGTCACTTGGGGTGAGGAGCAGAGGAGATTCTAGGAAGGGGAAGTAGCTGCTGGGATGATCAGGAAAGCAAAGCTGGGCTCTCTGGTTTCAAATCCTGGCTCTGCCGAACTATGCAAATCATTTACTATTTTTGTGCAGCCAGGGTAATGACATACTTTTAGAGTGTGGGTGAGGATTAGGTGGGAGAGGAGCATGGTCCTGAAGGAAGAGATGTGCTGGGTAGGTGTGGGCAGAAGCAGCTACAGGGCATGGTGGCCCCAGAGACCCCGAGACACAGCTTCCATGTGAACAAGGAGCCGCAGGGAAGATCAGGCCAAGGCTGCAGGACTCAAAGTGCAAGGGGCCTTGTGCACCCCAGTGTGAAGTCAGTAGCAAAGGCTGCTGCTGGGTTTTGATTCAGGGAATAAGATTGATAAAACAGTCTTCCTGTAGTAAAGGAAGTCCTCAAAAGAGCAGTCTTGGGCCAGGGATTTAGCTCAGTGGTTTCGACCCGAGTTTGATCCCTGGTACCAAAAACAAAACAAAACAGTCTTTCTTCTTTTTTTAATTGAAATAAAGAACCAGTATCTTAATTAGGTCAATTTAAAATCTGCTATCCTTTAGATCTCCTGAGTGGATTTGTCTTTTGCTAATATTTCCTTAAAGACATTTCATCTGTATTCTGTTCTTGTCATTTTAAAAACTTAATCCAACAAAGACTGGTGTGATGATCCTCTGGAAGGACAGAGGAGCTGAGCACAGATGCTGGAGTCACACACCTGGGCTCAGATTCCAGATTCTCAGGTGCTCTCCTGTGTCATATTGAAGAAGTCTCTGTGTTTCAGTGTCCTCATCTGTGAAATGGAGATAATAATAGAACTCGTGTCATAGGGGAGTCAGTTTTCAGTAAGCAAATAGAACAGTGTCCAACATACACAATGGGGCAAGGTAAATATTGTTGAATAAGTGTAAACAGAGGTGCCAGTCTGTGTTCTGGGCAGTGAAACCCTGGGGGAGTGAGCAGGCGGAGACCTGTGTCAGGAAAGAGTTAAGCCTGCTAATCAGTAGGTGATGAAAGATGCTCTGCAGAGGTCAATCAAGTGCTTGGGGGCTAGGTTAAATCTGGAGGAGTGCTGTTTTACAAAGATTGAATCTGTTCTCTCTACACTGTGAGGCCCTCTGCCTTCTCTGAGACACCTGTACTTTAGCCCAAAAATCACTATACTTCACAGTTCAGACTGACATTAGCAAATATTAAATGAATTATCTTTTCAGTTTAGGGTTTTTCAAATCTTAAAAACAATGATTATGGGGAATAAAGACATTCTCAGTACATAGCACAATCTACCGTTATGTTCTAGTGACCCCTCTTTTACTGGCTTGTTCAAAATAACTAAAATTTTGATGATTATTTCTCTAAAAGGAAAGGATAATGTTTCTAAATAGCTGTCAAGTTAACCACTTAGCCAAATACATTCATAAATTTTGTATATCCAGATATGTGAAAGCCCCTCATTCTAATATTAACAAATTGAGTTTGTAATATAAGGAATGAGTCAATTTCTTAAATTTAGAAACATTATCTTTTACATAATGATTATTTTTAAAGATTACAATCTTTCTCCATAACTATCCATTTTCTCTTTCAACTACCACACATTTCAACTCTGTTCTCCAAATAAAGAAAATCCACATAACATCTGTGAACCAGAGCTCAAAATGAAAAACAAAGAATCAATTGAATCCTTCATTCTTTTTTTTTTTTTGGTACTGGGGATCGAACTCTGGTCCTTGCACTTACATAGCAGGCAGCAAAACTGCTGAGCTAAATCCCCGGCCCGAATCCTTCATTTTTTTATCCTGCTTTAATCAGGAGGCTGAGGGAGGGGTACTCAGGAAAGACCTGGGGAACAGTGGGTTATCACGTCTGGAATCCAGTCCTGGGCTTGATGATGTATAAGTTTTGTGTCCCTGTTCAGGTCCTTTAACACCTCTGCACTTAAAAAAAAATGGTGACCTTCAGCTGGAACTATAGCTCAGCTGAGTGTGTGAGGCCTTGGGTTTGAGCCCCAGCACTAGGAAAATAAATGTTGATTTTCAGGTAACTAGGCAGTCAGTCCCTGTCCTCTACAGCTGAGTTTTTTTGTTTTTGTTTTTGTTTTTGTTTTACAGCTGAGTTTTGATAGATGCAGAATTTCCACCTTAGGTCTAAAGGTATCCACAGTAGTCTCCTGGAGCCTTGGTTGGTGATCTTAGAGAAGTGAGGGAGAAAGGGAGATGTGTCATGGGTCAGTTGTTTTCCTGACTTTTCCAAAAATTGTTGAGTGGCTAGTTAGGATATGTGTCTTTCTTGGGCCTCGTGGACTCTTGGTGAAATGAAACCAAGTCTGTTGTCTCATGAAGTTGAAGAATGAAATTGTGGACAGAAAGGAGGTTAAAGTGGAAGTCCTTATTGGAACTAGGTGTAAGAAAAAAAGGGCTCCTGGTAGTTGAGAGGGGTCATAGGAAGTGGGGCACCGTGTGGCCCTGCAGTCCAGAACTGTTATGGATAGGCAGAGCACAGGAAGTGCTCTGTAGTTTGGCGATCACCTTTCATAGGCAGCTCCCTGGGCTTGAAACAACCAACTGGAACCCGGGCACCCTAAACCAGCTACTCAGCGCACAGAGTTTAGAGGAAAAGCAGTCATTCTACATTTTTAAGTTCCTCAAAACTCAAGAATTTAAGGGCTGCCTTCCGTGTTGCCTGAGGAAATCCTTTCTTGGTCAGGGTCCTAGTCTACTGCCTCTTCTTATTTTATTTATTTACTTATTGCCTATTCTTATTCTTGCCAATGTGGCTGACCACTCAGCTCTATCTCTGGCCCTTTTCCTAGCTGGGTGCCTATTCGTAAGCTAACTGAGCTGTTTTACATTAGGTCATGCATGATCTGTTTCCTTAGGGCACTCTGACTTCCCCTGCACATCAGCCATCTGGGGGTTCTGGCCTGTGCTTTGCAACACTTCTTGTTGCAGGTAATTCAGGAGATTAGGAAGATCTCCGTGTGCTGTGACACGGCTCAGCCAGGGTTCTGCCCATGGTTCAGTTAGCTGAGCTCTGGGAGTCACAGCTGGTTACAGAACACAAGCCGGGCTCCTGGAGTGGGTGCTGTTTTGGGCAATGGGGGTATAAATGGGAGGAAAATGATTAGAAGAAGAAACAACTGGACTTCCAAAGACTTGCCAAGATATCCCTGATAAAGCTCATGAAAGATGATGTGGGTGAGAGCATAACTAGATGGAGTCCTAGCTCTAAAGCAAGCAGGTCCAAAAAAATGTTGATTAGTGGCTTTTTGTCTCCTTGGAACAATTTCTAGCACCATGTACCAGGATTCCTTCATCAACCTTGTCTTATTCACCATTTTAAAATCAAAACTTGAAGTCACAGAAGGCATTCTTATCAAATGTACCGAAAATACCAAATGGGCAAAACAGCAAATATGATAGATGACAGAATCGAGATTCAAAATTATCTTGACAGGCTGGAATGCTGGGTGAAAACTAAGCTGAAACTTAACAAGAGTCAATGTGAAGGGTCTGTGTTTGAGATGAAAAATCATTTATGCATATTCATAATGGGGAGGCTTGTCTTGGCCATAGCTTGTGAAAAGGTCTTTGGATTTTAACCACAGGTTTAACATGATTCCAGGGAATAATGTGGCTGTGAAGAAGCATTAACTTAGTTTCAGGCTAAATGGAAACAAGGTGTCCAGGTCCACAGATATAAGTACTTCATTAGAATTTGCTTGGTTTTGCACTTTGTTTTTTTAAGGATACCAGCAGGTTTTCTGGAGCCAGGTCACAGGGAATGTGACCTGGAAGCGACAAAACTTGCACTGGAGAAGAAGGGTGAGGTGTCAGTAGGGAGCTGGTATCTGCAGGTTGCATTCTGCATGGAGGGCTCGTACTTGTCCTGGGCTGTTCAAACTAGGGAGCGGTCATTTATGAAGACTGGTAAGGAATCAATACTAATAAAGACTTTGCGGCAGTTAGAACTGTAAGAATGTGGATTGGACTTTCTTTGGTCCTTGGTGTTGCTAAAAGGATTCCTGCACAGGGTAAGAGGTCTGATGAAAGGATCTCCAGGGCCCCTTTCAACACTGAAACTTGGATTTCTGGAAAGGAGGACGAGCATTTATTTTAATCTGATGATTGAAACTGAAAAGGCTACTATGGAGTAAGGAATGGTAGGTGCTTATGATATGAAGAATAAACTGAGATCCATATGTGCCTGAAAAACTCCGAGGGTTCTTAAGGCTTTTATTTTAGATGTCTAAAGCACATGTTCAGACTTCAGCTGCCTGTCTCTAGCCACTGCTCCTACAGAATCTGCCTTCTTGTTTCCTGGGCTTTCCTGAGGGTCCTTCAGTGACCTTTGGGTAGTATATAAAATGCTTCATCCTCTGTTTCCACATCTTCCCTGGGTTTGTCTGTAGGCAGCAGTTCACACGCAGTGCCTGGGCCTCTGGAAACCATGAATGGTGACGCTTCCAGGGGGAGTGTACTTCACGTTTCCAGTGGCCAGGGCATGGACTTTTGAAATACCTCCCATTGCAAAGCTAGAATGACCCAGGTTTCTCTTTTCCCTTATGGTGCTCCACTTCACATCCACTTTGGAGCCTTATCTAAACTGGGCTCTGGTCTTGCTCTTTACTGTCAACCATGGCGATTTCTGAAATTCTAACACCTCCACGAGTCAAGGCTTCTGTTTCTCTTCTGTTGCTCTATCTAGAAATGGATGTTGTTAAGATGCTTTCTTTCTCCAAAGGATTTTGTATCATCATACATAACTTTATATGATATAGCATCAAAAAAAGAAAAAGAATAGAATAAGAAAAATAAAAAAACACCTATAGTGAATTGTTCCACGTCAGCTATCCCAATAGTGTACATACTGTGTGCATGCTTTGAATCATCATGTGTGGATTTAAAGTTTCCATTTTGATGTGTTTAGCTTCTTATGCTTTGGAGCTAGGTGTGGATATTTTAAAATGATGATGGTGGTACTAATAAAAGTTTCTGTCAGAGTTGTATTATTCAGGATTCTTGGTTGAAGGCAGCTGAAGTGGACTGTGATTGGTGTAAGCCTTAAACAAATGAAAGGCTAGAAGGCAGTTTACAGATTTACTGGGATGTCTGGAGAACTGCAGTTGGAAGACGGGAAAGAGCCACAGCCCGGAGACCTGCTGGCGAGCATGCTGCTGGCGTCCATGCTGGACGTAGATGCTACAGCCCTGGATGTAGCCCTAGTGCTGGCTGTGGAGTGAATTCTTCACTATCTCCTCAGTTTCTACACTAGGAGGGGGGCACTGTCCCCTTCAAGATTAATATAGTGGGTCGATCCCCAGTATAAAAAAAGATTAGTATAGTGGGGGCTGGGAATTTACTTAGTGGCACTGTACTTGCCTTGGGTCCTGAGTTTGATCCCTGCCCCCCCCCCCCCCAAGTTCAGTGTAGTGGGAATTCATCAAACAAAGGCAAGGCTTCAGATGTGAAGTGGCTAAAATATCATTAGATAAAAATAATTCATGTGTAAATTTCTATATTTTAATTCATAAAAGGCTCAGCTGAGGTTGGATGATTCCCATCTGTGGCGAAATGCATGGATGTTTTTGTCTGGGGCCTGTCCTGCTTTGTGCTGGACTCCTGGCTTCTACTCACTGGCTGCCAGGGGCACCCACCCATTTGAGATAACCCAAAATGCTCTGGGCATTGCTGAACATCCTGGGGTGCAGAGTTGCTTTGGTGAATCACCGGAGGAGAAGCACTCTTAAGCCATCAGTTATGACTCCATAGCCTTGCAGTAATGGCTTCGTCACAGGGGTGGATCCTACACTGGCTGTATGGCCCTTGGAGACCGACAGCTTTTCTCACAGCGGTGCCCTTCCCCCACCTGGGCAGGTCGGACGGAAACTCAGTCTTCAACCTTAAACGTACCTAAGAATCACCTTGGAGGGCTTGTCTGAAGGGCGCGAGCCTCAGCCCTGTCTCCATGGACTCTGATTCTGTGGGTGTGCAAGAGACAGTTTACCCGGCTGACCCGAGGTTATGGACCACACCTTAAGAAACATGTGGGCACTTACTTCAGTGACTGAGGTAACAAACTAACCTCAAAACCTAAGACATCGTTTTTCACAAGGAAGTGGGGAATTTTAAGTTTTCAAATCTTTCCACTTGTTGATTAAAAAGAAAAAAGCAAAGATGCTATCGTTTTAGAAGTGTTTGGGCAGTGGCTCTCCTGACCAACTTTGACAAGTGACGCCAGCATTCATCACTGTCATGTCAGCAGGAAGTGTGCTCTTCTGTTTCGACTCTGACTGGTTTGTCCGTCCTTGAGAGAGAGCCCTTTTCTCTCCTGAATCCCTAGTAAGTGTTAGGCCTCTTGAGGAGGTTCTAATGCTTTCTGGGTTTCACTGGCCGATTTCATGGTCTTGTTCACTGGCTTCCTCTCTCCTGAGGAGCCTAGATAGTAGGAAGTCTAGGATTCTAACTGTGCCTGGGGTGGAGAAGACTTGTTGCAACACCTGGAACCAAGCTGTGGCCCTTCAAGGCTCTGAGCCTCTCTGAGGAAGCCTTCAATCTAAGCAAGGAGATGCGACAAAGCAGCTTATGGTTCTAAACGTGCTTGGGGTCTTACTGAGGACAAGGTTCTGTGTCCACTCTTCCTGCTCTGGCCGGGACTGGTCATGGTGCTGCTCATGACAGTGATTTCTCCAAAACCCAGGTCATGTGACTCTGCCAGTTTAAATAGTTCTTCACTGACCATGGGCCACATTGACCCTTGTGGTGGCTTCACCTACCTCTGCGGCCACTCCCCACCCACACCTGAACCCTGTGCACCACTGTGTCGTCTGTACTAACCACCTGTCTGCTGACTGCACCCTGGCCTGGACACTGATTGGATTTGCTGGCTGGATTCCAGGTTCACCAACCGCACTGCACTCCATATGGCCACTTTACAGATGGGCAACTGACAGATATTTCAAAAAAGTGGAATGGGTTGCTAATGTTACATGAAATCCCCTAAGTTTAAACAATCTAGACTTCCAGATTCTCTTGAAAAACTAGAAGATGTGGCAGGACTGTGACCAAGTTCCGAAATGCTGGAAGCTGGCTCTTGTCTGAGATGCAGTGTAGTCTCTGGCAGAAAAAAGTGTGGGGATGGAAGGGAGGGAGGGATATATCATGCACAGGTACAAATTCCCTGTGACGACTGTCATCATTTTGTGTATCTAAATGTACATTAAAAAAAAAAGTACTATGAAGTGTTATTCCGGGCTTCCCGCAAGAGGGCGACCTAATCTCTAAGAAAGTGTGGGCTAGGTCCTGCCTGTGGCTGGTTCAGGCCCGCCTGCACCTCGCTGCTTGTCGGTCACACTACTGGTCCCCTCCAGGCCTGTGACAGCCAGGCTGATGGAAGTGAGGCCGAAGGGCTTTGGGGTCATTTGGCTCCCGAAGTCACCTGCGGCGGGGCTGTGCCTGGGCCTGAGGAGCAGGAGCAGTGGCACCGAGTAACTAATGCCCTGCTGTGTAGACCAAACAGCTTTCTGTTCGTCTTGAATGAAACGCACCTGCAGAGGGCCCTAGACACTCAGATTTGCTAACCAGAGTATAATGTCCTTTCAGAAAAACTAACAGAGAAGCTGAGCCAAAGTCAGTTCGCTGTCTGAGCTGTAAGCAAGTGAGTGCTGTGAGCTGCATGTCGCAAGGTCCCATTGTCAGGTTCTTTGACAACTTTTTATTTGTGCATGTTTGCAGTACACAGGGCTACGTTTATCATGGGGAGTTTGTTCAAGTCCACAACACATTGGAATTCTTCTTTGTCCCTGTCCCCTCCATCCCTCCTTGCTCCTTCTAACTGTATATATTTGAAAAAGCTCTACTTTCACTTTTTCTCTTTCTTTTTAAAAATCCTTCTCCCTCTCCTCTCCCTGCATCTCGGTCTCCTTCTCACTTGAAAAGAACTCCCTGCTTTCTCATACCTCTCCCCAGGGGCCTGGGCAGTGGGTACCCTGCAGGGCTCTTTCTTCCACAGAGCTGTGGGTGCCCCCTCGGTGCCCCTGCTCTGTCCGGCCCCAGCCCGCTGCCCACTGCACTGGTCCAGGCCAGGCTGACCCATGTTCAGATAACTGACATGGAGAATTTTATATACTGATGCTAATAACCTAGGCCTAAGGACTTCAGGGGGTTGGACCAAGGTTCTTAAGCAACCCTAAGTAGGCTGGAAGAGATAAAAAAAGTTTAAGAAAATAAAACTAGTTCTTAACACCTTGACTAAGTTATATGTAAGTGAAAACAAAGATTCCTGGCCTTCTCTTTGTTTGCCTTTGGCCAAAACAAAAAATCTACTCTTTGCTTCATTTCTCACTCTCTTTCTCTTTTTGTTTTTGGTACTGGGGATCGAACTCAGGACTTTGTGCTTGCCAGGCAGGCGTGGTTTGACTGAGCTAAATCCCCAGACAATTTTTTTCCTCATATTAAAAAATTCATCCTTAATACTGGTATGATTTGAATTGGTTTAATGACAATGAAATTATTAAAAAGGGGAGGAAAAAACCAGGAATGGTTTCTAAATGGTATAAATTGGATTTGAGGTTATTTAAAAACTGGGGTTGGTTGTTAAACTTACAATTCTTTCCCACTTGGGTTGAATAACCTTTCCGTCTTCCATTAGGCAAAGCTAATGCTGAGTTGGTTTTATGCATATATATGTTACATCTCTACCTATGAATTATTTTTGTGACCATAGTTTCCACTAATTTGCCTACAATTAGAGAGGATGTTGACTACATCCTGGGTCTTAAGTTTAGGACTTTGCTCTGGGCCCACAAAGAGGTTGAATATTTATAAAAATCTTTTGGTAACTTTTCTTTGCACTCAGTGTAGTGGGAATGTCCATGTGCTCTGTGTCACCCTCTGTCATGTTTTATGGAGATCATTCATAGCCCAGTGGCTCCCAGTGCAAGGGCCAGAGTGGGGCACGAGTGTTTGGGGATACTGCGAGAGGCAGTAGGCTCTGGGGCCTCCTTAGGCAGTTTGACAAGATTTGGAGAAATAAGGTCATTAGAAAATGAGTTATTTAGGACAAAAGTGCCGTGGAGGCTGTATTTAATACCTTTTTAGAAGTCAGAACCTGGCTTAGGTTCATGGTGCTATTAGGATAAGCAGAAGACTTAATTCTTATTTTTAGGGAGTTAAAAATCTGTGAACTGAAACTTCTACATAAAGCAATTAGAGAGCAACATGGGACCCTATAGTGTAGTGCAGAGGCCAGAGGCTTAGGTTGGACAGACTTGGAATTCTTTTTTTAACCTTTCTGAGCCTTAATTCCTTCATATTTAAAGTGCAGATATTGTAAAGATTATATGAGGTAATATATGTAAAGTACTCAGCCCAGAGTCTGGCATGGGGTTAAATGTTCAGTATTTGGTAGTAATCATAGTAATTGGGTCTAATAAAAGGTTTCCTTTATGCACGGTTACCGAGAAAGCAGACATTCCCCATGCTTATTGCTCCTGTTAATCATGCTGAAGGAAAATTTTCTGAAATATTGTTCTATACTTTCCCAGTTTATTTGATTAACTTTTTTCCCTTCTGAATACAGAATTTTGGATCTATTGATCCTGTCTTCTCAAAAAGAGTTGTTTTTACTTGCCTGTGATTCCTGCCTCTGATGGCTTAAAAACCCTTGTCTTTGTGAGGTGCTCTATGCCTAAGGGCCAGCTAAGCACACAACCTATTCCCACGTAAAGGAGCAGAGTGCAGAAGCGCTGGTCCTCGGACAGCAAGTACAGGCTTTGGATGCTTCACTGTTTTCGGTGCTTGGGCTCCTCTTGCCTCTAACCTTCTGAGGGTTTCGGAATAGATGGGGTGTTTGTTTCGTAGGATTGGAAGTATACAGAAACATCGAGGAGGCCTAAGTCAGCCTTTCTTCCCAACAGAAGAGAGCTTGGTGGAAAGCCTGGTTGGGAAGCAGGAAGGAAGAGGGCTCCTGCCCTAGGCCTTAGCTTTCCCTGGGCAGGGCTGCTCCTCACAGTGAGGGGCTGTGGCTGCCTGTGGTTTAGATGCTCCTGGGACACAAGGTGCAGAATGAAGTTTCAACTGAAGTGCATATTTTTTTTAGGTTGAAAATGTTTATTTGTTAAAAAAAAACTTTAACGGACTTCATCTCTTTAGAGGGGGAATATTCACTTTGAGGCGATGGAAATTTTGTGAGTGAAGGAAAATCTGACTGGCTTTGCTCAGGGAAGAGTAAGAATGTCAGGATTCTTGCAGCTGTTTTAGTAGGCAGAGTGCTTCTGTCTGGGGACTAACACCACAAGAAGTCTCAGTTTTCCCTGATGTTGGTTCCATTTCATCTGTGTACTCCTCTCTTCACAGATTTCAAACCAAATCGCTTCTATTACTTCACAGTTTCCAGCTGGGGTCTCAAGAGTTTGCATGGAGCTAAAAAAGCATCTGTAGTTTCTCCCTTTTGCCACATCTTCTAACCTGGGGCTTCTTTCTGAGCTGTTTATGTCATTATCACTGTATCTCTGGGTATTCCTCCTCAAGCTTTTAGTTTCAGCTGAGGCTGTAATCTCAGAAGTGGTGGGACTCCCTGTGCTTAAATCCAGCATCATCTTGGCAAGTTTTCGGCTATGACGCTTGAGGTGGCTGACTTTTGAAACTCCCTTTTTACCCTTTTCAGCTCTGCTGGGATGTTTTTATTTTAATTTTTAAATGTGGCAGTTTTTTAAAAAGGATTTTTTTTCTGTAAATACAGAAAATAGCTCTAGCACAATCTTGTTTGCAAATTTCTTTTATTCTCTGAACATGGGGATGGAAAATTATAGACAATAAAGAGATTCAATCCCCTCTGCTGCTGATGTGTGGCCCTGATTAGAATGAAGCACATTTGTTTATCTGAATGCAAAGTAGGGGTTTTTATTTTGGGAAACAGTTTTCTGCCAGTATGAACTGATTTAGCTATTTTGACTAAACTGACCCATTGCTGACTAGATGATCAGTTACTGGAGACGTGGAGGTTTACACAGTTTGGGTGCTGTAACAGCAGTGCCCTCGCTGAGTTGCTATGCTGCATGCAGCTGAGCAGTGTGTCCAGAGGCGGCCTGTTTGCCCGACAGCTGCTTCTGGACGTGGCCTTGGACAGTCCCCTGCAGCAGCCGGGGTGTGCACCCTCCCTTCTGATCTGTTCTCATCCAGTGTCTCATGCAGCTGGGCCATGGGCTGGCATGACAGCCCGACAGGAAGTGAGAGGTCAGCCCAGGGCCAGGCACTTCCCTGAGCTCTGTGACGGTCCTTGCGCTCCCTCTGCTTCCTGGACTCCCCTGCCCATCCTTCAGAGGTCGTGGCCATGCAGCCAAAGACCCCACTGAGACCCTGACACCAACTGCCCTGGGGTGCTGGGCTGCCTAGGCCTTCAAAACTCCCTTTACCATCTGCGTGCTGCATTTTAATTGGTGAGTGGTATTTCTTCTGTTCTCCTGATCCCTAGTATGGTGGCAGAGAGTAGGGCCTCAGTTAGTATTTGAATGAATAAATGAACAACTATTTTGGTCTATTGATGGAAAACAATTGATGGAAGACAATCTGACTAAATTAAGCTACATTAAAATAAAAATGGCCAACGGCCCCAAATATTTTATCAATATCATTTCAAGCATCATAGGGAATTTACCCTTGAGTTAACAGCATGTGTACCATTAATTTTTATTTGATCAAGGGAAATATTTTATTTTATTTTATTTTTTTTGTTCCAGGGATCGAACTCAGGACCTTGTGCTTGCCAGGCAGGCACAGGACCACAAGCTAAATCACTGGCCCAAGAAAAACATTTTAAAGGATATACAAGTTCACAGTTTAAAAGTTCGAATAGTACCCCAATTCCTCTTTTGATTTCTTACAGATCTCTTCTGAGAGACTGTACAAGCCTATGTTTACATATTGTAGCCCCTGTTTTTAGTAATATGAGACATACTATGGCCAATTTCTTTCTTTTTTTTTTGTATTAAATTCTTTTATTGGTACATTGTAGGTGTACAACACAATTACATTTCTCATTGGGAACTGTACCTTTATATAATGCATCTTGGTTCTTATTTTTTCCCCATTCCTAGCCCTCCCTTCATGCCCTCCACCCTTCCCTATTTACAAAGACTTTATTTCCATTTTTTCCATTTCTCATCATTTTTTCCTTTCCCTTCTTTCCTTTCCCCTGTGCCTCCCACTACCCCTACCCCTTTGGACCTTTTCTTCCTATTTTACATTATCGATTATTCATTCTAATCATTGGTACATTTTAGGTATACAATAGAATGACATTCATCATTGGAAATTTGCACCTTTACATAGTCTCTCTTGGTTCTTATTTTTCACCCTTGCCCAGCCCTCCCTTCAACCCCTCCATTCCTCCCTATTTACAAAGATTTTGTTCCTATTTTTCCATTTTCTCATATTAATCCCATTCCCTTCTATCCTTTCCCCTAGCCCTCCCACTTCCTTCCCCTTTGCCCCTTTTCTTCCTATTTCACATGACCTATTATACATTTAGTCCTTATTTACACTTTAAGTTTCTCACACCAGAGAAACTATCCGGTATTTACACATGTGTCCTATTTATTTCACTTAAGAGTATTGCCTCAATGGGCATCCACTTAGCTATAAATATCTCTAATTTCTCATTTTTTATGGCTGAGTAGTACTTCATTTTATAAAAAATACCACATTTTCTTTATCCAGTCTCCAGTTGATGGGCATTTGGGCTGTTTCCAAGTTTTAGCTATTACAAATTGTGCAGCTATGAACATGGGCTTACATATATCACTGTGGTATGATTC
Source organism: Heterocephalus glaber (assembly GCF_053883595.1). Taxonomy (NCBI): domain Eukaryota; kingdom Metazoa; phylum Chordata; class Mammalia; order Rodentia; family Bathyergidae; genus Heterocephalus; species Heterocephalus glaber. Next base: position 33,322,011 of record NW_028258317.1, read on the forward strand.
TTTTAATTCTTTGGGGAAGATCCCCAGCAGTGGAATAGCAGGGTCAAATGGGATTTCCAGTCCTAGTTCTTCGAGGTATCTCCATACTGATTTCCACAGTGGTTGCACCAGTCTACACTCCCACCAGCAGTGGAGCAGGGTTCCTCTTTCCCCACAGCCCTGCCAGCATTTGTTATTGGTTGATTTCATGATAGCAGCTATTCTTTCTGGAGTGAAGTGGAATCTCAGTGTTGTTTTCATTTGCATCTCTGAAATGACCAGTGATGTTGAACATTTTTTCATGTATTTATTTGCTATTTCTACTTCTTTGTCTGAGAAATGTTTGTTCATTTCAGATGCCCATTTTTGGATTGGGTCTTTAAATCTGGGAGGTCTGATCTTTTTAAGTTCTTTCTAGATTCGAGATAGTAGACCTTTGTCTGAGGAAGAGCAGGTGAAGAGTTTTTCCCACATTGTGGGTTGTCTCTTCACACTGCTGGTGGTTTCTCTTGCTGTGCAGAAGCTTTTTAATAAGAAGAGATCCCACTTGTTGATTGTTTGTGCTAGTTCCCGGGCAACTGAGGTTTTGTTCATAAAATTGTTTCCTACACCAATGTCTTCAAGGGTTCTACCTAAGCTCTGTTCCAACTGGTTCAGAGTTTCTATTTTAATATTTAGATCTTTAATCCATTTTGATTTTAGTTTAGTGCATGGTGAGAGATACAGGTCTAGTTTTAATCTTTGACAAGCTGAAGCCCAATTTTTCAGGCACCATTTATTAAAGAGGCTATGTTTCTTCCAGAGAGGGTATTTGGCTCCTTTATCAAAGATGAGATGGCTGAGTGTGTCTGTCGTTGTTTCTGCATCTTCTAATCTGTTCCACTGGTCCTCAGGTCTGTTTCTTTGCCAGTATCATGCTGTTTTTATCACAGTAGCTTTGTAGTATAGTTGCAGATTGGGGATTGTCTGCCATGTCTCTGTTACCTAGAATTGCTTTTGCTATTCTGGGTCTCTTCTTGCTCCAAATGAATTTTTGGATTGTTTTCTCGAGGTCTATGAAGTATGCTGGTGGGATCTCAATTGGAATTGCATTAAATCTATATAGCAGTTTTGGAAGTATGGCCATTTTCACTCTATTGATCCTTCCTACCCAGGAGCAGGGGATGTCTGTCCATTTTCTGATATCATCTTCAATCTCTCTTTTCAGAGTGCCATAGTTTTCAGAGAAGAGGTCTTTGATTTCTTTTGTTAGGATGATTCCTAGGTATTTCAGTTTTTTGGATGCTATTGTGAAAGGAATTATTTGGCCTATTTCTCTCTCAGTGAGTCTGTCATTGGTGTAGAGGAAAGCTATTGATTTTTGTGTGTTGACCTTGTAACCAGCTACTTGACTGAATTTGGTTATTAAGTCTAGAAGACTTTTGGTGGAGTTCTTGGGGTCTTCTATATAGAGTATCATGTCATCTGCAAATAATGACAATTTGACTTCTTCATTACCTATCTTTATTCCTTTTATTTCTTTCTCTTGTCTAATTGCTATGGCTAATGTTTCCAGAAGTATATTGAACAAGAGTGGTGATAGTGGACATCCTTGTCTTGTTCCTGATTTTAGTGTGAAGGATTTCAGTTTTTTGCCATTTAGTATGATATTGGTTCTTGGTTTTTCATAGATGGCTTCTATCAGTTTGAGGTAGAGACCATCTATTGCAATTTTTTGTAGAGTTTTTATCATAAATGCATGTTGGATTTTGTCAAATGCTTTTTCTGCATCTATGGAGATAATCATATGATTTTTGTCCTTGGCTCTATTGATATAGTGTATTACATTAATTGATTTTCGTATACTGAACCATCCCTGCATCCCTGGGATGAATCCCACTTGATCAGGGTGTATGATCTTCTTGATGATCTTCTAGATTCTGTTTGCCATTATCTTATGAAGGATTTTTGCATCTATGTTCATTAGTGAGATTGGCCTATAGTTCTCTTTTTCAGTTGGGTCTTTCTCTGCTTTGGGGATCAAGGTGATGCTTGGTTCCAGGAATGAATTTGGGAGTATTGCTTCCCTTTCAATTTCATTGAAGAGTTTAAACAGTAGTGGCAGCAGTTCCTCTCTAAATGTCTTGTAGAATTCAGCAGTGAAGCCATCAGGGCATGGGCTTTTCTTAGGTGATAAGTTTTTAATTACATTTTCAATTTCATTGGTTGATATTGGGTTCTTCAGAATTTTTAGGTCTTCTTCGTTCAACTTTGTTAATTCATATGTATGTAGGAATCTGTCCATTTCTTGTGTGTTGTCCATCTTATTGGTGTATAGGTTCTGGAAGTAGGTATTGATGATCATCTGGATTTCTGCTGGGTGTGTTGTAATTTCATCCTTTTCATTCCTTTTTGCATGGATTTGGACCTTTCCTTTTTCTGACAAGGTTGGCTAAAGGTTTGTCAATTTTGTTGATTCTTTTGAAGAACCAACTCTTGGCTTCATTGATTTTTTGTATCGTTCTCTTAGTGTCCATTGCATTGATTTCCCCTCTGATCTTTATAATTTCCTCCCTTGTATGAGCTTTGGGGTTGTCCTGCTCTTCTTTTTCTAGAAGCTTGAGGTTCAGCATCAGGTTGTTTAATTGGGCTTGTTCTGTTTTCCTAATATGCGTATTCACTGCTATGAATTTCCCTCCTAAGACTGCTTTCATTGTGTCCCATAGATTCTGATATGTTGTATTGTCATTGTCATTTAATTGAAGGAACTGTCTGATTTCTTCTTTAACTTCCTCTGTGACCCATTGGTTATTCAGAAGTGTGTTGTTCAATTTCTATGTGTTTATGAAATTTTTTGAGTTTCTTTTGCTATAGATCTCCAATTTCATTTCACTATGGTCTCATAATATACAGGGGATAACTTCAATTCCTTTGCACTTACTTAAACATGTTCTATGTGTGAGTATGTGGTCTATTTTGGAGAATGACCCATGTGCAGCTGAGAAGAATGTGTATTCTGATTTTGTGGGGTGGAAGACTCTGTAAACATCTGTTAAGTTCATTTGTTCGAGAGTTCAATTGAGTTCTAGTATTTCATTACTTATTTTTAGTCGAGTTGATCTATCTATTTGTGACAGTGGGGTGTTGAGGTCCCCCACTACAATTGTATTAGTGCATATATGACTTTTCATGTCAGTTAGTATTTGTTTTATATAGTTGGGTGCACTAGTGTTTGGTGCATAGATATTTATGATTGTCATCTCTTTCTCTTGGGTTCTTCCCTTTACAAAGATGTAGTGTCCTTCTTTGTCTCAATCAGTGTTGGTTTGAATTCTACTTGATTTGCCAAGAGGATAGCTACTCCTGCTTTTTTTCGGGTTCCTGTTGCATGCAGTATTGTTTTCCACCCTTTAACTTTCAGTCTATGAGTTTCCTTTTGAATTAAGTGTGTTTCTTGTATGGAGCATATTGTTGGATTTTGCTTCTTGACCCATTCTGCCAGTCTATTTCTTTTGATTGGTGAATTGAGACCATTAACGTTGATGGTTATAACTGAAATGTATTGACTTGTCATTGCCATGACTTTTTCTTTTTGTTGGGTTCTCCCCCTTTACACTTAATTTCTTGTCATGCCAGATGGGTTCATTCTGCTTTGCTTCCTGGGGTTGTGATCCTCAATGTCTGTTCCTAGGATATTGTGTAAAATTCTTTGGAGTGCTGGTTTGGTATTCACAAAGTTCCTAAGATGCTCTTTGTCATGAAAGTGTCTTATTTCTCCATCCATTTTGAAAGATAGTTTTGCAGGGTACATCAATCTGGGTTGGAGATTGTTTTCTTTTAGGGCTTGGAATATGTCACTCCAAGCTCTTCTTGCCTTGATGGTTTGTGTTGAAAAGTCTGCTGTGATTCTGATGGGCGTTCCTTTGTATGTGATTTGTTTCTTTTCTCTGACTGCTTGGAGAACTTTGTTCTTCTGTTGAGTTTCTGGAATCTTAACAATGATATGCCTATGTGTAGATTTTTTTTGATGAAGGCTATTTGGAGTCCTATATGCCTCACTTATCTGTATGTCAAGCTCTTTTCCCCTGCTTGGGAAGTTTTCTGCCATTATTTCTGTGAAGAGATTTTTTATGTCATCTGCACTCTCTCCTGTTTCTTCATTGACTCCAATTAGTCTTATGTTATTCTTTTTTGCATCATCTAGCAGCTGCTGGATTGATTTCTCATGTTCCCTTATAATTTTGAAGCAATTTTTCTTTTCCTGGTCACTAATTGCAATCTTATCTTCTATATCTGAAATTCTGTCCTCACACTGGCTCATTCTGCTGTGTAGACTTTCAGTGGAGTTTTTCATGTCTTGGAAATCTATTTGCATCTGTTTTATGGATTCCATTTGTTTCTTATGTTGGGATTCCATCATGTTCCTGAGCTCCTCTCTAGATTTATTGATCATGTCTTGCACTAGGGGCACAATTTCTTCTGTTATCTGAGAAATTATTTCTGATTTGATTTTTTCCAGATCCCCTTTTGTTGCCAGTTCAGTGGGTCCAGGTGGTTGAGTATCAAGAGTGTTCCATCTCATTTCCCTTTGGGGTTGCTGTAGGTGATCTGGAAGTCTGGTTTTGAAACTTATTTACATGTTTTCTCCTTTTGAGTGGGGCAGGGGGCTGTTAACGCCTGCACAGATTACCTCTTCTGAGGTGGGTGAAGTGGGACAGGGGCTGGGAGCAGTGGTAGGGATGGTGACCCAAAAGCCCTTTCCTGTGGGCTGGGAGAAGCCAGAGGGATGGTGGCTCAGAAGCCCCTCCCTCTGGGCCGGGAGCTGTGGGAGGGATGGTGGCCTGGAAGCCCCTTCCTCTGGGCCAGGAGCAGTGGGATGGTTGCTCAGAAGCCCCTCCCTCTGGGCCGGGAGCGGTGGGAGGGATGGTGGCCTGGAAGCCCCTTCCTCTGGGCCAGGAGCAGCGGGACAGAAGGTTGCCCAAAAGCCCTTTCCTCTGGGCTGGGAGCAACGGGAGGGATGGTGACCGGGAAGCCCCTTCCTCTGGACCAGGAGCAGTGGGATGACGGCTCAGAAGCCCTACCTCTGGCCCGGGAACAGTGGGACTCAGTACCTTGGTCTGCTGGTCTGGTGTCCTCTGTGTCTTTGTAATGGGGAATCGTGTGGCTGCCTGTCTGCAGCAGGGTGATTCGGTGTCTTCTGCGTGACTCAGGACCTCGGTAGGGCATGCACAGACCTGCCTGTCTGCAGCGGGCTGATTCGGCGTGTGTTCCGCGTGACCGGCCAATTTCTTATTCTTTGTTAATGTAAGGCCCTGGCCAAGTGAACCTCCTACCCCTTCTCCTCCAGCTCTCCCAAAATAGGTGATATATGTGTTTTAAAAAAATGGATATCATTTAGAATTTCCTATTTTAGATAACTTTGCTTATACTGTACCTTTTTAACAGTTAGGGTAAAATTTGGCTCTGTGTTTCAGAAACCCCCAAAATGTGTCTTAAGACAAAAAGCTTTTTCTTACCCTAGAGAACTCAAGGGCCAATGTTAAGAACCCAGCCTCCTTCTGTCTTGTTGATTTATTGGCTTTTAGTGCTTTGCTTCATAGAAAAAAATAATCTGTTGGCTGGTCTGTCCGTCCGTCCGTCCATCCATCTGTCCATCTAATGTCCCCCTGGCTGTAGGAAAGAGTGGTCTCCCCTACCCCACATATGTACAGTTTTATTTTTTTCAATTAAAAAATTATTTTGAGGGCTGAGGATGTAGCTCAGTGACACTGTGCCTGTCTAGTAAGTGCAAGGTCCTGAGTTCAGTCCCCAGTACTGGAAAAAAATTGTTTTTGAGATAGGGCCTCACTTACTTGCCCAGACTGGCCTCAAACCTGAGATCCTCTCCTTAGCCACCTGAGTGCTGTGATTACCGGAGTGCACCACCATGCCTGGTGTCCATGTATATACCTTCTGAGGAAACTGTGGAAGTGTCCTAGAAGACTTTCTAGTTGGCCCAACTAGAAATTGATGACTCTTTTGCTAAGGGAGAAAAGGAGGTTCATAACACGTTGGGTATTTGGCATTTTCTGCTGTAAGCACTCAACCTTTCGGGTAGGGCAAGCTACCCGCTGCCCCAATTTATAACTTACCATGGGCTTCAAAATAGCTTTCTGCTTCTTCCAGAAATCCCAATTTTGATTTGTGAAAGTAAAGTTGAGTTTAATCTTAGAATGGCTATTTAGTTCAGATCTTTAGGGAAGAAACAAAACAAAGCACCCAGAGTGGTGTTTACAGGGAAGTCCAGTGTGGTTTGCAGGCAGTTCGGCCTTTTCGCAGCTGGTCATTCGGGTCAGGAGGGGGCAGGCTTGGTCTCCGTCTGGATGTCCCGAAGGCCTGTCCAGGCCTGGATGCCATGGGGGAAGGTGAGGTGGGCAGGGCGCCCGAGGGTCATGGGCCTGCCCTGCCCTGCACTTGGCTCTGTGCGGCCCACGCTCACACATCATCACAGAGAAAGGGAATTGTGCAGTTTTCATGTGTCCTGAAATACTTGCTAATTTTCAGCTATTTTAAAATATAAAATTCATTCTTAGTTCAAAAGCTGTAGAAGGCAGGTGGCAAGCTAAATTTGGTGCGGAAGCCAACATGTGCTGATGCCCCTGGAGAGAGGTTTGTAGAAAGAAGCCCTGGAGAGAATGCAACAGAAATTAGGTTCGGAAGTGAGACTCTGGAATGGGACAGGGGAGGAGAATCTAAATTTTTAGAACTGAATCAGATGTAGTTTTGAGACCATAGCGTCTAAAATGCTTAAAAATCACTAGATCAAGAAAATGTCTATTTTAGAGGTTAATTTTTAATATGATAATGCACATATAAAACATTAATGTACTGTTTAAGTCAATTCAGTGATATTAAGATAATTGCAATGTGATGCAACTGTTACCCCTTTTTCCAGAACCTTATTATTTCAGATGGAAACTCTGTAGCTGTTCAATAATAACTTCCCAGGACACCCTATAACTTTTTGCAGTAAGTTTTGGAATTAGGAAGTGTGAATTGCCCAAATTGGCTCTTCATTTTTGAGATTGTTCTGGCTACTTGGAGGTCCCTTGTGATTCCATATAAATTTCAGGAAAGATTTTTTCCCCTGCAAAAAATGCCAAGGACTTTGATAGGGCTTGTATTGAATATGTGGGTTGCTTGGTCAGTGTTATTTTAACATGGTGAGTTTTACAATCCATAAGCATAAGACAACTTTCCATTTATTTGTACTGTTTTTTAACTTCTTCAGCAATGTTTTGTAGTTTTTAGCATATAGTTCTCTTATTTTCTTGATTAACTGTATTCCAAAGTATGTTGCTTTTAGTTTGATGCTAACATTCAGTATTATTTTTGGTACTGGGGATCAAACCCAGGGTATCTGCCATGGGCTACATCCCTAGTACTCACCCCCTCCCCTTTGCTTTTTTTTTTTTTGAGACAGGGTCTTTCTAAGTCCCACAGTTGCCCAGGCTGGGCTTAAGCTGCCATCCTCCTGTCTCAGCCTCCCAGAGTGCTGGGATTACAGGCATGCAGTACCACACTTGACTAAGTGAATTATTTTAATTTCCTTCTAAGAATGTTCCTTGTTAGTATACAGAAATTTAATTTTTATGTGTTGTTTTTGTACTGTGCAACTTTGTTAAATTCATTTATTAGCTCTAACAGGGTCTTACAAATTTTAGTCTCTCATATATAGGTCATATTTGTGATCAGAGATGATTTTACTTCTCTCTTTTCAGTTGGATGTCCTTTCTTTCTTTTCTTTTTTTAACCTCTCTGACTAGAACTTCCAATGTTGTATTACTAGCAGAGGTGAAAGTGGGCAATCCTGCTCTTGTTCCTGATCTTAGGGGAAAACTTTTCAATCTTTCACTGATGAGTAGGCTTACTGTGAGTTTTTCACATATGATCTTTATTATGTTGTGGAATAGCGCTTCTATTTCTAGTTTATTGATTTTTTAATCAAGAAAGGATGTTAAACTTTATCAAATGCTTTCTCTGTGAGATGCATACTGAAGTATGATGTATGATAAAAACAGTGAATGTTTAAGTTAAAAATTATTACAATAAAAGACACATTGCCATTAATCCCCTCAAAGTACTCCTCCTTGCTTTATACACACTTATCCCATCACTTTCTGAAGCCACTTTGTGAAGCAGCTCTGGAGTCTGTTTTCATCAGTGTCTTCAGTTGTGGCGTCTTGTTTGTCTTGATGTTCAGAATCAATTAAAAACGTTTGTGTTTTGTGGTTGCTTCACTTTGGGGAAGAGCCAGAAGTTGCGTGGTATCAGAATTGGTGCATAGGTGAATGTTTTTATTTGACAGAAATTGCCATAAACATTTGATCAATGCAGTGTAATAGAAAATGCTGGATGTGGTGACATATCCTATAATCCTAGCACTTGGGAGGCTGAGGCAGGAGGGTCACTGTGAGTTCAAGGCCAGCCTGAACTACATAGTGACTTCAAGACCACCTTGAAGGGCCAGAGATGTAGGTCAGTGGTGCCTTGCCTGCCTGGTAAGCACAAGGTCCTGAGTTTGATCCCTGATATGGGGGGTGTGTGCATCAGCTTGAACTACGTAGAAAGACCCTGTATTCAAACAAAACAAAACAAAAAACCCGAAACCAACCAACCAACAAACAAAAAAAACCCCCAAGAAAAATCTGGTTTTTATACCCAGTGGAGTACTGCTTTGCCAGGAAGAATAGGTTTGTCATCTGTAGGAAAATGGATGTACCTGAGACCATAATTTAAGTGAAATAAATCAGACACACAAGCTTAAATATGACATGGTTTTTCTTATATGAAAAACCTAAAATATAAACAAAGAGCAAAATAAAAGATAGCAGGAAATAAGGAGAGAGATCAGTAGGGATGAACCTGTGGCACGCATGCTGCAGTGGGCTGGTTATCATCAAAAGCTCTAAAAGGTTCATGTCACTGAGGCAGATCTTTCGGAAATGGGATCAAGAGATGGAGGGAGGGAGGAGGTAGGGAAAAGGAAGGAAAGAATTAAGATGTGTTATGTACAACTCCCCACAAGGAATATAAGCATCATGTACTACAAACGTATCATAAAAAATTGAAAAGAAAAAATACAATGAATGTTTAATAGTTAAATCTTGGAAACAGCCCAAATGCCCATCAACTGATGAATGGATAAAGAAGATGTGATTTTTAAAAATATAATGGCGTACTACTCTGCCGTAAAGAAGGATGAGCTTCAGACATTGATAACTAAATGGATGCACCTTGAGGCCATACTCTTTTTCTCTCTTTTCTTTTCCTTTTTTTCTGGTATCAGAAATCAAACTCAGGACCTCACATTTGCCAGGCAGGCTCAGTGCCATTGAGCTACATCCCCAGCCTGAGACCATACTCTTACGTGAAGTAAATTGGACACATATTGTAAATACCGCATTGTTTCTCTGGTGTGAGAAACTGAAAGTATAAATAAGGACCCAAATGTATAAAAGATATTGGGAAATGGGAAGAAAAGATTCAAATAAGAAGGGGAACAAGGGACAGGGAGGGGAAGGAAGGAAGGGAACAAAAAAAAAAAATGGAAACAAAGCTTTTGTAAATGGTGGGGAGGGGAATGGGAAGAAAAGAAGCAAGATATATCATCTACAGGTACCAATTCCCTGTGTTGGATGTTATTATGTGTCTCTAAAATGTACCAATAAAGTAAAATATGCAAAAAAAAATACTCCCCCTTGCTCCGACTACACTTGTCCTATTGTTCTGGCAATATGTCTTTTATTAAGAATTTAGACATTCACTGTGTTCTTTGATCACCCTTTTTATAGAAGTCTGATTTATGGGATTTTCTTTAAAATACTTCAGCAAAGAAAAAAGAGGATTAGAGGCAAGTGTAGCAAAATCTGAAAAATAGCAAAGAATGGAAAATCCTTATCTAGGAATTTACTATTTCTACTTTGGGGCATATTTGGAAATTTGCATAATAAAATGTTAGAAAGGGAGAAATTAAAGTTCTCTTTGTTTTTGTCTTCATTTATTATTAAGTTGCTTCATGATTTAAAAATTATTTGGTTAGTCTAACTTACATTTTCCTTTATATTGTGAGCTCTTCAACATCTAACTGTATTATGCTTTTCCTCAGGATAAGAAAGGAATCCATTTCTGTTCTTTGTGCCTAAAAGTTTCACATTGCCTAAAGTGCCCTTAGTTGTAGAATTAGGTTAAGTGCGTTCTTGTGAACTCATGGGTGTTTAGTATGAATACACACTTTCTTTTTGTTTTGTTTTGTGTTTTTCGGGACCAGGGATTGAACTCAGGACCTTGAGCTTTCAAGGCAGGCAGGGTGCCACTGAGCTAAATCCCCGGCCCCGCAATTTCTTTTTTGCGGCACTAGGAATTGAACCCAGGGCCTCAGCCTAAGCAGCCCCTTCAGTACTGAGCTTTGTCTCCAGATTTTTTATTTTGTTTTATTTTTTTGTGACAGGCTCTCACAAGCCACGCAGGCTGCTGTCCTACTTATGAACCTCCTGAGTAACAGGGACTAAAGAGATATACCACAGCACTGGCAGTAGGCAGTGGTTTCTAACCCCGAATTATTTCGGGGAGTTTGGAAGAGAAAAGTGATAGATCTGGTGTTTGAATCATCAGGTCTGGGGCGGGACTTGGTCCGTGGTGACAGAGGCAGCCAGGCTGGGGAGCCGTGAACACAATTGAGGAGGGGAAGCTTCTGTGGACCAGTCACCAGTGGGGAGTGGGACTGGAGGTGACAGCTCCAGCACAGCCCGGACAATACCAGGCTGAATGAGCCAGGACCAGGCGAGCCCCTGATTCCACAGGGAGAGTTTGGCTGATGCCGCCTCCAGCCTGGGGAGGGGGGGCACTGACTGCTAGAAGGGAGGGGACCCTGTGGACTGTAGAAGACACTTGTGTGTCTTCATTAAGTTGGTTACATTTTTAGACAAATTATGCTAAATAATGACAAATTCCTAAGGTGATTATTATTATTATTTTTCTTTTTTTTGTTACTGGGGATTGAACTCGGGTCCTTGCACTTGCGGGGCAGGTGGCGAAACCACTGAGCTAAATCCCCCGCTCAAAGGTTATTTTTTGAAGGGCAGAGGGAGGAGCTTTTTTTCTTAATTGTTTTTGTGTTTATTTAAATTGGCATATGTAGAAACGTGACATTTTATAGTTACTTTCTAAATTTTAATCTTTTTCTTTCCAGTGTTGGAGAATCAACTCAGGGTTTCACACATGCAAGGCGAGTTTTCCACTGCTGAGTTACAACCCCAGCCTAATTCAGTTTTAAACATAACCCACTGTATATACCTTTTTGAATTTTTCTTCTGCTTTGGTTACAGTAGCCTGCTTTATTTTGTGTCAGTGAATTTGAGCAGACTTGATATTTTTGGAATAAAATTCCATGCTTTTGCATTTGTGTTAGTGTCAGACATGATAAAATGAATCAGTTCTACTCATTTTATAGATTTACCTTTCTTCTTAACCTCTAGGAAACCAGCTCTCTGAGTTCTGTGCTGTCCAAGACCTGGGTCTTCCAGCCGAGTGGGGAGTTAGAGTTGTGGCCTTGTCCCCTCCTCAGTTTCCAGAGCTTCTGTTTCTTCACCTGTAAATTGGGGACAGTAATACCTGTGGTGTAGGGCTATCTGGTGGCTTGCATGAGAACTCCCAGCCCAGGGTCTCCATAGGAAGCTCTTAGCGGATCTTGGTTCTCTTGGTCCTTGTTTGTATCTTACTCTGCCCAAAGCTTTGCTCAAAGCAAAGCCTGTTCTTAAAGCTGTCATGAGCTGGTATGGAAGTCGAGCTGCTTTGTATTTTCATAGTAGACTACACCTTGCATTCCTCACATACTATCTTTGATGTGCTTTACTGTGGTGACTACGGAAACGTGTGTGTATGCCCACCACATGGAGAGCACCTGACACCAGGGGTGGAATCTAATTGAGCCCTGCAGTTCCCAGATGGCATTAGCACAGTGCTGCTCTTGAGGCGATGGAGAACAAGCGCTTGACAGTTGTGTGGGGCAATTTTTTCCTCCAGTACTGGGGTGGAACCCAGGGCCTTTGTACTGAGTTAGATCCCAGCCTTTTTTATTTTTCTCTTTTGAAACAGTGTTTTACTAAATTGCCCGGGCTGAACTGGAATTTTTGTTCTTCCTGCCTCAGCCTCCTGAGTACCTGGGATTATAGGCATGTGCCACCATGCCTGGCTGTGTGGGGACATTTTAAAATAAAATTTTCTGAAGTCGTCAGAATAGTCTATACTAATGAGGTGGTTCTGATATAGGGCACCAAGTAATCCAAATAAAGGAAATAATCCAAAGACCTCCAAATAATCTAAATACTGTAAGTGAAATACTATAACTCCCAACCTGCTAGATATCTGAAACACTGAGTTTGTGTTCTCTAAGATCAAAGAATGAATTTTAGGAACAATGGAGGCTAAGAGTAGGAAGAATTTATTGAGAGAAAGGTAGCTTCAGTCTAAGAGATACAGAAGGGGGACCGGAAAGTGGGTTGCCCACCCACTCCACTTTTCAAAGGTGTTTTATTGAGCAAAGCCATGAGTTAAGGTGGGTTCAAGGTGGGACAAAACTATAGTCAACAAATAAGATTACGAGAATTGTCGCTTAGGTAATATTGATCCAATGGGAAATCATGAGTTAGGACAAAACTATGATCAACCAATAAGATTACCACAAGTATAGTCACTTAGGTAATATTGATTACATGGGGATCAAATGGGGAAGCTAGTAACGTGTGGAAGGAACAAGGATTTCCCTGAAAGGAATGGGTTAGGGAGATTTTAGTCCCCACTTAAGGTGCCTGATGCCTAGTGGGTGTAGTAGCTCTTCCTTTTTGAATCCTGACCTTTTATTTAGTAAATGAGCCTCAATTGTCTTCTGTGGTGAGGGCTCAACCCTGCCCAAATGCCCCATAATATTTTCTAACTAACTTAGCTGCCTGCAATTATCCCATCGCTCTCATTCTTCTGCCTTCAGCCTGTTCTCTCTTCAAACCTGGTCACTTGGAAGTCCTCTGCTCTTCACCTGAGTAAGTGTGACCTCCCTGAGGAGGCATCAAGTTTGCAAGGTGGTGGTTGAGGCGGCCTGGATACTTACTTCGTGTGTTAGAGGTTGAATTGTGTGTCTGCCACATCCCACCAAAAAAAAAAAAAAAAGATGCTGAAGTCTTGATTTCCAGTACCTCAAATGTGACCTTATTTAGAAAAGGATATTTACAGAGGTCATTAGGGTGAAATTGGACTCAGAGACAGACTCATACAGAGGAAGGGTGAGGGGAAGGCAGAGAGGAATGCCTACAAGCCAAGGAGTGGCTGAGACTTCCAGGGTCTGGGAGAAGAATGGAACAGATTGTCTCTCAGAAGGAGCTGACACCCTAACTTTGGACTTCTAGCCCTTAGAACTGTGAGACGATAAATTTCTGTTGCTTCAGTCACTCTATTTGTGGTACTTTTAAATGGCAGCCCAGGAAAGTAATACACTATGGAAGCAGGCAGATTTATGTGTCATTTCAGCCTTTGTTTTCTTTACAGAATGGGACGACGTGATGACGCATGCTGTCTCATTGGCCTCTTCTGAGGATTGTGCAGTGTCTGCCCTTTTGGTGTCCCTCTGCTGTCAACATTCCATCGCCTTTCTGCCTTCCTTGATCTTGGACTGCTTCCCAACTGAGCAGTTCCTTGTAGAATTTCTCCAGAACCCTGTTCAGCCAAGTTTTTTTTTTTGTTTGTCAGCTAAGTTTTGATAGCCATCAGATCTATAAACCTTAGTGTAAAGCACATCATACTGTTACAGTGAATGGACCAGTAACAGTCCAGGTTCTTGTGTACGGTGAAAGAACTGGTAAGCATACAACCAGTAGTAAGCAGAAAGCAGCCACGTTTACTGATGGTCTCAGGAAGTTGTGCTCAGGGCCAGTCTGTACCAACAGAGGTTTAACACCCAACAACTTCTCTGCCGGGGAAGCTCTGCATGCCTTCGGTCAGGGGTGGTGGCAGCAACAGAAGGGGCTGGCAACTCAAACTCCCAGAGCTTAAAGGCCAGAAACCTCTGCTGCAGATGCCTCCACTGACTCTCAGTGTGATCACAGGAAGGACCTACAGGGTACTGAGGCATCTCAGGGGCTCTTAGCGCATGTGCTTGGCCCAGAATGCACTGATCTTAAGTATACTTATAAGATGTGCGTATTTATGAGCCCATAACAAGATGGAAGCAGGGTAAAGGTGACCAGAATGTCAGGCTGGAAGATCCAACTCACATGTGCTCTGCCTAGATCATCTGGCATCTCCTAAGCTTTTGTTGTTTTATTTTCTACTTCTCTTAGGACAGTGGAAGCAGGAATAACAATCAGGTGCTACTTAGGATGACTTGGAGGGGAGGGAGTGACTTCTCAGCTCCACTGTTTCTAGCTGTACTGATACCTTTTCCATTGGAATCTAGTTTTAATTAGGTTTTTCTTTGCTGACAGCACACTTAGCAACAAGCAGTCAAATAATCTGTGGAACTATTCCATCCCTGCAGATCCGTGTGTGCTGGTGGGGCTGCCCCATCTGTCAGGCCATCATTTTAACTGGGGGTCTTTGTTATGTAAGGTACCCATCTAGTGTCTGCCGATTTTTTTTTAGATGCTTTCGTTGTGGGTCACTGGCAGTAAGGTGTAGGTTACTTGGCAGAAGGAAAAAAAAGGGTGTGTGATCCTTGTGGTGGATGGCAGGTGGGCAGCGTCTGGAGTCAGGTGTGGGCTCAATCTACGTGGTCTGGTTCGACCAGTTAATCATCCCAGGCATCTGCTTTGTCCTTTGCCAAGCAAAGGTGATGACCCCCCTGCAAGGGGCTGCTTTGAGCTTCAGGTGGGATAACCTGCGTAAGGAGCTCCTTTTTTGTGGGGTGCGTACTGTGTCTCCTCCCCTGCCCTGTTGCGCTGTGTATACAGTGTTGTGGAGCTCACTTTGGACAGATGAAGGGTGCACTGTACCCTCTAATTGCCCTCTGTGGACAGCCACCCACCACCGGCATACTGAGGGACCCTGTTCACTGAAAATTTATTTCAGCATGGTAAAGCGAGTTTGCTATTCTACTTTTTACCTGTTGGGTTATGAGTTATTTTTTTTTTTAAATTTTTAATTTTTTGGTACCAGGGATTGAATTCAGGACCTTGTGCTTGTGAGGCAGGTGGCAGAACCACTGAGCTAAATCCCCAGCCCCATTAGTTATTTTTTAAAAAGCCTAAAAGTACAAAACATTTTAAGAATGAAGTATGAAAAGGCTGTATGTGTGTACATAATGTCTAAAAAAGTACATTTTCTTTACTCATATTCTTTAATTATGTATTGTTATCTCTTTGAATTAAATGTATATTTTTAAAGTATGATAAATCTGCATTAAGAACTACAGCTATTTGAGCATTTGTAGCTCAGATAACACCAATAACCTGAAAATCTCAAAAGCTCCTTATAAACATTTATGCAGATTGTATTATTCTCCATATACAACAGGGCTTTAGGTTGAGCTTAATTAAATTAGTCATTTGGTATCAGGTGAGGAGTCTGGTCTCCAGTTCCACTTAAAAAGCAATAGAGTAGGGGAGGAGAGAGTCATAGAATGCTATGTTTCATCATTTTGTTTGTTTTATAAATTTCTAGGCTCAAAATTGTTCTCAGATGATTCTGTTAGATGGAGACAGGATATTTGCCATTTTCCAGGAAAGTAATAACAGACAAGAGTTTCAGCAAGGCAGGAGTGGTCTCTTCTAATATGACGCATTCTCTAGGTACTTTTTAATGTCCACTGGAAGTCAAACGACCTCATCTCCTTTTAACAATAAAAAGATACACATTTTACAGGGGAAAGTTCACAACACAGAAGTTTCCAGTAGTGCTCGCAACTCCTCTGATTAATATTGTCACAGACTGTGTCCATGTCCACCACGGTTTGAGCTGTCACATCACCTGGAAGCCAGGGAAAGTGACTTCTCATAAAGGAGGTCATATTTTTCTATAGGCATCTAGTTTTAGAGTGAAGTGTTCATGTAAATCACAAATGTGGCCACTAGCACAAATGTACAGATGCAGCAGTATACACACTGTAACAGTTTAAAGCAGCAATGTACTCCCTGTTACATGCACAGCAAGGATGTAGTATATACACTGATCATCCAGAAGGCCCGACTGCTTTATAAACCATGCACTCAGTGTATAAAATGCACAGTGTTGTCATTATTTAGTGTATATGAAAGGACTTAAATGTAGAGTGCTATACAGAGGTATGGGGACATTTTACTAGCCTAACACATGTGTGGTAGACAGTCCTACATGTCTGATAAGGAATGTTTCAGGGTAGAAATTTTAGGGTGTGGAAAGACACAGGTACTGGGTGACTTCTGGTTTAGGATGTGTAGGGAAGTTTGGATCCTTTTTCCTTTCATTGATATTTCTTTTATGCCTAATGTTGTTTCTTTTTACAAAACAGTACACATTTACTACGTTGTTTATCTACAGACATACCATTATTTAAATATACACAAGCACAAAGAAAAAACCCTAATGGGACATTCACCAAAATGTTAATTATAGGATCACTAGACTTAGTTTTCTTTAGATTATCTGGTTTATAATCCAAACACAATGCAGCTGTGTATATTTTAGTTCACTGAGTCTGTCCTCTGACGCTTGTCAGGATCTTGCTTGATGTCCTCTGCTGCAGAATCTCCCTTGTGGAAAATGCCCACTAGAGAGATGGGTTTACCCTGTCTTGCTTTACTTTTATTTTTGGCCAAATCTCATGTCTGCAGATTGCATAACAGTAGCGATTCCATCCGAGAGAGTCAGCGCCCGGACGGGCCTCCTCTCCTTGGCTGGGACAGGCAGATAAACCTTTGGGGTCAAATTCCTGGTCATGGTTATTGGTGAGTGAAGAACAGCTGGAGCGAGCCGGCCAGTCTTCCCGTGGCCCATAGGCGCCCTTGCCTGCACCTGTGGCAGTTCCGAAGTTTCCCTGATGGCCGCCTGGCAGCCCCCGGTCCCCCAAAGATCCATGCATCTACGCAGAAGCACCTGCAGCGGCTGTTCCACACGTGAGCACCTCGGGTCACCTCAGGTCACCTCAGGACTGGTGGCCGTGGCATTGCCCTGTTGCGCACTCCGGCAGCAGTTCCCGAAGTTCCGGCAGGCACACTCCCCCAGTGGAGAGAGGGCTCCAGGGTGACGCCAGGCGCCCACTCGCTGTGCACATGTCCTCGATGTTGCCGCACGTCTGCCTCACCTGTGCCCCAGCCATTCTGCGCTCCTCAATCTTCTCCTTAACCTTGGCCTGCTCGGTGTGCTCTCCCACGCCGTTTGGCTGGAGCAGGTGGTGCCTGCGCAGCTGCCTCAGGCTCCCCCGCCTGTCTGTGTGAACCTCCTTGTGGGGGTTCCTCCCCTCCTCTGTGGCTCCAGGCCCGGGGTGGGGGCAGAGCTGGCTCCCTCGAAGGGCCCATCCATCGTCTCTGTTTTGCACCCTCTGGCCTTAGCAGTGTCGCACTCGTCACTGTCCTGGCAGGCCAGGAACTCCTTCCCTGTACGGCTGCTGGCCCTGCAGGGCTTCGTGGACAGCCTTCGGTGCATGGTGGAGAACCTGCCGTCTCCGGACCACATGGCCCGTGGATGCCTTCAGCTGCTGCTCCAGCCGTCATCACCAGAGCACAGTGCACCTCGCCGCCCTGGGAAGCCCACCCCTGGAAGCCCCAGGAAGTCCCCCGAACCGGCCCCCCAGTGCCAGAACCCCAGCATCCTCATACTCTGGCCATGGTCAGCTGCTCGGGTGGTGCTCTCATCCTGGCTCAGCCCCAGGCTCAGGTGACCCGGCCACAGGGGAGGCAGGGTCTGGGCTCCTCCACCTCAGTGACACCCCAGCCCTGGTTTTCTTCCTCAGCATCCAGTTCCTCAGTTACCTTGGCTGTCTGTCTTCTGGCCCCAGTTCTGCTCCCACGGAACAGTCTCCTTCCTTTCACCGCCACACTTATCTTTGAGGCTGTGATCTATGTGCCTATTCCTCCTCAAAGCCCTCTCCAGGGCTCCATAAGGCCAGGTGCTCAGGGCTTGTGTTTTGTTTCAGTGTCTTCACCTCTAGTGTTTCATAATGGAGCCCTCATAATAACCTTTAAGGCGGCCTCGTGTCTTTCTGTGAAAGGGAGGACTCGATGCTCTTCCTTGTTTGAGATCTTTATCCCTGAGAGGGCTGAGTCCCTTTACTGCTAGGAAGTTGTGAAATCCGTGCCTTCTGGGGCCGCGCTGTGCGTTCCAAACACAGCTCAGAGGCCTGAGCTTCCTGCAGTGAGGATGGCGTCGCCGGGATGAGGGATGCCTTCCGAGGCTCGCAGCTGTGTTTAAAGCTGGGTGCACTCATGAGGGAACCATCTTGGGCAGAGAGGGAAGAGTCTGTGGAAGCCTGGGGCTGAGGGAGCAGAGGGAGCCTTGAGCCCCTCAGCACTGGCCAGCGCGGGGTCATCTGGGCTGGGGGTCCGAGTGTGGGTACAACGGGAGGGGAAGGTGCATTTGCCTTTGCTTGCCTTAGTGTGTTAGTCAGGTAATACTGGTGCATTCCCGTGACAGGCGCTCAACGTGGCAGTCACACAAATCAAAGGCTCCGTGCAGTGAGAGGGGGCTGACATCGCGTCTCTCTGCAAGTCTGCTGCTGGCAGCCTTCTTTTTTTTAAAATTTTTTTTGTATTAAATTCTTTTCTTGGTACATTGTAGGTATACAACACGATTACATTTCTCATTGGGAATTGTACCTTTATATAATGCATCTTGGTTCTTATTTTTTCCCCATTCCTAGCCCTCCCTTCACCCCTCCACCCTTCCCTATTTACAAAGACTTTATTTCCATTTTCTCCATTTCTCATCATTTTTCCTTTCCCTTCTTCCTTTCCCCTGCCCCTCCCACTACTCCTACCCCTTTGGACCTTTTCTTCCTATTTTGCATTATTGATTATTCATTCTAATCATTGGTACATTTTAGGTATACAATATAATGACATTCATCATTGGAAATCTGCACCTTTACATAGTCTCTCTTGGTTCTTATTTTTCACCCTTGCCCAGCCCTCCCTTCAACCCCTCCATTCCTCCCTATTTACAAAGATTTTGTTCCTATTTTTCCATTTTCTCATATTAATCCCATTCCCTTCTATCCTTTCCCCTAGCCTTCCCACTTATTTTTGTGCACCCATGTTCACAGCAGCACAGTTTGTAATAGCTAAAACTTGGAAACAGCCCAAATACCCATCAACTGGAGACTGGATAAAGAAAATGTGTTTTTTTAATAAAATGGAGTACTACTCAGCCATAAAAAATGAGAAATTAGAGACATGTATAGCTAAGTGGATGCACATTGAGGGAATACTCTTAAGTGAAATAAATAGGACACACATGTATAAATACCGAATAGTTTCTCTGGTGTGAGAAACTGAAAGTGTAAATAAGGACTAAATGTATAATAGGTAATGTGAAATGGCAGCCTTCTTTCAAGGAGCCAGGAAGGAGGAAGAGACCTCGGCTGTCCCTGAGCCAGGTCACGGTCTGAGCTCACTTGGTTCCATGCTGAGGACTCCTCCAGAATGAAGAATTCAGACCCTGTCTCCATGGCCTCTGGGTTAATGACCTGCGTGGGCCGAGCCTGACAGTTACCGGTGGCCTTTTGTTTGACAAACATTAATAGAGTGCTTATTAATAGGGCTAGAAAGTTGATTGAAAGCAGGAATCACTTGAATTGTTCCATTTTGAAATTATAATTTCTCCATCCAGGCCCCTGTGTCACACACAAAGCCTCTGTGCGAGTCAGACACAGGCACCCTTTCTTCAAGGCATTTCACTGCTGCCAGTCAAAACTGTCCTGCTGATTTTACTAGAACAGCACCCTTCACTGCTATCACCGGCAAATTTGTCAAATATGCCAAGTGACAATATCTCTGATGTGAACAGATGCCTCTTAGATATCCACTCTTCTGTAGTACCCAACCTGCATGACTGTATGTGGCAGCCTTTCCCCTCTTGCTTCCTACTATTGACTTTTCTGAAATTCTGTAGATATTCTCAGGTAAAAATCTTTCCATTCTTTTTAAACAAGGTGAGGTATTCTTTGGAGAATATATTTGTGGTGTTAGGTCATAGGAAAAAATATCATTTCTTTTTTTTAAAAGCAAAATATCGGTACATTTCAGATATACATAATGATAACATCCAATAAAGGGAATTTGTAGCTGTACATGATATATCTCTTTTTTTTTTTGGTACTGGGGATTGAACTCAGGTTCTTGCACTTGCACAGCAGGCAGTGAAACCATCGAGCTAAATCCCTGGCCCTACATGATATAGCTTGCTTCTTCTTTTTTTCTCATTCTCCCTTTCGACCCCTCTTCCTCTCCTTGTTACAAAAGCTTTGTTTCCATTTTTTCCTTCTATTCTCTTTTTTTCCTTGTTCTTTCTTGCCTTTCTCCCTCCTCACCCCATATTCCCTTTCTCATTTGAACATTTTCTTCCCATTTCCAAGTATCTATTATACATTTTGCTTCTTATTTCCACCTTTGGTTTCTCACACCAGAGAAACAATGTGGGACTTTAAAAAAATTTTATTTTATTGGTACATTTTAGGTATACAATATAATGACATTCATCATTGGAAATTTGCACCTTTACATAATCTCTCTTGGTTCTTATTTTTCCCCCTTCCCCTGCCCTCCCTTCAACCCCTCCATCCCTCCCTATTTACAAAGACATTGTTTCCATTTTTTCATTTTCTCATATGAATTCCATTCCCGTCTTTCCTTTGCCCTACCCCTCCCACTTCCTTCCCCTTTGCCCCTTGTCTTACTATTTCACATTATCTATTATACCTTTTAGTCCTTATTTACACTTTCAGTTTCTCAAACTAGAGTAACCATTCAGTATTTACACATGTGTGTCCTATTTATTTCACTTAAGAGTATTGCTTCAATGTGCATTCATTTAGCTATAAATGTCTCTAATTTATCATTTTTATGGCTGAGTAGTACTCCATTTTATAAAAAAACTCACATTTTCTTTATCCAGTCTCCAGTTGATGGGTATTTGGGCTGTTTCCAAGTTTTAGCTATTACAAACTGTGCTGCTATGAACATGGGTGCACATATATCACTGTGGTATGATTCTTTTAATTCTTTTTGGTACTGGATTTCGAACTCAGGACCTCGTGCTTGAGAGGCAGGCACCAGATACTTTTAATTCTTTAGGGAAGATACCCAGCAGGGGAATAGCTGGGTCAAATGGGACTACCAGTCCTAGTTCTTTGAGGTATCTCCATACTGATTTCCACAGTGGTTGCACCAGTCTACACTCCCACCAGCAGTGGAGCCGGGTTCCTCTTTCCCCACAGCCCTGCCAGCATTTGTTATTGGTTGATTTCATGATAGCAGCCATCCTTTGTGGAGTGAGGTAGAATCTCAGTGTTGTTTTCATCTGCGTCTCTCAAATGACCAGTGATGTTGAACATTTTTTCATATGTTTATTTGCCATTTCTACTTCTTTGAGAAATGTCTATTCATTTCAGCTGCCCATTTTTGGATTGAGTCTTCAAATTTGGAAGGTCTGATTATTTTTTTAAGTTCTTTATAGATTCGAGATAGTAGACCTTTATCTGAGGAATAGCAGGTGAAGATTTTTTCCCACATTGTGGGTTGTCTCTTCACTCTGCTGGTGGTTTCTCTAGCTGTGCAGAAGCTTTTTAATAAGAAGAGATCCCACTTGTTGATTGTGCTAGTTCACGGGCAACTGAGGTTTTGTTCATAAAATCTTTTCCTACACCAGTGTTTTCAAGAGTTCTACCTAACCTCTGTTCCAGCCGGTTCAGGGTTTCTGTTTTAATATTTAGATCTTTAATCCATTTCGATTTTAGTTTAGCGCATGGTGAGAGGTATAAGTCTAGTTTTAATCTTTGGCAAGTTGAAACCCAATTTTTCCAGCACCATTTATTAAAGAGGCTAAAGGGTATTTGGCTCCTTAGTCAAAGATGAGGCGGGTGAGTGTGTCTGGAGTTGTTTCTGCATCTTCTAATCTGTTCCACTGGTCCCCAGGTCTGTTTCTTTGCCAGTACCATGCTGTTTTTTTATCATAGTACCTTTGTAGTATAGTTTCAAATTGGGGGTTGTGATACCTGCTGCCATGTCTCTGTTGCCTAGAATTGGTTTTGGTATTCTGGGTCTCTTCTTGTTCCAAATGAATTTTTGGATTATTTTCTCAAGGTCTGTGAAGTATGCTGCTGGGATTTCAACTGGGATTGCATTGAATCTATATAGCAGTTTTGGAAGAATGGCCATTTTCACTATGTTGATCCTTCCTACCCAGGAGCAGGAGATGCCTTTCCATTTTCTGATATCATCTTCAATCTGTCTTTTCAGAGTGCTGTAGTTTTCAGAGAAGAGGTCTTTGATTTCTTTTGTTAGGATGATTCCTAGGTATTTCAGTTTTTTGGATGCTATTGTGAAAGGAATTGTTTGCCGTATTTCTGTCTCGGTGAGTCTATTGTTTGTGTAGAGGAAAGCTATTGATTTTTGTGTGTTGACCTTGTAACCAGCTACTCTACTGAATTTGGTTATTAAGTCTAGAAGACTTTTGGTGGAGTTCTTGGGGTCTTCTATATAGAGTGTCATGTCATATACAAATAATGACAATTTGGCTTTTCCATTTTTTGTCTCTATTCCTTTTATTTCTTTCTCTTGTCTAATTGCTATGGCTAATGTTTCCAAAACTACATTGAACAGGAGTGGTGATAGTGGACATCCTTGTCTTGTTCCTGATTTTAGTGCAAAGGATTTCAGTTTTTGAGCATTTAGTATGATATTAGCTGTTGGTTTTTCATAGATGGCTTTTATCAGATTAAGGTAGAGACCATCTATTCCAATTTTTTGTAGGGTTTTTTTTTAATCATAAATATGTGTTGGATTTTGTCAAATGATTTTTCTGCATCTATTGAGATAATTATATGTTTTTTGTCCTTGGCTCTATTGATATATTATATTACATTGATTGATTTGCTTATGTTGAACCATCCCTGCATCCCTGGGATGAACCCCACTTGATCAGGGTGTATGATCTTCTTGATGATCTTCTGCATTCTACTTGGCAGTATCTTATGAAGAATTTTTGCATCTACATTCATTAGTGAGATTGGCCTATAGTTCTCTTTTTCGGTTGGGTCTTTCTCTGCTTTGGGAATCAAGGTGATGCTTGCTTCCAGGAATGAATTCAGGAGTATTGCTTCCCTTTCAATTTCATTGAAAAGCTTAAACAGTAGTGGCAGTAGTTCCTCTCTAAAAGTCTTGTAGAATTCAGCAGTGAAGCCATCAGGACCTGGGCTTTTCTTAGTTGGTAAGTTTTTAATTATATTTTCAATTTCATTGATTGATACTGGGTTGTTTAGAATTTTTAGGTCTTCTTTGTTCAACTTTGGTAATTCATACATATCTAGGGATCTGTCCATTTCTTCTGTGTTTTCCCTCTTATTGGCATATAGGTTCTCAAAGTAGGTATTGATGATGCTCTGGATTTCTGCTGGGTCTGTTGTAATTTCACCCTTTTCATTCCTAATTGCATGGGTTTGGCCCTTTTCTTTCCTTTTTCTAATAAGCTTGGCTAAGGGTTTGTCAATTTGTTTATTCTTTCGAAGAACCAACTCTTGGCTTCATTGATTTTTTTGTATCATTCTTTTAGTCTCCATTGCATTGATTTCCCCTCTGATCTTTATAATTTCCTCCCTTGTCTGAGCTTTGGGTTTGTCCTGCTCTTTTTCTAGAAGTTTGAGGTTCAGCATCAGTTGTTTAATTGGGCTCATTCTGTTTTCCTAATATGAGTATTCACTGCTATGAATTTCCCTCATAAGACTGCTTTCATTGTGTCTCATAGATCCCAATATGTTGTACTGTCATTGTCATTTAATTGAAGGAACTGTCTGATTTCTTCTTTAATTTCCTCTGTGACCCATTGGTTATTCAGAAGTGTGTTGTTCAGTTTCTATGTGTTTGTGAAATTATTGTGGTTTCTTTTGCTATTGATCTCCAATTTCATCTCACTATGGTCTGATAATGCACAGGGCATAACTTTACTTCCTTTGCACTTACTTAAATATGTTCTATGTGTGAGTATGTGCTCTATTTTTGAGAATGACCCATGTGCAGCTGAAAAGAATGTGTATTCTGATTTTGTGGGGTGGAACACTCTGTAAACATCTGTTAAGTTCATTTGTTCAAGAGTTTGATTGAGCTGTAGTGTTTTGTTGCTTATTTTTTGTCCAATTGATCTATTTGTGATAGTGGGGTATTGAAGTCCCCCACTACTATTGTATTAGTGCTTATATGATTTTTCATGTCCATTAGTATTTGTTTTATATAGTTGGGGACATTAGTGTTTGGTGCATAGATATTTATGGTTGTCATCTCTTCCTCTTGGATTGTTCCCTTTACCAGGATGTAGTGTCCTTCTTTGTGTCTCTTAATCAGTGTTGGTTTGAAATCCACTTGATCTGCAAAAAGTATAGCTACTCCTGCTTTTTTTCAGGTTCCCGTTGCATGGAGTATTGTTTTCCACCCTTTACCTTTCATTCTATGAGTTTCTTTTTGAATTAAGTGTGTTCCTTGTATGCAGCATATTGTTGGATCTTGCTTCTCGACCATTCTGCCAGTCTATTTCTTTTGATTGGTGAATTGAGACCATTATCATTGATGGTTATAACTGATATGTATTGACTTATCATTTTCATGACTTTTTTTTTTTCTTGGATTCTCCCCCTTTGCATTTAATTTCTTTTCATGCCCAATGGATTCATTCTGCTGTGCTTCTTGGGGTTTTGATCCTCATTGTCTTTTCCTAGGATATTGTGTAAAATCTTTTGGAGTGCTGCTTTGGTATTCATGAAGTTCCTAAGGTGCTCTTTATCATGAAAGTATCTTATTTCTCCATCCATTTTGAAAGATAGTTTTGCAGGGTACATCAATCTGGGTTGGAGGCTGTTTTCCTTTAGGGCTTGGAATATGTCTCTCCAAGCTCTTCTTGCCTTGATGGTTTGTGTTGAGAAGTCTGCTGTGATTCTGATGGGCTTTCCTTTGTATGTGATTTGTTTCTTTTCTTTAAATGCTTGTAGAGCTTTGTTCTTCTGTTGTGTTTCTGGAATCTTAGCAATTATATGCCTATGTGTAGATTTTTTTTTTGATCAAGGCTAGTTGAAGACCTATATGCCTCACTTATCTGTATGTGAAGTTGTTTTCCCCTGCTTGGGAAGTTTTCTGCTATCACTTCTGTTAATATTTTTTTTTTTTTTGGTACTGGGCATCAAACTCAGATACTTGCACTTGTGAGGCAGGCACTGGAACCGCTTAGCTAAATCCCCAGCCCCATTCTGTTAACATTTTTTTTTTTTATGTCATCTGTACTCCTGTTACTTCATTGACTCTGATCAGTCTTATGTTATTCTTCTTTGCATCATCTAGCAGCTGCTGGATTGATTTCTCAGGGTCCCTTACAATTTTAAAGCAATTTTTTTTTTCCTGTTCACTAATTGCAATCTTATCTTCTGTATCTGAGATTCTGTCCTCACACTGGCTCATTCTGCCATGTAGACTTTCAATGGAGTTTTTGATCTCCTGGAAATCTGTTTGCATCTGTTTTATGGATTCCATTTGTTTCCTGTGTTGCAATTCCATCATGTTCCTCAGCTCCTCTCTAGATTTATTCATTATGTCTTGCACTATGGGCCCAATCTCTGCTGTTATCTGAGAAATTATTTCTGATTTTATTTTTTCCAGAACCTCTTTTGTTACCAGTTCAGGGAGTCCAGGTGGTTGAGTACCAGAGTGTTCCATCTCGTTTCCCTTTGGGGTTGCTGTAGGTGACCTGGAAGTCTGCTTTTGTGACTTGTTTACGTTTCTTCTCATTTCGACAGGGTGTGTGTGTGTGTGAGCTGCTGGCGCCTGCACGGCTCACCTCCTCTGCACTGGGAGCTGTGGTACGGTGACCTGGAAGCCTCCTCTGTGCTGGGAGTGGTGGTACAGTGGCCAACAATGTAGTATTTATTTATTTATTTATTTATTTATTTATTTATACAATGTGGTATTTAAACATGTGTGTCTGATTTATTTCACTTAAGAGTATTTTCTCAAGGTGCATCCATTTAGCTAGAAATGTCTCAAGCTTATCCTTTATGGCAGAGTATTACTCCACTGTATAAAAAACCCCACATCTTCTTTATGTATTCATTGGTTGGTGGGCATTTGTGGTGTTTCCAAGATTTAGCTATTACAAACTGTGCTGCTATAAACATGGATGTGCATATATTGCTGTGGTTTGATGCTTTTAATTCTTTTGTGAAAATACCAAGAAGGGGAATAGCTGGGGAAAATGGAATGTCTAGTTTTAGTTTTGTGAGGTATCACCACACTGATTTCCACAGTAGTCACACCAGTCTGCACTCCCACCAACAGTGGAGAAGGGTTCCTTTTTCCCCACAGCCCTGCCAGCATTTGTTATTGGCTGATTTTTTGATAATAGACATTCTTTCTGGAGTGAGATGGAAACTTAGTGTTGTTTTAATTTGCATCTCTTGAATGACCAGTGATATTGAACATTTTTCATATATTTATTTGCTATTTTTACTTCATCTGAGAAGTGTCTATTCATTTCTGATGCCTGTTTTTCATTGGGTCTTTAAGTTTGGGGGGAGCTGATTTTTTGGAGTTCTTTATATATTCTAGATATTAGTTCTTTGTCTGAAGAATAGCTGGCAAAATTTTTTTTCTCACACTGTGGGTTGATGCGTCACACTATTGGTGGTTTCTTTTGCTTTGCAGAAGCTTTTTAATAAGATGAGATCCCACTTGTTGATTTTTTGTAATCTTTCCTGTGCGATTGGGGTTTTGTTCATAAAGTCTTTGCTTACACCACTGTCTTCAAATGTTCTGTCTATTCTACCTTCCAGCAGATTTAAAGTTTCTGTTTTAATATTTAGATCTTTGATCCATTTTGATTTTAGTTTAGTGCATGGTGAGAGATATGGGTCTAGTTTTAATCTTTGGCATATGGAAAGTCAGTTTCCCCAGCATCATTTATTAAAGAGGCTATCTTTCTTCCAGTGGAGGTGTTTGGGTCCTTTGTTAAAGATAAGGTGGCTGAGTGTGTTTGGAGTTGTTTCTGCATCTCCTAATCTGTTCCATTGATCCTTGTGTCTGTTTCTTTGCCAGCACCATGCTGTTTTTATCACAGTAGCTTTGTAGTAGAATTTCAAGTCGGGGATTGTGATGCCCCCTGCCTTGCCTTTGTTGCCCAGAATTGCTTTTGCTATTCTAGGTCTCTTCTGGTTCCAAATGAATTTTAGGATAGTTTTCTCTAATTCTGTGAGATATGCTATTGGAATTTTGATTGGGATTGCATTAAATCTGTATAACAATTTTGGAAATATGGCCATTTTCACTATGTTGGTTCTTCCTACCAAACAGCAGGGGATATCTTTCCATTTCATGATATCCTGTTTTATCTCCTTTTTAAGAGTACTGTAGTTTTCAATGTAAAGGTCTTTTACTTCCTTTGTTAGATAGATTCCTAGGTATTTCATTGCTTTGGATGCTATTGTGAAAGGTGTTGTTTCTCTAATTTTTCTCTCAGTAAATTTGTTATTTATGTAAAGGAATGCTGTTGCTTTTTGAGTGTTGACTTTGTATCCAGCTACGCTACTGAATTTGGTCATCAAATCTAGAAGTCTTTTGGTGGAGTTTTGTGGGTCTTCTATGTAAAGTATGTCATTCATAAATAATGATAATTTAACTTCTTCCTTTACTATCCTTACTCCTTTTCTTTCTTTCTCTTATCTAATTGCTCTGGCTAATGTTTCCAGAACTATGTTAATAAGAGTGTTGACAGTGGACATCCTTGTCTTGTTCTGATTTTAGAGTGAAAGCTTTCAGTTTTTGTCCATTTAGTATGATGTTTGCTGCTGGTTTGTCATAGATGTCTTTTATCAGATTAAGATAAAGCCCGTCTATTCCAATTTTCTATAGGTTTTTTTCATGAATGGATGTTGGACTTTTCCATCACTTTTTCTACATCTATTGAGATGATCATTTGGTTTTTATCCTTGGCTCTGTTAATATGGTGTATTACATTTACTGACTTGTGTATGTTGAACCATCCCTGCATCGCTGGGATGAATCCTACTTGATCATGGTATAAAATCTTATTGATGATTTGCTGCGTTTTGCTTGCCAGTATCTTATTGAGGTTTTTTGCATCTATGTTCATTAGGGAGATTGGGTTGTAGTTCTCTTTTTTGGTTGGAACCTTCTCTGGTTTTGTTATCAGGGTAATGCTTGCTTCCAGGAATAAATTTAGGAATATTTCTTCCCTTTCAATTTTAATAAAGATTTTTGAGAAGCAGCAGCATTAGGTCTTCTCTAAATTTCTTGTAGAATTTAGCAGTGAATTCACCTGGGCATGGGTTTTTCTTTGTTGGTATTTTTTAATTACGTCTTCAATTTCATTGATTGCTATTCATTTATTTAGAATTTCTATATGTTCTTGATTCATAAATTTTTAGAAATCTGTCCATTTTTCCATCTTATTAGAATGTATTTTCTTGAAGTAGGTATTAATGATCTTCTGGATTTCTGCAGGATCTGTTGTGATTTTACCCTTTTCATTCCTTTCTTTTTGGTACCAGGGATTGAACTCTAGACCTTGCACTTGTGAGGCAGGCATGGTGCCACATAGCTAAATCCCCAGCCCTGACCATTTTCATTCCTAATTGAATGGATTTGAGTCTTGCCTTTTTCTGATAAGGTTGGCTAAGGGTTTGTCAATTTTATTTAATCTTTCAAAGAACTAACTCTTTGATTCTTTGATTTTTTTGTATTGTTTTCTTAGTGGCTACTGCATTCATCTCTGTTCTGATCTTTATGATTTCCTCCCTCATACAAGCTTTGGATTTGACTTGCTCTTCTTTCTCTGGAAGCTTGAGGTTCAACATTAGATTGTTCATTTGAGCTTGCTCTGTTTTTCTGACGTGGGAATTTAGCAGTATAAATTTCTCATGTAGGACTGCTTTTTTTGTGTTATATTGGCATTATTATTTAATTATAGAAACTGTCTAATTTCTTAATTTCATAGTGACCCATTGGTTCTTCAAGAGGGTGTTATTTAATTTTCATGTGTTTATGATGTTCCTGTGGTTTCTTTTGCCATTGATTTCCAATTTCATTGCAATATGGTCTGATAATATGCATGGTATAATTTCAGTTCTTTTGCATTTACTTAATAACGTTCTGTGAGCTAACATGTGGCCTATTTTTGAGAGCCTCCCATGTACAGCTGAGAAGAATGTGTATTCTGATATTGTGGGGTGGAACACTGTAGATGTCTATGTCCATTTGTTCAAAAGTTTGATTTAGTTCTGATATTTCTTTATGGATGTTTTGTCTAGTTGATTTATTTGTGACAGTGGGATGTTGAAGTTTCCCATTATAATTGTATTAGTGCTTATTTGATTTTTCATTTCTATTAATATTTGTTTTATATAGTTAAGTGTGCTGGTATTTAGTGTTTAGTATATATATTTATATAAATATGATTGTTCTCTCTTTCTCTTGGATTGTTTCCTTTACAAAGATGTAGTGACCTACCTTGTCTCTCCTAATCAGCCTTGGCTTGAAATCCACTTTGTCTGCAAATAGAATAGCTACCCTTGCTTTTTTCCAGGTTCCTGTCACATAGAGTATTGTTTTTCTTTTTTTTTTTTTTGGTACCGGGGATCGAACTCAGGACCTTGTGCTTGTGAGACAGGTGCCAGAACCACTGAGCTAAATCCCCGGCCCAGAGTATTGTTTTTCATCCTTTGACTTTCAGTCTGTGAATTTATTTTTGAATTAAATGTGTTTTTGTATGCAGTATATTGTTGGATTTTGCTTCTTGATCCATTCTGGCAGTATGTTTTTCTTTTGATTGATGAATTGATACCATTTACATTGATGGTTATAACTGATATGTATTGACTTATCCTTGTCATGTTATTTTCCTTTTGTTGTTTCCCTTTCTTTACCCTCTGTTTAATTGCTTGCCTTGTGTGGCAGATTCATTCTGTTATGGTTCATGGAGTTGTAGTCCTCATTATCTCTTTCTAGAATGTCCTTTGTAATATTTTGAAATGCTGGTTTGGTGGTCACAGATCTCATCAGGTGGTCTTTTCATGGAAGTATCTTATTTCTCCATCAATTTTGAAAGATAGTTTTGTGGGGTATATCAACCTGGGTTGGAGGTTGTTTTCTTTATGTACTTGAAATACTTCACTCCAAGCTCTCTTTGACTTGAGGGCTTGTGTTGAAAAGTCTGCTGTGATTCAGATGGGTTTTTCTTTGTAGATGATTTGTTTCCTTTCTGTAACAGCTTTTTAATATTCTCTTCTTGTGTTGATTTTCTGGAATCTTGACTATTATGTGTCTTGGTGTAGATATTTTTGATCATGGGTAATTAGAGTTCAATATCCCTCACTTGGCTATATGTTAAATTCCTTTTCCCTGCTTAGGAAGTTTTCTGTCATTACTTCTGTTAACAGTTTTTTTTAATGGTGTTTGCACTGTCTCCTGCTTTTTCATTGACTCTGAACAATCATATATTATACTTCTTTTCATCATCTGGCAGCTGTTGGATTCATTTTTTGTGGTCCTTTGCTATTTTAAAGAAATCTTTCTTTTCATGATCATTAACCACAATCCTGTATTCTATATCTGATATTCTGTCCTCACATTAGTTCATTCTGCTGTATATACTTTCAATGGAATTTTTAATCTCCTGGGTATCTGTTGAATCTGTTTCATGTATTCCATGTCTTTCCTATGTTAGGTGTTCATGGATTCCATCATTTTCCTAAGCACCTCTATTTTAAAAAAAAATTTGTATTTGCTGTACAGTCACTAACCAAACCTTTCATTATGGTCACCATCTATAGTTATCTGAGAAACTATTTCTGCTTTGATTTTTTTCTAGAGCCTCATTCATCTGCTTTGTTCCTTCTGCTGTTACCACTTCAGAGAGACCAGGTGGGTGTGTTTTGAATTATTCCACTTCATTGCCCTTGGGTTTGCCTTTGGTGAGCAGGAAGTTGAATCTTGCTTAAGTGTCTTCTCATTTTGTATTTTTTAAAAGGTTTAATTCCTGGCTTGATAGTTGTGAATTCCTTATGGCAAATAGCTTTACTGCTGATATTTAGAACCCTTAGGACTTCTTTGCTTTTTGGTACCGG
The DNA here is from genome assembly GCF_053883595.1 of Heterocephalus glaber. Lineage (NCBI taxonomy): Eukaryota > Metazoa > Chordata > Mammalia > Rodentia > Bathyergidae > Heterocephalus > Heterocephalus glaber. The sequence continues at coordinate 33,353,299 of NW_028258317.1, forward strand.
GGGTTGAACTCTGGACCTTGTGCTTGTGAGACAGGCACTGGAACCACTGAGCTAAATCCCCAGCCCTAGAACCCTTAGGAAATGAGTATTTCTCAAAGATGTCTTCCAGGTGTAGCTGGCTTCTGGGTTTTGAGTCTATAGCAGGATCATACCTCTTCAATTTACTGAGGAGTGTTTTCTGCCTATTTGGACTAGCCCCTGCTTCTTTGGCATTGGGCTATGGTATTTTTTATTTGTTTATTTTATTTGTTTATTTTTATTTTTGGGTACCGGGGGTCGAACTTGGGACCTTGCGCTTGCAAGGCAGGCAGTGGCACCACTGAGCTAAATCCCCGGGCCTATAATATTTTTTATGATGAAGGCAATCTCAGTCTTGGCATACCAAGAAGAACAACTAATTAGAACAACTATGTCACCTTAGCTAAAGCAGTACAATCAGCAACAATGATAGCATCAAATACAGCCCAGAAAATGACAAACTATTGATTTGCTACCTTTAAACACATGAGCTAAATCTGTGGTTATGTAACAAAATCTAAAGCAAACTAGACAATTGTATGTAGTAAATAAATCCTCAGTATGCTGATTTTTACCCTTGGGGGAGAAAATATAAAAAATTTATGGGGAAAAAATAGAGAAATAGAAGAAGAGGAAGAGATTAGAAGCCAGGCTAGAAAACAAAAGACGATTACCCAAACTTTGGGAAACTGGTGAAGAAGACAGGAGGGAAAGAGAGAAGGAAAAAATAAAATCAAGAACAGAACAGAAAAGAACAATTACAAAAAGTAGAAACAATATTCACACTCATATAAAAAGAACAAACAAGAAAAAGCAAAACAAAACAAAAACAAAAGAAAAAAAAAGAAAATAAGAGAAAAAATCTACTTTGAGGCATGTCTCTGCTGTCTCTGGTGGACAAAGTGGGCAGAGTCCACATCCATGTTGATTAATCCCAACAAGCCAGCTGTAGATTTACGGTGGGGTAGTGGAAAATCCCCACAACCCTCCATCTTAAGTTCTGAAGCTCAGGCTGGTTTCTGGCTCTGAGGCTGGAACCCATTTTGTTCAGCCTCCAAAACTCCATGTACCTCCTGCTGGCTTGAACTTGGCTCCTTGATCTCCTGACAACTTGAATTTAAGTTGACTTCACCTTGATGGAGCCAACTTGCAGCTGCTCTGATTTCCAATCTCAGTTGGTCTCTCTTCAAGATGGCTATTGGCCAATCACCCTCTCTTGGGGGCCATCTGAACCCAAATAACCCACCAGCCACTCCAGTCGGCTTCATCTACTGTTCTGGTCCACTGATGCCTTTTTCTGCATAGGCCTCTGGGGTTGCCAGTTGCCACTGTGCCTCTGTAGGTTCAAGTTGCCCCTCCCACACAGTGAGTCAGGGCTCAGGGAGAAAGTGGTGCTTGCTGCCTCCTTCTTTGTTGAAGTTTCTCTCTTCGCTCTCCCTGTTGGCTTCACTTCTTGCTTCAGATCCTTGCTAGGTCTTGGTGACCCACTTCCCTCCTTCTTCTCCCCTCACATTACTATATTCCAGCATCTGGACACCAAATCTCAGAGAGGCTGTTTCCCTGCTGTTCACCACTCTGTCGTCTTTCTGAATGTCAAAAATTTCATTTTCACAGAGTTAAGTTTCTATACCATTTTGAGGCAGAGATGATTCATCGTCCATCTTCAGTCTAGTTTGTTTTCAGATTATATCCATCTTCTTCCATTGTTGGTTTCTGTTCTTTGATCATTTGCTACATTTTTAAAAGATGGATTTACCCTGTTATAATGGTTCTTTTTTTATTAAAAAACATATACTCAAATTGGACCTTAATAGAATATCCTCAAAGTGATAAATTCCTAACCAGGGGATAAAAGTTATTGTTATTATTAGGAAAAATATTTTGTTTGCATATATTTGAAATATTCTTTGTTAAACAGACAAATGAATGGATATATTGTGCAGGACATTTAATCTTGGTTTTGGTTTTTTTTTTTTTTTGGTACCAGGGATCGAACTTGGGACCTTGTGCTTTCAAGGTAGGCGCCGGAACCGCTAAGCTAAATCCCTGCCCAAGAACATTTAATCTTAACTGTATACCAATTCCTTTTTTTAAAAAAATACTCTATGATTGCATGTTGTCATAGAAGGACCTAGATGTAGAAAAACCCATAACTATTTTCTTAAGTTAAGGATCTATGCTAAAAATGAAAGAGCAATCCTGTGTGAAGAGAGGATAGTACAGTATGTTTAAAAAAATTCCAGGACTGGTCTAATTGCACTTTGATTGCTCTCTCTAGGGAGTAATTCTTATTTTTTGGTAGGAAACCACGAGCAAGTCTGACCATTTGGTTTTTGCGAAAATAAACTTAGTTTAATTTATTGACACATTAGACCATACCTGCCAAAATTTCTCATGCTTTTTCCCTGACATGTGTCTTGCCTGATGGAGTCAGGCGATGCAGCCTGTGGGTTTTTAAAGAAATTATGTTTTGTTAAGGAATGTATTGAAATTGTTAAACCATGTTGCACCTTGTTCTCATTAGTCTCTGGAATGCAGCCGCCGGAAGAACAATGGCAGGGAGACCAAGTGGTGGCAAGGAATGCCTTCACCTCCTTTCTCGCAAGTGGCCCTCTGGGCTCCATCTTGAGCTTGTGGGTCTCAGCCTTCCCTGGGCAGCTGTGCCAGGAGAGCACAGCTGGGGAGCCCAGTAACCCAAGCCACGGATGCTCTGTTCAGCTGAAAAACGAAATGTCCAAATGTCACTCACCTCCTTGGGCCATCACACTACAACTGCTAAACTGTGTGCAATGAAATTTCCAATATCTGGTTTTCCATTGCAAGGAGTAAAGGGAGGCCTGCCTAAGTTCATTTACAGCAGTGCATACTAAAGAGAACCCAAATGTCCCAAGTCCTGACAGCACTACTTCTGATGTATCCATCTTCTCAGTCTTTGCCCCCACTCGGATGTCTCTGCCTATCTCAGCATTGCCAAAATCTCTCACTTAGACTGGTGTGATAGCTTCCTAAAAGGATGCCCTGCTCGCTCTTATTGTCTTTCGCATTGTGCAGGTGTGATCTTCTAAAAGCGCCCAGCCTTTGCCTTTCTTCTGGGCTCAGAGCTCCTCAGGGTTCCTTGAAAACCCTTTTTGCATGTTGTTCAAGGCTGGGATTACAGGTGTGCGCCACCATGCCCGGCTTCCAGCCCTTTTCATTTTGAGATAGGGTCTTGGTGTGTCACTAAATTGCCCAGGCTGTGCTCCTTCTGCCTCAGCCTCCCAGAATGCTGGGATTACATGTGTGTGCCACCATGCCTGGATAAAAAGTGTGTTTTTTTCTGCAAATGTTGGTTGTAGAGTTCTATATCAGTCATTTCAAGAAGTGTAAAAATCATTATCATCTTAAAATATTTTGGGGAGAGGGCTTGTATTCTCCAGTTTGTTTTGCTTTGGTTTTTGAGGCAGGGCCTATAGTCCAGGCCAGCCTTGAGCCTGCTGTGTGTCCCAGGCCAGCCTCCAGGCCCTGGTCCTTCGGTCTCAGTCTCAGCAAGGGCTGAGGTCTTCGGGGCAGAGGCCACCTCGCCTGTAAGAAAGCTGTCATGGGTCCTGGGCCCATGGTGGGTTAGGAGTCATGCTGGGATATTTTTTTCTGGCCCTTTCCTGGTGGCAGGGTCCAGCTCACTCAGCCTGCTGGAGCCAACTGCTGTACACTTCATGAGTGGTAAACTATGGGGGACAAGGGTTCAGAACTGGGCAGAGCCGAGCCAGAATGTGGGCTCTGGCACTGCCTGTAGAACCCTGGAGAGGATGCTGAGCCCCGCTGATTGTGTTCTTTCGCACTTGTGAATAGGGCCCTCATGCTTGTGGGGTGCTGAGAGTATCCTGGTGCAGTGCCTGTATGTTCTTGGCCTTCAGGGGTCACTCCTCCTGTTTGCAAATACCAGTTCTGACAGTACACTGGAGAAGTACTTGGAGGTACAGAAGACAAGAATGGATTTGTTTGCATGCTGGATTAGTGAAATGGTCAAAACTCCTAGTATCACACTGACTCAGAGAGGGGTCCAGGCTCTGTGTGAGGAGCTTTTCCGAGTCTTCCCCGGAGAATCTACTTGGGGTCTGCAGTGCTAGTCCTGGCTTTGCCACCAGCCGCCTGAATGGCCTTGGATGAATCACGTGCACTCTATGCCTCAGTTTCCAGGTCCATTTGAACACTGGTGCCGACCAGCTTTGAAATCCAAAGGTGTAGATGTGAAAATGTCATGAGACTGATGTAAAGTATTTTATGTCCAAGACTGGGATTGAGTGGTGGAGTCTCTTCTTTCTCTTCTCTTCCTTTCCATTAGCAAGCTATTTAATTGCCACAATCATACAGCCAAGAAGCAAGGAGGAGAGCACTTATGTTAGAGTGATTTCTTGTAAATGCCATCATATCCATTTCCAGACGTTCTTAGGAAAGACTTTGAAGTGGGTTTAATACTTTACACCTGCTTTGCTGTCAGGTGTTAGGCTCAAGGCTGGTCAGGTTTGAATTTCACAAGTCCATGAGTCAGTTTATCCCTAAGCTCTTAGACAGAGCTCTACCAGGATAACTGTATCTTACAGGTGAAAATTTCTTAGCTGTCAACAATGCCAGGGGAAAAGACTGGAAGGTAATAAAGCAAAATATTAACTGATGGATGAGTTGGGGGATTCTAAGTGACTTTTTCTTTCTTTTTTCCCCTTGATACTCTTTTGTACTTTCTGAGCTTTCAGTAATGAATTTTCCTTAAAAAAGGGTGCACATCCTTCACAAAGCAAATGTGGTGCTGCTATTTAATATAAAAATATGGGATTAAAAATGTTTGTGACTTGCCAGAAAACTAAAGAAGGTGGTAGGGTTTGTGGAAAATCCTGGAAGGCAAGCATGGTCCAGATGGGTGGGTAGAATTTTCTTTGGGTGCACCCTCCCCCCAGCTCCCATTGCTCAGAGCTGGGGGAGCTGGGACGGGACCCCCTCTCTGGCCAGGGTTTTCTCATGAGCTGGGTAATTAGTGAGTTTTGGTGGGTCTGGAGGATTGAGGAGCTGCTGAAACTCAACTTCTTCATCTCCTAAAGATTTTGCTTGGATTGTTTGAACACACACCCCCTGCAGCGCCTGCTGCTGAGTCTGAAGGGTTCAGGTGCCTGAAAACAGCTTTATGAATGAGCTCAGCAACCTCACAGTGGGAAAACAACTTTAACCCATTTTCTAGGGTCACTACAAATTACCTTTTTAAAATTTTGAGACAGGGGTCTTGCTCTGTAATTCAGGCTGACTTTGAACTCACTGTTAGTCCAGGCTGGCCTGGAACTCATGGTGATCCTCCTGCCTCAGCCTCCTGAGTGCTGGGATTACAGGCGTGCACCACTGTGCCCCACTTCAAAATTAGTCTTTTTAATTACTCTAATTTGTTAACCCTAAAGCTTAAACACTTGAGCAAATCAGAATGTTCAAAAACCTGAAAATCCTTTTCTTCCTTCTGTCACAGAAAGAGAGTCCTCAGAAGTCATAAGAGGCATGCAGAGGGTACCAGGCAGAATTTTACTGTAGGGTAGAGAGAGAGGAGAGAGGAACTGTGGCGTAGAACTGAGTGTGTATTACGGGATTTGGGAGTGGGAATCTGTGGGTTTATGAGTGTGTAAGAAGAGTGTTCAGTTTACAAGTGAAAGGCAGTGGCCCTGCATAGTGAGGGTGAGGGCATTCCCAGTCAACAGAGGAGCCCATGCCAGGGGAGGGCCAGGCTGGCCATGGATGCAAGGACCCATCAAAGTGAAAGCAGTGGCTAAGGTTTACAGGTTAGGCGCTTGGTCCAGGGAGTTGCATCCTGAAGTCGCATTTTTTCTTAAAGTACAATTTAAAAATTATGATTTTTCATTGTTTTTGTTTGACCTGTTTTTCTTAAAAAAGTCTCAGTACCACCTGGCTCTGCTTTTCCCTCACATCCTGGTGAAATGCAGGGTGGATGCTGTGCTTCTCCTCCACACCACACAGCCTTCATCATCAAGTAGACTGGGTCGATGTGACTGGTGTCCCCGTGGGTTCTCAGCCCCCGTCCAGGGCTGACTGGAGAGCCCATAGCTTCCCTCAGCTCTAGCATGGCCATTTCCTTCCCTTGAGGTCACTCAGAATGCTGTGAGAATCCTCCTTCCCCTTTAGTAATTGTTAACACTTCACAATTTGCCCCAGCGGCACTCAGGCGGCGCCTTTGCCTATGAACTGATGTTGGTCTATGCAGGTGTCATTCCAACCAGTCGATTTTTCTATTGAATAAATTTGATAAAATTGTTGATTTTATATTCCCTGTTATATTATCTTATAAAAATTAGTGAAAAATGCAATTTTGGGTCATTCTGTATTTAAGTAATTGGACAGGTAAGTGGTTAAACACTTAATAATATTCCACTCTACTGAAGAGAGACCCATGGGGACCAGGACTGCCTCACTTTTGGTCGTCCTGTAATGCCTTCGCTGATGACCTCAACTTGTATCTGCTGACTGTAGTTGAGTAGTAGGCCCTAAAAATGGCTTTTGATGAGGCATTTAGGATAGATTTAAGAAATGCAATATCCTAATTATCTTACCTTCATTTGTAAAGAATGAGAAGCAAAAAAACAGGAGCAATAAAATAAGAAAAGGAATCAAGAGATGGATGTAAGGGAAGAGGGAGGGAAGGGAAAAGGGATGAAGAAAAGAAATTAAAATGTGTTATGTATGTTTACCAACTCCCCACAAAGAATGCAAACATTATGCGCTGCTAACATGTATTAATAAAAATATGAAAAAAGTATTTGAATGAAGAAAATAAATCCTGTGCGGTCCCATTTTAGGAGAGTGCTGTGAAACAAAATTCCTTTGCAGCTTCTTAAAATGCTTGAGGGCTAGAACTCTTCCTTACTTTCCAACTTGGATTCTCTTTGAGAACATAGTTTGAGTTCCATGAAAGCACATAGCTGCAACCCCAGCTATCTGAGAGCCTGAGGCAGGAGGACTGCAAGTTTTAGTCCAGCCTCGATAATTTAGTGAGAGCCTGTCTCAAAGTAGATTTTTAAAAAGGGAAAGGTGTAGCTCAGTGTTAAAGTGCTTGCCTAGCCTGTGAGTGCCCCCCCCCCTTTAAAATGGACAGGGTCTCACTCTGTAATCCAGATTGGCCTTGAACTCACTACGTAGTCCAGGCTGGCCTCAAACTCATGGCAGTCCTCTTGCCTCAGCCTCCCAAGTGCTGGGATTATAGGCTTGCACCACCATGCCTGGCCCAGCCCTGTTCTGGGTTTGAACCCCACCATTACGGTTCGAGTGTTCCACGGGAAAGTGGGAGTTTGAAGAGAGAGGGCTGTGGAAGGTTTTCCATGTTGGCTCAACACAGGGTCAGGTCTTGGCTTCTGTTCACATTATTCAGCCTGATGAACTCGCTGCTCCACCTGCAATTGTAGATAATGCCTGCCTGGCTCTGTTGCAGACTTCGGGCGATGGATGGAAATACTGAGCACACTCCCTGGCTCAGGTGGGGTTAGGTGGACACAGCAGAGATGCAGCAGCAGGCAGCTCTCTTGCAGGATTCGCTGCAGATTGAAAGTCGACTGTATTTCAAAATCTCCTCTTGCACAGTGGTCCTTATTAAAATGTAAGATTGTTTATATGGCAGGAGATTCCTTGACAGCTGATCCTGAAAGTAGGGCTTGGGCTTCCTCAGGAAGGGGAAGATGTTCTGTGCTGTTCCATGCTGGTGCCCCGCTCAGCAGGCCGGCTCTGCCTGTAGAACAGCAGAGGTACAGTTTTTCTGGGGTGAGAAGCACGAAGGGGCCTCCTTGGCCCTTTGATAGTGTAAGTAGCTGCAAAGGCTGGGCTTGGGAGTGGTGCATACACCATTTTACGCACAGTTCCATGGGATTCATGGATTTCCTGAGTTTACTTCAGAGACCCCAAGTTAAGAATCCTTTACTTAATAATAATTACAATCTAGTAGAAAAAATAAACATGGCCTTGGGTTAATGACTGCTCGGACCAAATTTGTGTGTTCTACTCCTTGCCAGGTATGTGTCTCATTGGCTGAATGAATGAGTGTGGATGGATTAACCCCTGAAGCCTTAGACACCATGTATATAGATGAGAATAACAGCAGCAGCATCGCAGGGGCTGGTAGTAGAGGAGAAATAATAAGTGCAGAAACTTAGCACTATGGCCAGCATGTGGTAGGCGATCAATAAATGGTGACACATTATTACTGGTGGATCTGTTGTGAGGGTAGCACTAAAGTACAGTAAGGGATTAATTCCTGTTGGCATCTGGGAGCAAAGTTGAGGTTTTGTATGTAAAAGAATTGTGAAAAACAACATAGTGGGATTTCCCTCTGTTATAAACAACAAATTTATGCTGTTTGTGTCATGCTAGTTTGTACACGAAGGCAACAGCAGCAGCCTTCCACAGGGCCTCAGTCGTTAGGCAGGATGCCCTTATTGGAGAGAGTAGCGCTCTCTTGGTGACAGCTGAATACTGCTGGTTAAATGCGTCGGCAATAGGGAAGGGGGAGGACAAGGTGGGAGCAGCCAAAGCTGTGGTGGCCCCAAGGGTCTGCGGTAGGTGGGGCCTGAGGCTGATGCAGCCTGAGGACTCTCCTGGCTTTGCCTGGAGGGCACAGCACGAGTAAGATGTTGCTCCGGCCTCCACTCTTTTGTCTGCTCCCAGAGCCAGGAGTTTTGCCATCTCAGAGCATGCCTGTTGAGAAACGAAGCTGTATCACTGCACAGTGTAAGGCTACAGCCACAGGATTCAGAAGAGTACTCTGAGCGGGAAGTCGCAGGTGAAAGGCTTCCCCATGGTTATGGTCAAAGACGCCAAGGCCACCCTTCCCCAGGGACAGTTGCTTTGTATGGCACATTTTAAAGTTTTAGTTCAAAAACAGTCAGCATTTTAGCGCAGAATGCTGTGTGCTCCCCGGGCCTTACTCCCAGTATGCTTTCAGTTTTCTCAGTTCTATCACGAAGTTTCTGGCTGTGGTGGGAGTCGCTACCCCAAGGGCTCTGCCATGGAAGGATTTAACCTGCCTTCCAGCACTTATCTCAGGCACTGTCTTCTTCTTCATCTTCTCCTTCTTTTTCTTCTTCCTCTCCCTTCTCTTCCCCTTCCCCCTCCCTTTCCCTTTCCCTTCTTTCTTTTGTTTTTTTGAGACTGGCTCTTGCTATGTAGTTCAGGCTGGTCTTGAACTCACTATGTAGCTTGGGCTGGCATTGAACTTGTGGTGATCCTCCTGCCTCAGCCTCCCAAGTGCTGGGATTACACCCATGTGCCACCAGCCCGGCTTCCCTGCTGTTTGCTTCTAAGGGGACAGTTCAGAATGAGCAGTATGATGTTAGAAGATAATCACCTTTTTCAGCGGTCTCGGTTTTTATCCAGGGCAACAGGCCCGAGAAGAAATGAACTGCGGTCCCATCCAGCACTCTTTTCCTGTACGCAGAGCTGCAGACTGCCCCAATCCTGGATTGATGCTTCCCAGTCCTGCTGTCTGCTGGGAGCGCCCACAGGGTGTCTGTGCTGGTTTAACTAAGCGCTGGCACCACCCCTGTCACTTTCTGAAGGACAGCTGCCCTTCTCAGCAGTCTCTTCGGGCACCTGATGCGGGGCATGAGGGGCGACCTCTAGTGGGGTCACAGTGCTGTGGGCCCATTGGCAGCTGTGTTGCATGGGATTTGGGGGAAAGAAAACTTTAGCCTTTGTTGGTCTTGTGTCCAGCTGGCCCCAGTCCTTCCTTCTGGGTCTCCTCCCCTCTGCTGGGCTCGTAGGTCAGTGTTGAGTGCTGCCCATGCACAGCCGGGCTGCTACCCATTCCAACCTCGCTGCCGTGTAAGGGCTGGGCCGTGGCCTTCTCTGTGGTCATCATGCCTGTGGTTCGTTTCTCCACCAGTCAGCCTGGTGCAGCACCTCCAGCTCCTGTCAAACCCTCCAGAGCCCCAGCACTTTGGGCTGGGGGGTGACTCCTTTGGAGCCCCACAGACTCCTCTGTCCGGACGCCACCTGCTTGTCCCCAGCGGTCCCCACCCACTCCCACACCCAGGCCATAGTGTGGCTGAACTCCTGCTGGAAGTCCCTTGGCTTGTGTCTCCTTTGCCACCGCATCCTCCAACAGCAGACTCAGATTTGCTGCCTTCGGAGCCTGCCCACCATTTCACCCTTAGTGCTACACCCCACGCAGGGTGCTTCCCAGGGGCACCCCACTTTCTTCTTTTCAGTTGCTTGGGGCATCTGTGTGTGTAACACCACACACAGAATGGCACTGTATTCTGTGTGTAGTCACTTGCTCTCCTATTGTGCCGTTTGGTGGGAAAGTCAGTACGGAGCCTGCCCCTTCCTGCTCCCACACTGGGGCACACTCTGCATCTGGAGTCCCTAAAGCTGGCTCTGGGGTGACCCTGCCCTCTTGCTGTGAGGATACCTTATGTCTTTGGGCCGCAGGCTATTTATCTTATTACATTGGGAATCATAAGCCTACTGCCAGGCTGTTGAGGGGTTTAGAAATAGTAAAATCTTAGCATGTAGCAGTAAACCCTCAAATGGTAATTTTATCATCGGTCATCTAGTTTACCCTTAGGCCAGTTCTGTGGGGCGCACTAAAAAATAGCTTTAAAAAATTATCCAAGTGAGATTTAAATTATCTCCTAGTGTTATATATCAGTAAATTATCGAGTTAGTTTAAACTCAAGTTAGTATAACTTAAAGGCTAATATCTTCCCTCTGATATCATATGCCAAAAAAGAAAAAAAGCTTTCAATCTACAATGCATAGGACAAAAATTCCGAATCTCCTTCACATCTCTCAGATTTTCTCAGTATCTCAGTTTTGGTCCCCTTCTCTTTCTCTCTACACATGCACGTAGACTCATGCACAACACGGATCTTCTGACGTGATGACTCTTCACTCCTAATACTCCTAAAAACAAGGACCTGTGTGACATGGTGCCACCATCCCAGGCAGGACGACAGCATGGAGGAGATGCAGCACTTCCTCCATGTGCGCTGCGGACTTTACTCACATTTCAGCACCTCTGACAACGTCTCTTTTTCTTTTTCTGGTCCAGGGACCTATCTAGTGACATGGGTTGTGTTAGTTATCATGTCTTATGGGGGTCCTTAACCTGGGACATCTCCTCAGTCTTTCCCATCTCATGCCTTTGAAAGCCCTTTACTTCTGAAGGACAGCCTCCCACCAAAGTGCTCTCACTATCAGAGTTGGGCCATTTCTTTCTTGGCAGGAAACCATGGAAACAGTGCTAAGTTCTTGGCATATCACACCCAGGAGCATGTGGTGGTGTTAACCCTGGTGATGTTAACTTTGGCCATCTGGTCATATTGGGTCCGGCAAATTTCATCATGGTAAAGATATTTTTCCTTTGTACGTGATTGTTGTGGAGACATGGTATAATGCCAGAGTCCCATACCTCATCAGAGCCTTGCCCAACATTAGCATCAACCCATGGTTAATGGATCCATCACTACCACCATAATGTTTGTCACATAGTGAGGATCCATTTCCATCATTTTTTCTACATTTATTATTTGGCATTCTACCATAAGAAACATTTTTCTTCTTTCTAATTTATGCATCTGTTTACTTCAGTATGGACTCATGGGTCTATCTCGTTCAATGAGATCTAACCTATTACTCTCATTATTCCTTTTAATGCTCAGATTGTTCTCCATGTGAGCCCCTTCAAAGGGCGCCTTTGTCCTTGTGATATATGCTTATCCTTCATAAGTCCTCCTGACTTTCTGATGAAAGCTATTCCAAGACTTATATTTTCCCTCCTGCCACTCTGAATTCAATTTTTCTTCTAACAGCTCCAATTCTTGTAAGTGGAGGAGGATCTTGAGGAACAAGGATCTGACTGCTCACTGCACTCATTGCTTATATCTGTTTACATACACATACCTGTGCATTATACACATACATATAAAAACACAGACTTCTATTTCTATATCCATGTACAAAAGCCCTATCAGTTCCTGCTAATACTTCCAATGGCAGTCCAACGCCTCAGAGGCCTTTCTAGTCCTCATTCCATGTTACAAATCCCTTCTCAAAATGGAAAAATAGGAACAAAATCTTTGTAAATAGGGAGGAATGGAGGGGTTGAAGGGAGGGCTGGGCAAGGGTGAAAAATAAGAACCAAGAGAGACTATGTAAAGGTGCAAATTTCCAATGATGAATGTCATTATATTGTATACCTAAAATGTACCAATGATTAGAATGAATAATCGATAATGTAACATAGGAAGAAAAGGTCCAAAGGGGTAGGGGTAGTGGGAGGCACAGGGGAAAGGAAAGAAGGGAAAGGAAAAATGATGAGAAATGGAAAAAATGGAAATAAAGTCTTTGTAAATAGGGAAGGGTGGAGGTGGTGAAGGGAGGGCTAGGAATGGGGGAAAAAAAAAAAGAAATCCCTTCTCAGAGTGAGAAACCTGGCTCCTGTTTTCAAGATATTTATTCAGGTTACCTCATCTTCCTAACTATTCTGGTTGCCTTTCTGTCTGCCATCATCCCAGTGCCAGCCCCTTACTGCTAACTTTCTTGGCCATTGGGATACAATGTCACTGATGTGTTTAAGAAACATAAAAGCTCCACCCTTTTTGGATACTGAGCACTACTGTTAAGAGGAGGAGAGGGGAAGTGATGTGTGCTACTAAGACTCAAAATGTGTTTGTTGTTTTTCTTCCTAATAGTAACATGTAAGGAAGATATAATAGTGGCATATAAGGAAATTTGTGAATGCTGAGTGAATCAACGAGTGAATGAGAGAATAAATGAGTGAACAAACTTGCACAATGGTGCACTGTGTAATTTGTGAGTTTTACACTGAAATTATCGAAGATGAGGATACAGTAGGTTAGACTGAAGCATCTTCTATTTTTGGAAAGATTTTTATGATTTTTTTCAGTCAGGCAGGTAGCTTTGGAAGGCTACAGCGGAAAGAGACAGCTCTGGGCAGACCTGCTGGAGTAGCCCATGACCCGAGTGGACCTCTGGCCTCAGTCCATCAACAGCGGCAGCAGCTTGTCCTCTTGTGTGGCACAGTACTGAGCACATATGGGTCCTTAATCAGGAGGTAAATGAGGATGACAGCTGCATGGCCTAGGCTGAGCTCGGATTGCTTCGTTTTGTCTGAGGTTGGGTTGATGTGTTAGTGCCAATTCGGGGCAGCAGCCCGGGAGAAACAGTTCCTTGTCAGGTGTGTGCTTTCTGACAGTTAATATGGTTCATGTATTGTGGTCTAACTCTACTGGGATGTGCAGCCTTATGGTAAGAGGATGGATATCAATATAAACGGTTGAGATTTATTGAGATCTGACTATTCATATTTTTATCCTTGAAGGTGTACAGATCTTGGCATGCAGATTCTATACATTTATAAGTCAAAGGCAAAGACCCAATGGAGAAGTTTTCAGCAAGGCTATTAAAAATGTGTGGTATTTGTCTCTTCCGGGGTTCGAGATGAGAAAGAGAAGAGGGTTAGTTTGCAATGGTTGTAGAGAGCTGAATATTTTGTTTTTGTCACTTATTCTTTGCAAAGAAGGCTGTCTTCTACCTGGAATCAAGTGGAATTAACACCTGTAGTGTGTTTATCTGCTTATTCCCTCCTCATGCCTCTTCATTCCCTAGGACTTTGCCGACATCTGAGAGGGCCAGTAAGAAATGCTCTTTACATCCCCTGCCTTCTTCCAGGCCCCCGAGGGCTTAGCATGCTGTGATTTTAGCTAAAACGTACAAAAACAAAACAAAACAAAGCAAACAAAACAACTTTTTGCTTACTTATTTCTTTATGGTAGAAATCTTTGTCAAGTAATGAAAGCGAGACCTGGGTCTTCTGTTATTGGTCTTGTTCCATCAGTATAAAGCAGGCTGTTTGGAAGAGAAGGTTGCTTCAAAAATTTTATTGAATGACTGGATTTTACACTGTCAGTAAATTTTAATTTTTAGAGAGAATATATTGAAAAAGTACAGTTGGAAAGGGGGTGATTTAAAAAGTTTCCCTTTGGGCTAAGCATCTGAGGAAAAATAGAGAAAAAAATCATTAATGAAACCAGAGGCTTCTTTGACACATTGAATTATGAACACATAGCACCGGGAAGTAATTTCTTTCTAGCTGCTCAGCTGTGGTAATAATTAAACCTGAAGTCTGGTCTCCTCCTTTTTGGGGGGATCTTATAACAGTAACGTCAGTCTCTAAGAATCAAATGCTTGTTTAAAAATATTTATTGTACTCAAAGGAATAAATTTAGTGAAATAAGACCATTTTTCTAAAATCATTTCACTCATTGTTTAAATTATTTTTCTTTCACTTTAATGACATAGGAGATTTGGCTCAAATTTTGACAAACTCCCTAAGAGGCAGAAAAAATAGTATAGATTAGCACTAGTAAATCTTTTTTTCAATGGAAGATACATTAATTGTTGAAATTTTGGCTATTGATTGGAATTCTGAAGGTTTTAAGAATTGAAGCAAGCAGTCGTGGAGCACAGGGAATATTCAGTTTGTGATGGAGTCAGTGGCTTGTGAGGAGTGGAGAAGTCCCCATGGTTTGAGTGAGGCATTGGCTACTGGGCTTAGAGCCTTCTCTGTGTGTCTTCCTCTCTGGTCGGCTGGGGACATGGTACTTGTTTGGCAGAAGGGCTGGGCAAGGCTGGGCTGGGGAGGGGACAGCTGAGGGAGCTGCTCCTTCCCCATTACCTGCAGCACAAGGGCTGCTGTGTTTGGAGGTGGAAAGGTCCCCAGAAATTGTGACATTGTAGCATTGAAAATTTGAATACCTGGGGCTAGTCATGTAGCTCAGTGGTAGAGCATTTACCTAACATGTATGATCCCCAGGACCATAAAAAACGAAGCAAAACAACCCAGCTCCCAAAATAAAAACAAAACAAAGCAACAACAAAAACCGACATCTCCATGGAGGCTAAGGTAGTTCAGCAACAAGTTCTGCAGCTCAAGGGAATGAGCATAACAAAGTGCCTGGTAAATCACTTGAGATCAGTAATTCAAAAGGCACCCGGGGCCAGGGATTTAGCTCAGTGGCGCCGTGCCTGCCTTGCAAACACAAGGTCCTGAGTTTGATCCCCGGTACCAAAAAAACCAAAAAAAACCCCAAAAAACAAAAATGACCCCCCCCCCCCCCGCAAAAAACCAAAAAGGTACCAGCAGCATCCCAGTCTTTTGTAACTCCGTGTAGGACAGAAAAAGCATGATTGTGCCCCAGGGAGAAGTGGGGACCTGAGACACTGCCCAGGAGAGGATGAGGGCAGCTGCCTGAAAGTCTTGCTTTGGCTTTCTGGGCTCCCCTGAGGTGTCACTGGCTCACCTGCTGAAACCCGAGCAGACATCGGGGCTGCGTCCCTCGAACACAGGCTGTGGGTGGGAGCAGCAGCAGTGGTCTCTGCGGCCGTGTTTATTATAGGCTCTCCAGAACTGCCAGTTCTCCAAACTTGAGCTGGGGAGGAGGGGCATCTGTAACGAACTCCTGCTTGGGGTAATCTGACCTCAAAGCTAAGTGCTCAGGATAATCCTAGCTTGTTCCCAGAGCATCCCCAAAGGGGTGCAAGAGTGCAGCACTTCTTTGTTATCTAAGCAGAATCAGGAAAGAGACCTGTGTGGAGGGAGAGATCACAAAACATTAATGCATGTGGAGCAGCTCATGTCAGCTGGTTGTTGGAAAGTAACATGGCATCTAGCAGTAAGGTTATATGACAATTAATGATATGAGACATTTAACACGCTGGTATGTCAAGCCAACATCTGGGTTTCTATGGATGGTAGTGCCATCTAACTGTTTGGTCTTCCATGCCTACTGGGTCCCATTTACTGGCACTCAGCAAGGCAGAGGCTGCATAGCCCCAGCTCCAAGCTCTGTGCTTGTAGGCAGAGGAGGGTCTCATATTCCTCAGAAAGGAGTTTGATAGGATGCTCTAGGACAAAAAGAGCATCCTGCTAGGTGTCAACGAAACAGGCATCCGTGCTGGTTTTGCCACTGATTGTTCTGTGATATTGAAGAAGTCCATAACCTCCATGGGCTGGCCATGTTGTCTGCGACATTGCGGGTGTCAGTGGGGTCAGATTGCATCCTAATATCTGCCCTGCTAACCATGGGTTGCACAAGAATATGCTGAGACCACATGGCAAAGTTCTAGAAATGGTATGTGTTTTACAAATTGTACATCCATCCAAAAATATTAAGTGTGAGGGTGTTCCAGGCATTGTATTTAACTGGCTATTTAATTAATAGAGAACAAGCCACCCCTTCCACTGCAAGGAACCCTGGCTGATGAGCATTTTTTTTTTTTGGTACTGGGGATCGATCTTGGGACCTTGCGTTTGCGAGGCAGGTGCCAGAACCACTGAGCTAAATCCCCGGCCCTTAGCACTTTTTTTTTTTTTTTTGAGGCAGGGTCTCAGTATGTAGTCTAGGCTGGCCTTGAACTCACAATGTAGCCTAGGCTGGCCTCAAACTCGTGGCAATCCTGCCTCAGCCTCGTGAGTGCTGGGATCACAGGCGTGTGCCACCATGCCTGCCCTGATGAGCATTTTTTAGTATCATGGATTAATGCTGTGATAAGCATAATCATGGGGTGCTGTCTCAATCTTGGGTAGTGGAAAGGTGGTGGGTCAAGGTGGTCTTTGTTTTGAAACAGGGATTAAAGAGGCTTTGGTTATTGTTTTGCAGTCCCTGGAAGAGAGCTGTGGAGAGATTTGTTTAGCACAGCTATCAGGTTTCTTTGAAATTCACAGGGTACTAGATTTCTTGAGAAGAGAGTGAAACTCCAGTCCAGCATGTGAGTTTGCTGCTTTTTGGCTGGAAGACACTGAAAGGCTGTGTGGGAACAAGCCCAGCGCAGCTGACACCAGCTTTGGGAGTCCAAGGCAGGAAGCTGCCTCTGTTGGTTCTGCGCTTATCATCAGCCTAAATCAAGTTCTGTTTCTTCCCAGGTGGTTGGACTGAAGCCTCACTGGCCTCGAGGGAAGCTCTTGCTTAAGCAGCTACACACTTGCTCCAAGGAGGCCCAGCTTCTGAGGGATTTGTTTTCGTAATTCCTTAATTTAGAAAAACATTTAAATCTGCAAAAGAGAATAGAGTGACAACCTTCCACATGTCCTGATTTCAGTATCAGCAATGGTGAAGGTTTTGCCACGTTTGGTTTAGCCATCCTAGCCGTCATGGCATTTCACCCCCACATGTTTGTTATGCTTCTCTAAAGGATGGATATCTTTAGAGATGGTCCCCACCCGAACCCTACTCAGGCTGGTCTTGAATTCACTATGTAGCTCAGGCTGGTCTTGAACTTTCGGCAGCCCTCCTGCTTCAGCCTTCTAGGTGCTGGGATTATAGTAGGCATCTGCTGGACATCTTGTATACCCACAGTGCCACGAGCACATCTAAAAATCCACTTGTTTTTGTTTCTTTTGTCCCAACATTTCTGCCCCAACATTTTAGAAATTCTAGAATTTCCTATTGGTGGTGCCCAAGGAGGTACCTTTCTTCTCCCAGATGATTGGTTTTCTAAGAACTGGAAAGATACAGTGTGCTGGAGACTGGGACATTTCTGTGCCTCCCTTCAAGACTTAGTGGGGCCATTGTTCAAACCCTGTCCCATGTCTTTTACGGATGCCTTAGTCAACTGTACCTTTTCAAACTTGTTCTCCTGATTTCTTGCACTCCTCTCAAGTTTTCTTTTTAGCTTCATTCACCGCCCTTTGTTCTTTAGATCTCCTTGGCATTCCAGGCTCTTGGTTCATCAATTATTATTGCTCATCAAAGACTCTCTATTTGGTTGTCTGTCTCTTTACCTGCGAAGATGACCTGGCTTCACTCCTTTTAAATGCTGTCTCACGATGTCGTCGCATTGCTGGCATTTCCTATGCATCTTCTGGGTGATTTTCTGAGCTCCTGCCTCACCTTGTTGTGGCTTCTTCAGCAGCAGTAAGCCCTTGGTCCCACACCCTACAAAAGCTGCTTTCTGGCTACCAAATGAGATGCTTTTTCCCTCTCAGCCCTCATGCCTTGTGGTTTTTCTGTGGAATTTAACTGGTTTTTTTCTTTATTTGACCTCTGCATTTTCTTTTTTTTGGCAGTCCCCCTCCCAGACACTTCTTTTCCTCCTTGTATAGCATTCTCCAAAATTTTGTTTTTATTCCTTTTTCTCCTCTTCTTGGCAACTCCATGTGTATTTTATGGCTTCATTATCATTCCAGATTTTTTTCCAAACTTGTGATTCCTACAAGTCATCACTTTTCAGCAGCCTGTGGATATTTCCACCAAGCTTCTCTTCCCTTCACTTCCTCCCTTCACTTCCTCCCCTCTTCTGGTGTCCTTGGCAGACTTAGCCAGTCCATTAAGGTGGTCTTTGTCACTAAATTTTGTTTTATTGTCAGAATTTCCTGCTAGTTAGTATGTCATTTACAGCTACATGTCATGTTTGCACTGATCTTTAAGGTGACTTGTTCTCTGACACATGTTAAGGAATTTTACTCTGCTTTTTATGACCTAGAATCTGGTCCTCTAGAGAACCAGGAGTCAGCAGGAAAGTGTTCCAGCTCCCAGTCCTTGCTCATTTCACTGTCATATGGGGAGAGAATACACTAGAGTTATTCCTTTGAGGTATTTCTCACACTGTTTTGATTTTTTTTTTTTGGTACTGGGGATTGAACTGATTCTTGAAAGATCAGTATAGATGAAGGTAGGGCATATGAACATGAACTGCAGTATATGTATGCTCAGAAGTTGTCTTTGTGTTCATAAAAGCATTGTCAATTGGTCCCTTGGTCTCTGGGTATGTTATAAATACAAGAGAACAACTTCTAGTAAATTTAAAAAATCTTTAAAATTATTGCAGGTAGATATCTATACATTTTAGGAAAAGTGTGACTTTGCTCATCCCCAGAGACTAATGGGGCTGGTTTTCTAGGGGCTATCAAGAGGAAAAAAAAAAAAAAAAAAAAAAGACATTGAGGACAAGGGCCGTCCTCTGAAAAGGCCTGTCTCAGCCTTCGAGCCCCGAGTCTTTCTGGGTAATGGCGCAGGCTTATGTCACCCTCAGGCCCAGCCGTCCTCCCACTCCCTCTGCTGGACGGAGAGCATTTCTTGCAGGTGGAGTTCCCTTCCTGCGCGGCAGCTGTGCAGGTTTCGCAAGCTCCGGTCTCCTGAGAACGAGGAGAAACGGGTGCAGATCCTTGGGTCTGAGCTCTGGGCTCTGAACTGGGTTGAGTGGAAGCCAGTGACGTGGGAGAAGATCCGGGGCTGGGGTTAGGCCAGGCCGTCCATCCACATTGGGTTGATAAAGGTCGCCTCCTCTGGGGCTTCCAGACCCAGCATTCTGTGTCCTCTGCTCTCCTGGCTGCTGCTGTTGGTGCTGTGTCTAACTACAGTCTCTTATTCAGACGGTAAGGAAAGTCCAGGGGAAGCTGAGAGCAGTTGGAATTGTGTCTGTTTGTTGGTTAGAATTGGGGCACTCGCGGATTGGTGGGAAAGGGAGTGCATACTCTCTGAGGCCTCCAAGTGTAGCTGAAAGGACAGGGCAGGATCTGCCTGTTAATCGACTGCCCTTAGGTTCACCCAGTTGTCCTGAAGCAGCATTTGGCAGGCCGTGCCCGTCAGGTAGCACAGACTCTCACACGGGGCTTAATTTTGGCTTCGTCACCTTCAGCCCTATGACCTTGAGCCCGATAGTATCTCCTAAGCCTATTTTTGTCACATTAATAAAATGAGGATAATATATATATTTTTTAATTAAATTCTTTTATTGGTACATTGCAGGCATACAACACAATTACATTTCTCACTGGGAATTGTACCTTTACATAATGCATCTTGGTTCTTATTTTTTCCCCATTCCTAGCCCTCCCTTCACCCCCTCCACCCTTCCCTATTTACAAAGACTTTATTTCCATTTTTTCCATTTCTCATCATTTTCCCTTTCCCTTCTTTCCTTTCCCCTGTGTCTCCCACTACCCCTACCCCTTTGGACCTTTTCTTCCTATGTTACATTATCGATTATTCATTCTAATCATTGGTACACTTTAGGTATACAATATAATGACATTCATCATTGGAAATTTGCACCTTTACATAGTCTCTCTTGGTTCTTATTTTTCACCCTTGCCCAGCCCTCCCTTCAACCCCTCCATTCCTCCCTATTTACAAAGATTTTGTTCCTATTTTTCCATTTTCTCATATTAATCCCATTCCCTTCTATCCTTTCCCCTAGCCCTCCCACTTCCTTCCCCTTTGCCCCTTTTCTTCCTATTTCACATGACCTATTATACATTTAGTCCTTATTTACACTTTCAGTTTCTCACACCAGAGAAACTATTCTGAATTTATTCATGTGTGTCCTATTTATTTCACTTAAGAGTATCGCCTCAATGTGCATCCACTTAGCTATAAATGTCTCTAATTTCTCATTCTTTATGGCTGAGTAGTACTCCATTTTATAAAAAAACCACATTTTCTTTATCCAGTCTCCAGTTGATGGGCATTTGGGCTGTTTCCAAGTTTTAGCTATTACAAACTGTGCTGCTATGAACATGGGCGCACATATATAACTGTGGTATGATTCTTTTAATTCTTTGGGGAAGATCCCCAGCAGTGGAATAGCAGGGTCAAATGGGACTTCCAGTCCTAGTTCTTTGAGGTATCTCCATACTGATTTCCACAGTGGTTGCACCAGTCTGCACTCCCACCAGCAGTGGAGCAGGGTTCCAATGAGGATAATAATTGTGCCTCGATCATTGCATCCCTGTGAAGATCAGTTGGGAGAATACATAAAACTTCCCATGTGGTGCGTAGTGATTACTCATAAGTTTAGCTGGTTAAGTACAGAGTGCTTGTCTTGGACCAGGCTTGGCATTTTACTTCCAGCACCTGATTTCAGCCACATAGTCACACCAAGTGTAGGAGTCGTTGTACACATTGTTACAGTGGAGGAAATCAGAGTTGAGAAGAGTGCAGTAATTTTCTCAACATCACACAAGCATTCAGTGGCAGAGCTGGGGCTGGAATCGGACCTCCTGCCTCTGAAGTCCTTTGCACTGTGTAGTCTGCCTCCCTCATAAGGGGGAGCACTCTTAGGTCCGTGCGTCAGGTCAGACTCACAGAGGGTTCCAAGGACTGCACTCGAGTCGAGGTGAGACCTCCTGGACATCCAAATACTGCCCTCCTTGCAGACAGGTGGGTTCTATGAGATGATTGGAAGTTAATTTGGTGGAAAAGCCTGAAGTTGTATCCGCTCCTATTCATGCTGCCTGTTGATGGCAAAGAACAGCCATGCCTCTGTCCCCATGAGCAGCTTTGGTTATGTCCTGTCCTGGGTGAGCACTGCTGTCTGCTGTGGGCAGGCAGCTTATGGTATTCAAGGGATCATAAACTTCATCTCAGTAAAGCATCAAAGATGCAAAGTCTAAGGAAGGGAAAACTTTATTGGAAAGGAGGATCAAGGAGAATATAGATAGCTACCTTGATAAGAATCAGGGTAGGGAGCCAGGTGTGGTGGCACACTCCTGTAATCCCAGCACTTGGGAGGCTGAGGCAGGAGGATCTGCCGTTTGAAGCCAGCTTGGTCTACGTAGTGAGTTCAAAGCCAGCCTGAACTATGTAGTGAGACCTTGGTTCAAAAAACAGAAATAGCAACAGCAAAATAGAATCAGGGTAGGGAGCTCTGGAAAGATAGAGGACCCATGGGCCCTTTGTTACTGGCTCCTTTTATAGGGGTCAAGAGCCCTTTACCTACCCAGAACTTGGCACAACCTGATTGGCTCTGGGGCCTCTGCCTATGTCATTCCTCCAGTGGTCCATGTGCAGCTTCTCTCAGTTTACTTGTCTTTGACTTACTTTTCAGGGCCCTATCTTTGGGGTAGGCTGCTGCTTGGCAAGGGGGGCATGGTTAGCTTAGAGTTAGAAGGTGTACCCTAGAATGACCCTACAGTGAATAACATAGGGACCCTAGAGTGAGTACACGTGTATATAAGTATGTATGTCGGTGCATAGGTGTGAGCACATGCTTGTGTAAGAGCTTTCCTTAAGGTCAGTCGACCCCTCCCCACCTGCTTTCTCTGTGTTCTGTTGGCGTTGGGGGCAGCTTATTGTGGGTGCTCTCAGCGTTCTACACTCTGTCTGTGTCCCTCTCTCTGGCAGGTCCCCAATGCCACCCGTGGTATCTGTGTCTTCTTTTTTTTGGTACGGGGGATCGAACTTGGGTCCTTGTGCTTGCGAGGCAGGCGGCGGAACCACTGAGCTAAATCCCTGGCCCTTGTGTCTTCTTTTATCTGGCTTTCTCTTTCTCTACCTCCATCCTTGAAATTATTCCCAGAGGAATTTCTCTAGTGAATTCTAGTCAGAATTAACCACCAGAGCTATGAGGCCCCTACTCTGTTTTCTTCCTGGCGATAGAACCCTGCCCCTAAAGTTACAGCTATGAAAGCCCAACATCAATGTTTATGCAAGGAAGTCCAGCAAATAAAGGATCCTAAAAGAAACTGGGACACTGTAGCACAGTGGGCAACTGTGGTTGACAGTATTTAATTATATATTTCACAATAGCTAGGACAGAGGATTCTGAAGGTTCCTAACACAAAGAAATGGTAAATATTTTGAGGTGATGGTTATACCAATTTAACTGACCTGAGCATTGGACATTGTATACATATATTGAAGAATACTCTACCCTATAAATATATACAATTGTTTTATGTTAATAAAAATAAAGAATGTAGGTGATGAAAAAGATGGCTAAAAAGTAGAGGTAGGGACATAGTACTAAGCACACTCAAACAGTGAGTGTCGTGGACAGCAGCAGTGTCTAACAGGGTCATGGGCAGTGCTAGGGTGTTGGGGGAGCGGTGGCACCGAGGATGTCTCAAAAGGGAAGGGAAGCATTTTGGAAAAGTAGACATGAGCAGATAGAAGGAATGTTACAAGTACAGCAAACTGAAGTGTGGTACCACAGACTGAGGTAAATTATGGAAAACCCCTTCGTTTTTCATGTCTTCTGATTGTGTTACATGGAGGCTGGTTAGAGAACTTAAAGAGATAAATGCCACATTAGTCATAAAAATATTTCTAAGCATCTTTATTTTTTTTTCTACTTTTAGAGAAAAGTTTTTGGCACCCAAATGTTTTCAGTTCCTTCGAATCTTATAGTTTCCCATAGGGAAGCCACTACCACATGGGGCCGTTGGGCCCTTGAATTGTGGCTGGTCCAAACTGAGATGTGCTCCATTATTGGTTTTTAAAGAGTGTAAAGAAAATAAATTGTTAATTTTTATCCTAATTATACATTAATGATTACACATTAAATGAAACTTTGAATATATTGAGCTAAATAAAATATAATTAAAATTCCAACTGCTTCTTTTGACCATTTTAATGTAAATACTAGGGAATTTAAAATGATATACTGTATATGGCCAGCACTCTCTTTCTGTGGTGGTGTTCTAGAGGTACCTGTTATTATATCCCCAAAGTTCTGTCACCCCTTCTTGGGTTTCCCGAGTGAGCTGCACATCAGGATGTGCCTAGTCATTCAGATGTGACCGAGTATGTTCTGATCCATGGTTAGGCCCTGTGTATTGTTCTGAGCTCATCTTTCATCTGCATAATGGAGAGATTGTATTTGATATTTTCCATTTAAAAATTGTATGAATTTAGCTTTGAGTTCAGTCCTCAGTGTCAACTATTTTTAGCTTTTTCTCAAAAGGTCTCTACAACTCCATTTGTGAGCTCTCAGAGAAAACCAAGATATTTCCTTTTCTCTCTTGAGTAGTATAAATTCTGGAGAGGGTAGCTTTTAGAACTCTGGTGCACTAAACAAGCTTCCTCCTCTCCTTTTCATTCCTGCTGTTGGGTCCTGAACTTGAGCACCTGAGCCTGGTGTAAACGTAGCTGGTAAAATTCACTTCTTGAGAGGTCTCAGTTCTTTGGTTCATGGCCATCAAATGAACCTTTAAATACTCCAAGTATGGCGATTCCACAAACTTCGTTCAGACATTGACTGGTTCCATAGAAACTGAGAGTCTGTCTTTTCCTTTTTGGCCCTACTCATAGAGCAAATTAGTCATTGTCCTTTTCCTGATGACTTGTAAATATCTTTCATTTAGCAGTTTTCTTCCAGTATGCTGCCCAACTGTCTGTCTGTCCAAATGATCAGTAAATATATCAGATTCAGGCCTGGATTCCGGACATAGAGCTCTCTGATTTAGTATTTATCCCATGGGGCAGGCAGATGAACAACAACACGGGGCTCAACATCTTGAGGGATCATCCAGGTAGGGCAAGGAGACGACCCCAAGGGCAAATTTGGGCAACGAGACATTTTTAAATAAGAATTTTTGATATTTCAAAGTAAGACAAGATTTCAGTTAACACATAAGTCAAATGAATAGAATCTCCCTATAAAAATATGTCGATATAATTTCATTTACTGGAACGTCAATGTGTGGATGGAAACTTATTGCTGTACTGAAATCCATTCTCATGAAACTGACCATATTATAGTATTTTGCCATTAAGTTTATTTTTCTTTTGGAATAAACTCATATAGTGTGTGTTATATTTTTAAAAACGTTAACAATACAGAGAAAAGATACAAAAAGGCAAATTTTACCATTTTAAAAAAAACAGTGGCCACGGAGAGGGAAAACACCTGTTTTTGCAGTCTGTTTTACTGTGAATGGCTGACTCTGAGCTGTCCTTAATACAGTCCTGACTTTCCTCTCAGAGTGGGGGAATAAGATACATGTGCAGAAGCATTTTTGTCAAATAGTACTTCTTGTTTTTTGATTTGAGGTTTGTAGGAATCCTGCAATGATAGGGTACTGACTGGCTCAGTGAAATCCCAGATAACTGGACTGATGATAAACACAGAAATGGTGATAATATCTAACATTTATGTATAGTGGTTATTTTGTTTACTGTGCAAACACACCAATTTATCTCTAGAGTGAACAGAAGATATTTTAAAGTATTCATTAACTGTGCACCAATAACTAGGAGATATTTTATTAAATATATATAAAATATAAATGCAAAGTAAGCTTTGTACATTAAATGCAAGCAATGTGCATTTTGAAGAAAAAAAACTAAAGCTTTTACTGATTATATTTAACACGGGAGGTTTAGATAGCCATACAATAAGGACAGCGTATATTTGTAAGATTCCCTTGTAAATAATTACATTGTCTCCCCTGATCTGCTGTTTTGGTTTCTATGGTTTCAGTTATCCTCAGTAAACCACAGTCCAAAAATGGTAAATTTCCAGAAGTAAACACACTACAGGTTTAAAATTGTGTGGCATTCTGGGAAGTGCAATGAAATGTGGGCTAGGAATCAGCCCTTGGATGGCCATATCCACACAGAGTAGCTGCCCCCCCTTAGTTATTTAGCAGCCCTTTCTGTTATCAGGTCAGTTGTTGTGGTATCACAGTGTTTATGCTCAAGTAACCCTTACTTTACTTAAAATGGGCCTCAGAGTACTTTCCCTAAGTGAAAAGGTGAAAGTTCTTACTAGGGGAAGAAATCATATGCTGAGGTTGCTAGGATGTAGAGTAAGAAATTGTTAATCTCTCACTGTGCCTGATTTATCAATTAAACTTACATATATGCTTGCATAGGAAAAACAGTATGTGTATTTGTGGTTTCAGGCATCCTCTGAGAAAGTGCCCCGCATTGTACCTAAAATATTTATCATGAATCAATTTTAAATCACTTTAATGCTTTTCCTATGTACAATTCTACAAATGAGAAGAAAATAGTGTCTCTAAAGATTTGTTATATGCAGTTCCTGCCACATGACAATACAGGTGTTGAAACTTTTTGCAGGGATGGAGGTTGAGGAGAGGTATGCAGAGCAACAATGGTGGCAGCTACACATAGGTGAAGCAGGCCAGTGGTTGCCTAGAAAATAGCTTTACATTAAGTTTCTCTTTCCTCTCCCATTTGCTGTACTTAAAATGTAAAAACATTGAAATGCCGTTCCTTGCTATAACTAAGTTGGAAATCATTGACATGGAGTTTCTGCTCATATGGTGACGCCTGTGCCTGGAAGTGGCTACCTCATCTGCAAGGATTGTGCATGGGTACACAAGTGATTTATGTACTGCTTGCTTAGTTTATGGCAGCTCCAACAGCTGCCCTTTGTCCAGCTGTAAGTGGACAAACTTTATTAACATGTATGTAAAATGGAAAAGCTCACTATAAATTATATCTTTAAACTATATATTTATCATTTGTTCAGTTTCTATACTCATTCATTCAATAAGTGTTTACTGAATGCCTATTATGTGCCTGTTGAGATGTGAGGAACTAGGGGAGTAGCAGGGAACAAGAGAGGAAAAGGTCTTGAGCTTGCCAGATAAGATTGACAAGAAGCTGTATCACCCATAGGCCTCCCACAGCTAACAGGAAGTGATGCAAAAAGGCACACACAAGGTGATGGGAGAGGCTGCACACACAGGGACAGCAAGGAGAGGGAAGGCAATGGGGTGTATGTTCAGGGCTGAGATCATCGGGGAGGTCTAAGGTGTGACACTGAGGGGAGACCTGGAAGAATAGCATTTTCAACATGAAAAGAGGCTGTGGTGTCAGTGGACCCCCAACAGAAGTGGTTCTGCTGTCTGTGATAATGATAGCACTCGAGTGCAATGGTGATGCTTTGAATTGACCCAGAAGCGACACCAGCTTGGCTGAAGAACAGCACCTTGGGAGCACCCAGTTGTCAGTCCTTAATTGCTGGGTTGTGGGGAGGCTTCCGGGTACAGCCTGGGGGAGGTGGAGCAGCACTGGGAAGGGCAGGGCAGTGGGCCGTTCTCCATTAGGTACAGAGCCTGGCCTATGTAACAGCTGAACACCAGCCATGCTTGTGTGTCTCTTGATGATCCAGGGTGTATTGACTTACCAACTGCAGTTGAAGGCTGTATTTTAAGTTCTGGCCACTCCACAGTTCAGTACAGAAAAGGCAGGGTTAAATTGTGGTTTTAAAAAAAATGCTGACAGTTATGCAGTTTATAGTCTGGGTCACATTGGGGGAAGGTGACCTTATTAAACTGGATGTGTCCCTCTTACAGTAACCAACCGAACTCCATCTGTCTTTTCTAGGCGGCATCACTGCCCACATATTCCTACTAAGATCTATGATAAAACAGAGAAACCATGTCTTCTCTCCGAATACACCGAGAACTACCCTATCTACCATTCCTACTTGGCCAGAGAGTCCTTCAAGCCCAGACAGGAGTACCAGAAAGGATCCATACCAATGGAAGGCCTGACCACGTCAAGGTGAGGGCAAGTGGACCAGAATATGGATGTCAGCAGGAAAGCAGTAATGTGCAGTACTGACACACAGTGTTAAGGACATAATGCGGGCTGGGGATTTAGCTCAGTGGTTCTGGCGCCTGCCTTGCAAGGTCCCGAGTTCAATCCCCGGTACCAAAAAAAAAAAAAAAAAGGACATAATGTACAGTATCAATACACTAATACACAGTATAACATATGGTCAGTGCTTTAATGTACTATATCTCTGAAAGACAATCTTGCATGCATTAGCCTGCTTAGTTGTTCCCAAACCCCCTCTTAAAGAAAAAGGATTTTTGCTTGCCAAGGTAGGGGTCAGGGAGAGCTACATTGGTCTATGTAATAAAGTATGGTAAATAAATAAAGCAGTAAAGGAATGGGAAGAGTGAAGGCTGCTGCTGACAAAGAAGTTTTGGACTCTGAAAGGCTTCAGGCCAGCCTGGGTGATGATGGTGGCGGAAGAGATGTGATAATCCAGAGTGGGCGTCTTCACAGTTACGCTGTAGATTTTTCCCTTTGTGGTAGTGGGGATGGAACCCAGGGCCTTCACACTGAGCTCCATTCCCAGATCTTTTTAAAAGTTTGAGACAGTCTCACTAAGTCACTGAGTTGCCCAGGCTGGGCTTGGCTTATGCTGTAGATTTTGAATGGAGGTTCTCTCGAATGTTCAAGAAATATGAACAAAGGATATATTTCCTTTTAAATTCCTCTTGATTTACTCTAGTGGACTCCCAAACTGAGATTGTTTGGATCTGAGGCTGAGCCATGTGGCTGGGGTGGGAAAAATCACTCAGGTGGAGTATATCAGTTAGCATTCCCTAGAAGAACAGATCTGCTATAAAAGTGCGTATGATAGATAAGAATTTGTGAGGTGGGCTTAAGTGGCCACCTGCAGACCTGGGAGGAAGAGTGCAGGATGGCTGTTGGGCTGGAGAGCCTGCAGGTTCAGTCAGAAGCCGAAGGCCCGGAGCTCTCTGCAGACGCTGCTGAGAGTCCATACCAGGAGGCCAGAGAAGGGTCTGCGCTGGAAGCCTGGAGACAAACATCCAGAGGTGGCAGTGAACACTGGCATTCCTCCTCCACAGGAGCGAGATGGCCGACTCCCTTTTCCTTTTTCTTTTTATTCCATTTAGGCTGCAAGCCTATTGGTTGGTGTCACCCACATCCAGGGTGGGTCTTTGCTATTTGTAAGTCAGTTGTCCAAACACACCCAGAACTGTGCTAAGCTAACCCTCCAGGCATTTCTTATGCAAGCTGACGCCACAATGAACTATTACATGGATGTATTCTATGTGTTGCAAGACTCCAGCACAGTGGTGGTGAACTATGGCATGCATGCTGCAGTGGGCACACACCCCCTCTGTCAGCATGTGAGCAAAGTCACCGCAGCAGCTGAGCATCAGGTAACAGTTGTTTTTATCTTAGAATTCAGGTTTAACTGCAATGCTGGCACTTTGCAATAAATACCAATAAATAAATGGGTTTGGGGTTGCAGTTTGGGCATTCGGTCTCTAGAAGGTTTGCTATCACTACTGCTCTAGCAGAATCTTTCACTGACAATTTCCATTAGTGACTTCCAGGTAGTGACTCCTGGCTGATACCCCGTGAGACAGAAACATCTCCGAGTATGCTTGAGCAGGGTCTCCAAGTGAGACCTGGCAGATGGAGGTTGAGATCTTGAGTTGGAGATGTTCTGTCTACCAAAAGCTGCTGTCTTCTAGATCTATAGCATGTCCACATGCTGGTTAGGGGCACAAGGATCAGTGAAGGGGAAAACGAAGTCAGTGGACCTCTGAGTTTGATGGGAACTGCTTATCAGAGGCAGCTTGAGACTGGGAGATAGCTGAGGGCCTTGCCTGATGCTTGGCCTGAATCAGGTCACTTTCATGCAAAGCATTTATCTTAAATCACTGTGTAATATGCAAGTGCTTTCTCAAACGATAACATTAATTAATATGAACTTTATAGCTTGGACTTCATTTGGGCAAGAAAATAGCATTTCTAAGTGTCGAAGGCTACAATAAAGGTGATAGTTAACGGATTGTGTAAATTTGAGTAAGAAACACCCAACTAAATTGGATCAGCACAGTTCTGGGTGTGGCTGAGGGGACTTACTCAAGACGGAAGACCACCCTAGGGTGGCATGTTGCCTGAATGAAGAAGGAAGGTGCTTCTGTTCCTTCAGAGGAGCTGCAGTCTTTCCTTTGCCTTGGACGTCATCTCCTGGCCTCCAGCATGGACCCTTCACCTCCTGATATGACTCGCATGGGACACTGCACTGAGCTCCAGGCTTTTGACTGGACCCTTCAGGTCTCCAGCATGCAGACAGCCCTTTGCTCTCTTCCACAGCTGACTTTGCGGGCGGCCATTGTAAGGCAGTCTTGTAAATTCTTATATATTTTTATATCTCACATTAAATCTGTTTCTCTGGTAAGCCCTGACTGAAACAGATGGGGACTATTCTTGAGTATTGTTTTTCCTTTTAAGAAATCATGGGCAATACCAATGAAGAGTCCTAGGCACATGTATAAGAGACACGCACCTGGTAGGAAAGGATAAGAGTAGTGTGGAGAGATGACTTCAATGCCATCCTCTGGGCCTAGGTTTGGCTCTTTTCATCTCTTTACACCAAGTTTGCAAGAAATCCAGAGTATTGTGTGAGATGTAAAGTATCAGACACTGTGATTTTAGGAGTAATTTCCTGTCCTGTAAGTACAGAAAAGGAAGCTTTGAGGGTTGGATGCTGGGGTATGCTCTTTGTTCATTGCCAAAAGTTCAGGAGAATAAAGACAAACCCTAGACAAATCCTCTATCTCTGAGGTCCCTGCAGGTAGCCCCACAGACTCCCCTTTCTCCTGATGGTGCTTTGGAAAACAAAAACTTACCCTAGGACCTGTCCTAAATTATCCGTGCCTATGTCACTTACAAAAATAAACATATTACCCAAAAGTCCCCTTTGCCCCTTCCAGAGACAGAGTAACAATAAATATAACATATCAAGATGTGACTAGAAGGGAGGACTACAGTTACTGGAAGAATTTCCAAAACAAGCTATTAATTAGTGATCATAAAGGCTTTAAAAAGAAAAAGTAGTAGAATCAAGTTTACCCATGGGGAAGAAAAAGAGCAGACATAGGCTACTTTTCCTCATTTGCTACCTCAAAAAAGAGAAGTCAGGAGGATATGGCAGAGGTATCTCTTCTCTTCTTTATGCTTCAGTTTTATTGTTTCTCAACCCTGTGACTGCCATGACAGATACTAGTTTTCATAGACCGAGAACAAAACTATGCCAATTTCAGAAAACGTAGAGAAGCCACCATATGCTCTATCAGAGACTTCTGGGAAGCGGGATGGGTCAACCCCTTGTTTCTACAGCACTTTGTCTATGTGGGTTGTTACTCTGTCCCAGGACACTTATCACAACATCCCACCTACTTACCTGTCTAAAAGTTGACTCTACTTAGTGTCTGGGGCTGGACATGGGGCTCCCACCTGCTGAAGGAAAAAATCATGTGGACCAGGACTTGGCTGGGTTGGTGATTAAGTCCAGACACACAAAACACTTGGTTTCTGGAAAGGTTATCATCCCTGCATGAGGCATGATTACAGCTGCACGCAGCTCTTATTGATCATAAATCTTGGGGATTTAAAGCAGGTGCCATAAGGGGAATGCTTAGGATTTCCAGCCCTTCTTAGTATGAAGCCATTTCTTGCAGTCTTTGGTAATTCTTCTGCATAGGATTTGCCTTTAGTTCAGATAGATCTGAGATCAATTTGTGAATAAGAGGTTTGCACTTCAAGCCTCATTTCCCCGTAGGCATGTCACCCTATAAAACAGTTGGGCCCCCAAATGGGCCATTATTTTTGTTAGCTTAGCCAGCCTCCTAAAGGTGGGCAAAATGAGTAGCCTCAGAAGAAAGAGGCAAGACTTCTATCCTAATAGAGAGGAGACCATGGATAGAGTAGAGTGAAGAAACTGAAGAGCTGATAGAATTGGTTCAGATTTGATAGATTTGGCTGAAAGGTGGAAGATGGGGATTAGGTATCTCAGACTCTTTGTACTACTGATGAGACTACTTAGGAGACCAAGGAGTCAGGGAGGAGAGCTCTAAATCAGAAAGGGCATTTGGTGTCCTTTCTAAAAGTCAGGGAAGAAGCAAGAAAGTTGGTATTGGATTTGAGTCTTGTTCTCGCTATTGAATTCGTTATATTTTCTGCTTAAATGCATAATCAACTCCCCGACTCAGAGCTATACCACTGGGGATATATTTATTCCTATTCATAGGTTGGGCCTGAGAATTGATGAAGACATTCAGATAAAGTTCTCAGTAATGAACTTTCCTGGGCAATTTCAGAGCCTTTGAATTGCCTTTGATGATATGGAT
This sequence comes from Heterocephalus glaber, assembly GCF_053883595.1. Lineage (NCBI taxonomy): Eukaryota > Metazoa > Chordata > Mammalia > Rodentia > Bathyergidae > Heterocephalus > Heterocephalus glaber. Next base: position 33,385,013 of record NW_028258317.1, read on the forward strand.
CTTTGGTTACATTTGTGGATATGTTGTCCATTACTTTGTCAAATATTTCTTCTGTTCCTGATGCCCTATTCATTTCTTTTTTTTAAATTAAATTCTTTTATTGGTACATTGTAGGTATACAACACAATTACATTTCTCATTGGGAATTGTACCTTTATATAATGCATCTTGGTTCTTATTTTTTCCCCATTCCTAGCCCTCCCTTCACTCCCTCCACCGTTCCCTATTTACAAAGACTTTATTTCCATTTTTTTCCATTTCTCAGCATTTTTCCTTTTCCTTCTTTTCTTTCCCCTGCCCCTCCCACTCCCCCTACCCCTTTGGACCTTTTCTTACTATTTTACATTTTCGATTATGCATTCTAATCATTGGTACATTTTAGGTATACAATATAATGACATTCATCTTGGAAATTTGCACCTTTATATAGTCTCTCTTGGTTCTTATTTTTCACCCTTGCCCAGCCCTCCCTTCAACCCCCCCAGTCCTCCCTATTTACAAAGACTTTGTTTCTATTTTTCCATTTTCTCATATTAATCCCATTCCCTTCTATCCTTTCGCCTAGCCCTCCCACTTCCTTCCCCTTTGCCCCTTTTCTTCCTATTTCACATTACCTATTATACATTGAGTCCTTATTTACACTTTCAGTTTCTCATACCAGAGAAACTATTCTGAATTTATTCATGTGTGTCCTATTTATTTCACTTAAGAGCATTGCCTCAATGTGCATCCACTTAGCTATAAATGTCTCTAATTTCTCATTTTTTATGGCTGAGTAGTACTCGACTTTATAAAAAACCCACATTTTCTTTATCCAGTCTCCAGTTGATGGGCATTTGGGCTGTTTCCAAGTTTTAGCTATTACAAACTGTGCTGCTATGAACATGGGCTTACATATATCACTGTGGTATGATTCTTTTAATTCTTTGGGGAAGATCCCCAGCAGTGGAATAGCGGGGTCAAATGGGACTTCCAGTTCTAGTTCTTTGAGGTATCTCCATACTGATTTCCACAGTGGTTGCACCAGTCTGCACTCCCACCAGCAGTGGAGCAGGGCTCCTCTTTCCCCACAGCCCAGCCAACATTCATTATTGGTTGATTTCATGGTAGCAGCCATTCTTTCTGGAGTGAAGTGGAATCTCAGCGTTGTTTTCATTTGCATGTCTCGAATGACCAGTGATGTTGAACATTTTTTCATGCATTTATTTGCTATTTCTACTTCTTTGTCTGAGAAATGTCTGTTCATTTCAGATGCCCATTTTTGGGTCTTTAAATCTGGGAGGTCTGATCTTTTTAAGTTCTTTCTAGATTCGAGATAGTAGACCTTTGTCTGAGGAAGAGCAGGTGAAGAGTTTTTCCCACATTGTGGGTTGTCTCTTCACACTGCTGGTGGTTTCTCTTGCTGTGCAGAAGCTTTTTAATAAGAAGAGATCCCATTTGTTGATTGTTTGTGCTAGTTCAAGGGCAACTGAGGTTTTGTTCATAAAATCTTTTCCTACACCAATGTCTTCAAGGGTTCTACCTAACCTCTGTTCCAACTGGTTCAGAGTTTCTATTTTAATATTTAGATCTTTAATCCATTTTGATTTTAGTTTAGTGCATGGTGAGAGATATAGGTCTAGTTTTTATCTTTGGCAAGTTGAAGCCCAATTTTTCCAGCACGATTTATTAAAGAGGCTATGTTTCCTCCAGTGAGGGTGTTTGGCTCCTTTATTGAAGATGAGATGGCTGAGTGTGTCTGGCGTTGTTTCTGCATCTTCTAATCTGTTCCACTGGTCCTCAGGTCTGTTTCTTTGCCAGTACCATGCTGTTTTTCTCACAGTAGCTTTGTAGTAGAGTTGCAGGGTGGGGATTGTGATACTCCCTGCCATATCTCTGTTACCTAGAATTGCTTTGGCTATTCTGGGTCTCTTCTTGCTCCAAATGAATTTTTGGACTGTTTTCTCGAGGTCTATGAAGTATGCTGGTGGGATCTCAATTGGAATTGCATTAAATCTATATAGCAGTTTTGGAAGTATGGCCATTTTCACTCTATTAATCCTTCCTACCCAGGAGCAGGGGATGTCTGTCCATTTTCTGATATCATCTTCAATCTCCCTTTTCAGAGTGCCATAGTTTTCAGAGAAGAGGTCTTTGATTTCTTTTGTTAGGTTGATTCCTAGGTATTTCAGTTTTTTGGATGCTACTGTGAAAGGAATTATTTGGCCTATTTCTCTCTCAGTGAGTCTGTCATTGGTGTAGAGGAAAGCTATTGATTTTTGTGTGTTGACCTTGTAACCAGCTACTTGACTGAATTTGGTTATTAAGTCTAGAAGACTTTTGGTGGAGTTCTTGGGGTCTTCTATATAGAGTATCATGTCATCTGCAAATAATGACAATTTGACTTCTTCATTTCCTATCTTTATTCCTTTTATTTCTTTCTCTTGTCTAATTGCCATGGCTAATGTTTCCAGAAGTATATTGAACAAGAGTGGTGATAGTGGACATCCTTGTCTTGTTCCTGATTTTAGTGTGAAGGATTTCAGTTTTTGACCATTTAGTATGCTATTGGCTGTTGGTTTTTCATAGATGGCTTCTATCAGTTTGAGGTAGAGACCATCTATTGCAATTTTTTGTAGGGTTTTTATCATAAATGCATGTTGGATTTTGTCAAATGCTTTTTCTGCATCTATGGAGATAATCATATGGTTTTTGTCCTTGGCTCTACTGATATAGTGTATTACATTGATTGATTTTCATATATTGAACCATCCTTGCATCCCTGGGATGAATCCCACTTGATCAGGGTGTATGATCTTCTTGATGATCTTCTGGATTCTGTTTGCCATTATCTTATTAAGGATTTTTGTATCTATGTTCATTAGTGAGATTGGCCTATAGTTCTCTTTTTCAGTTGGGTCTTTCTCTGCTTTGGGGATCAAGGTGATGCTTGGTTCCAGGAATGAATTTGGGAGTATTGCTTCCCTTTCAATTTCATTGAAGAGTTTAAACAGTAGTGGCAGCAGTTCCTCTCTAAATGTCTTGTAGAATTCAGCAGTGAAGCCATCAGGGCATGGGCTTTTCTTAGTTGATAAGTTTTTAATTACATTTTCAATTTCATTGGTTGATATTGGGTTGTTCAGAGTTTTTAGGTCTTCTTTGTTGAACTTTGGTAATTCATATGTATGTAGGAATCTGTCCATTTCTTGTGTGTTGTCCATCTTATTGGTGTATAGGTTCTGGAAGTAGGTATTGATGATCATCTGGATTTCTGCTTGGTCTGTTGTAATTTCTCCCTTTTCATTCCTAATTGCATGGATTTGGGCCTTTTCTTTCCTTTTTCTGACAAGGTTGGCTAAAGGTTTGTCAATTTTGTTGATTCTTTTGAAGAACCAACTCTTGGCTTCATTGATTTTTTGTATCGTTCTCTTAGTCTCCATTGCATTGATTTCTCCTCTGATCTTTATAATTTCCTCCCTTGTATGAGCTTTGGGGTTGTCCTGCTCTTCTTTTTCTAGAAGCTTGAGGTTCTGCATCAGGTTCTTTAATCAGGCTCTTTCTGTTTTCCTAATATGCGTATTCACTGCTATGAATTTCCCTCATAAGACTGCTTTCATTGTGTCCCATAGATTCCAATATGTTGTATTGTCATTGTCTTTTAATTGAAGGAACTGTCTGATTTCTTCTTTAACTTCCTCTGTGACCCATTGGTTATTCAGAAGTGTGTTGTTCAATTTCCACGTGTTTATGAAATTTTTTGAGTTTCTTTTGCTATAGATCTCCAATTTCATCTCACTATGGTCTGATAATATACAGGGGATAACTTCAATTCCTTTGCACTTACTTAAACATGTTCTATGTGTGAGTCTGTGGTCTATTTTTGAGAATGACCCATGTGCAGCTGAGAAGAATGTGTATTCTGATTTTGTGGGGTGGAAGACTCTCTAAACATCTGTTAAGTTCATTTGTTCCAGAGTTCGATTGAGTTCTAGTATTTCATTACTTATTTTTAGTCGAGTTGATCTATTTGTGACAGTGGGGTGTTGAGGTCCCCCACTACAATTGTATTAGTGCATATCTGACTTTTCATGTCCGTTAGTATTTGTTTTATATAGTTGGGTGCACTAGTGTTTGGTGCATAGATATTTATGATTGTCATCTCTTCCTCTTGGATTCTTCCCTTTACAAAGATGTAGTGTCCTTCTTTTTCTCTCTTAATCAGTGTTGGTTTGAATTCTACTTGATTTGCCAAGAGGATAGCTACTCCTGCTTTTTTTCGGGTTCCTGTTGCATGCAGTATTGTTTTCCACCCTTTAACTTTCAGTCTATGAGTTTCCTTTTGAATTAAGTGTGTTTCTTGTATGCAGCATATTGTTGGATTTTGCTTCTTGACCCATTCTGCCAGTCTCTTTCTTTTGATTGGTGAATTGAGACCATTAACATTGATGGTTATAACTGAAACATATTGACTTGTCATTGCCATGACTTTTTCTTTTTGTTGGGTTCTCCCCCTTTACATTTCATTTCTTGTCATGCCAGATGGGTTCATTCTGCTTTGCTTCCTGGGGTTATGATCCTCAATATCTGTTCCTAGGATATTGTGTAAAATTCTTTGGAGTGCTGGTTTGGTATTCACGAAGTTCCTAAGGTGCTCTTTGTCATGAAAGTATCTTATTTCTCCATCCATTTTGAAAGATAGTTTTGCAGGGTACATCAATCTGGGTTGGAGGCTGTTTTCTTTTAGGGCTTGGAATATGTCACTGCAAGCTCTTCTTGCCTTGATGGTTTGTGTTGAGAAGTCTGCTGTGATTCTGATGGGCTTTCCTTTGTATGTGATTTGTTTCTTTTCTCTGACTGCTTGGAGAACTTTGTTCTTCTGTTGTGTTTCTGGAATCTTAACAATGATATGCCTATGTGTAGATTTTTTTTGATGAAGGCTATTTGGAGTCCTATATGCCTCACTTATCTGTATGTCAAGCTCTTTTCCCCTGCTTGGGAAGTTTTCTGCCATTATTTCTGTGAAGAGATTTTTTATGTCATCTGCACTCTCTCCTGTTTCTTCATTGAGCCTAATCAGTCTTATGTTATTCTTCTTTGCATCATGTAGCAGCTGCTGGATTGATTTCTCATGTTCCCTTATAATTTTGAAGCAATTTTTCTTTTCCTGGTCACTAATTGCAATCTTATCTTCTATATCTGAAATTCTGTCTTCACATTGGGTTATTCTGCTGTGTAGACTTTCAGTGGAGTTTTTCATGTCCTGGAAATCTATTTGGATCTGTTTTATGGATTCCATTTGTTTCTTATGTTGGGATTCCATCATGTTCCTGAGCTCCTCTGTAGATTTATTAATCATGTCTTGCACTAGGGGCATAATTTCTCCTGTTATCTGAGAAATTATTTCTGATTTCATTTTTTCCAGATCCCCTTTTGTTGCCAGTTCAGTGGGTCCAGGTGGTTGAGTATCAGAGTGTTCCATCTCATTTCCCTTTGGGGTTGCTGTAGGTGATCTGGAAGTCTGGTTTTGAGACTTATTTACGTGTTTTCTCATTTCGTCTGGGGTGGGGTGCTGTCAGTGCCTGCACAGATTACCTCCTCTGAGCTGGGTGAGGTGGGACAGGGGCCAGGAGCAGTGGTAGGGATGGTGACCCAAAAGTCCTTTCCTGTGGGCTGGGAGCAGCGGGAGGGATGGTGGCCGGGAAGCCCCTTCCTCTGGACCAGGAGCAGTGGGATGGTGGCTCAGAGGCCCCTCCCTCTGGGCCAGGAGTGGCGGGACTCACTACCTTGGTCTGGTGTTCTGGTGTCCTTTGTGTCTTTGTAGTGTGGAACCAGGTGGGTGCCTGTCTGCAGCGGGGTGATTCGGCGTCTCCAGCGCGACTCAGTTCCTTATTCATTTCTTTTCCCTAATCTTTTCTCCCCTCTTTGTTTTCAAGCTCACTGAATTTTCCTCTCATTTCCATTCTACCAAGCCCATCATCTAGTGAATATTTTATTTCGGGTGCTGTAGTTTTCAATTTTACATTTTCATATAGTTTCTATTTTCCATAATTTCTTATCTTTTAATTCATTATGACCTTACTGGCAAGTGTTTTATTGTCTTCATTGGGCATAGTTAAATTAGTAGCTTTGAAATCCTTGTCTGGTAAATCCAACCTCTGGGTTTTCTTGGGATTGGTCTCCATGATTATATATTTTTCCTGAGCAATGGTCGCATTTTTCTGTACATATGTAATTTTGGATTGGTTCTGGACATTGTGAATGTTGTATTGTGGAGACTCAATTATTAAAAAAAATTTCCTCTGAAGAGCATTGTTTATCAGGAAAATATGTGATTAGACTCTAAGTGTAAATCCCATGTCTTGGGTGGCTGCTCAAATCTTGGTTCAGTTCTCTACTCTTAGTGTGGTTGTCTAAAGTCTACCATATGCATGAAGTTGAATGGAGATTTGAGCACAGTTTTATACAGAATATTGGCTTCCTACCTTTGTTCTCTTCTTCCCAGGTTTCTTTCTTCTTTGCTTGCACACGTAGTTGCCTCACACTTGATCCTTTGTTTCTTTACTCAAAAAGAGAACAGAAAATACTTTCATTTTGGCTGCTTGGCCTGGTGCAGACTAAAGCCTTCAGGCTAGAAGCTTTGAATCTTAAGCAGTTAATAGAAACTTAACCAGTGAAGGCTTACCTGGTGCCAATTTCTTTTCCACTGCATGGTCACCCTCCAAAAATCTGCCTATTTTGATCACTCTTTAGTGCTTTCAGGTAGTTAAAAAAATTTTTTTTCCCAGAGTGGTGACAGATATTAGCCTCTGCCTTAGCAGCATCTGAGGAGCCAGAAGTAGAGGAGGAGAGAGTTCTGTGTAGCTTGAATCCTGGAGTGCATGTACTAGAATCTCACCCATTTCCATGAAGATCAGGAGGACTCAGTGTGTCCCATCAGGGCTTGGAATCAAGCCCTGTGTTCGGCCAAGGGATTTATCTCAGTGGTCTGAGATATGTTCCCCATCTTTCCTGGAATGGACATATTTTAAAAAACATTCCTCTGAAGGGCATTGTTTATCAGGCAAATACCAATTTTAAAAAAAGTGTTGCCTGGCCCCTTTGTCATGGTGAAAATCTCCATTTCCCCCTTGTAGGCCCATGACCCTAGTTAACTGTTTGGCTACTTCCTCTTTTCTGTAGTCAAATTCTTGTCAAACACCTTTCTTTAGCTTTGCCAAATGACTTGAAGTCAAGTTGTTATGACTTCCCCAGCAGGGCCACTTTAACCTTTACTTAACTCCGAGTTTAACTTTAGGCCTTCCATATTATATGACTTTTATAGCTACTTACCTAAAAGAAACTTAGATCTTTGACCAACTTTTTTTCTTGGTTCATAGTCATAGTGGGCACAAGAGCTAGGAAATATACCACAGGAAGAGAGGGGAGATCCGGTGTTCTTTAAAAAAAAAAAAGCTAGTCAATTTGAGCAATTTCTGGGAAGAATAAAATACTTTCCTTTCTCATGAACTCAAAGACTGTAAGATTATGTGTGACTCGGGACATACAGTTATATTGTGGTTAATGATAGGTTTCAGTGAACGTTCTCAACATAAAAACATAATGAGGAAACACATAAATTCTGCTTAAATTCAGTCTTAAGCTCCAGTAACTATTTTTGGGTAAGGACTAAATGAATCAAACTTTCAAACTTTCCTCTTTTCAGAAGGAAATACACCCTCCCATAGTTGTTTGCCTCAGTTATAACTGGCCAGTAAATTTAACCATAGATATACACTTGCACAGGAACTTGAATTTTGTACTGAAAAGAGTCAGTAACAATTCTTTACCCACACATGGCGGGCAGGGATTTCACTGCATCTGCTGCTGTCTTTGAGAAACCAACTTTAGGTGGTCCATTAACTGGTGAACTCGTGAGCCTTCGTTCACTTTTGGCTAGAGGAAGTGGCAGGAGTGGTGCATTACGTGTGCTTCCTGTGTCAGAGAGCCAGAAGCCTGTGAGGGAAGATTCCCACTGAATCCCTGGGGGGAAGTAGGGTCCTTGGTGGCAGGAACAGCCACAGAGGGTGCTGTGGCCTGAGGTGGAGGCCCTGTGTGTGGCAGGCCTGTGTTTGGAGAGAGGTTCTGGGTGCTCTGGGCTCAGTAGGAGGGTTCCCCGTGGTGGCCCAGATACCCAGTTTTTCTCACCACTTGCCTTCGGTATCTCCTGAGAGTTCTTGGTGGTGAAGAAGGCCAGTGGCTTTGGGTAGCCACCGTCAAACATGGCTTCATAGAGCCTCCGAGGTGTGTGGTTTCAGAAACCTCACTTGAAACGTTACTCCAGTCCCCTGGAGCAGGTCATGTGGGAGCATTTCCTTCAGAACATCGGCTTTCACATGGAAAGCTAACTTTCCATGGAACTGGTTTTCAGACAGGGAGTTCTGGGCATTTCCATTTATCTTTGCAGTCTATGGCCTTACACTCTCCATTCCCTGCCACAGTCAGTTGAGTACTGAACAAGGGTGAGGTACATGTCCACCAAGAAGGGCATGAGGTGGCGCTGACCCTTCTGGTCAGCTTCTGGTTTAACCACCTTCCTCTGTAAGTCCCCCACACCGCCAGCTTCCAGACAGCTCAGGGTCATTCAGCTCTCTCTTGCTGATTGGTAGTGGTGGGGTCCCTGGGAAGGCAGCCCAGGCTGAAGGCCCTGTTCCTGTCACGAAGATATATTTTAAGATCTACCCGGAGGGTATTATGGGAATTCAAATGAAGCATCTCCCACTTCCCCCTCAGAGCCCTGGAGAGACTGGTTCTCCTGCTTCCTAACTCCCTCTTCCCATTCCACCAAGCATTTTCAGGATCCAGTTTGGGTTTATTGACAGCCCTGTGTATAATTCATGCAAGACAGGTTACAGCAAAGCATGTTACCTTTGCTAGTCAAGCATGGCTCAGTTATGCTGCTCCAGATTTCGGCTGGGAAGTAAGTTTTATTGGTGTTCGGGCCTAATGTTTTCCTGTCCGGAAACCTTCCCTGTCCCTTGGGGAGGCTGCTTTGGCAAACACCATCGGGGAAGCCCTTCTTCTCCTTGTCCAGTGGATGAATGGGTTCCAGGCGAAAACAGACTGTCAAGTGAAGCAGAAGCTCTGGGGGAGGGGTGGAGCCCTGGGGAGTGGGAAGCCGAGACTGTGCTGCTGGGCAGCACAAGCCGAGCTGATCAGACATGGCCAAGATGGCTCCGTGTGGTAAGGATGCATCTGGGCCCTTTTATAGCTGTACAGTGACTTGAGCAGGGACTGCTTTCCACTTAGTAGAAATCATCCTGCTTTTGTAATCCTACTATTTTCCTTCTGTCTAATTAGTGCACATTGACTACACGGAGTAGGGTCTCATTGTGCATCTTCATACATCCATGTAACATACTTTGATTGTGTCCACCTGCTATGTCCTCCCTTTTGGCCCTACTCTTTTAATACTCCCTGTAGTAAGGGGGCACTGATGGCAGGCAACAATGAAATTAGACTGAGGGTCTCCAGTTATTTTACTTTTTTTCTCTCCTAGGTTTTCTGTAAGGTCAAGTAGAAGAAGGAGCTAAATATTAGCAGGATAAACAAAATTGGGAGTACAGAGAAAAAGATAGGAGTACCCGAAAGCCTCTGAGTGAAGGGGTGGGTGGGAGGCAGGTGAAGAGAGCAGATGTGGAGGCCTTCTGAGCAGGTCTCTGTGCTTAGGTGCGGCCTGGGTCAGTCGGGCAAGGTGTGAAGGAGACAAGGGGTCAGCCTAGGCACTGGGAAGTTGGTTTTCATTTGGAAGATTTTTTAAACTGGAGAGAAAAGTGATCTGATTTTTCATTTAGGGAGTTTATTCTGGTCACACCGTGGGCGCTGAGGTAGAAGTGACAGGAATGAAGGAAGAAGCAGGGTGGGAGGCTGTCATGTGATCCGGGTAAGAAATGGTCAAGATCTGAACACAGAGGAGAAGAAAAGCCAGTGAGGTGGACGGGGCTGCATCTGGTAAATGGTGGACTCTGGGCAGCAAGGGAAGGGTCGGACAACATCCAGGTGTCTGGCTTCCTCCGAAGTAGGCAACAGTGGAGAAGAGCAGTTGGGGGAGAGAGTAAAAATGACCTCTCAGCAAATGTTTGCAGAGTGGGTTCAGTGGACAACACAGGCCTTGTCCCAAACCAAGGGTCCCAATGACATGTTCTTATTTTTCTTCCAGGAGAGATTTTCAGCCTCACAAAGTGGTGCCAGTGAAAGTCCACCAGCCCGACCAGTTCGTCCCAAGTGAAGAGAACATGGATTTGCTCACGACACACAAACAAGACTATAGCCCCTATCCTGTTTGCCGAGTGGGCCCCATCAGACCTCGGGACAGTAAATTCCCATGCGGTGACAAGATGGAGTGTCTGCCCACTTATAGAGGTGGGAGAGTGGGGGGCGTCTGGGAAGGGTTTGAGTGACCCTCCTTCACGGGTAGCAGGCAGCTTCCTGCAGGCTGCTCTTGTCCAGCTGGAGAGCTGAGAATGGCTGTAAAATTTTAAAATGTTTGAAAAATCAAAAGATTATTTTAGGATGTGTGAAAATTTTGTGATATTCGAAGTTTGTTGTTCATAAGTATGTTTTATTGGAACACAGCCATTTAGGCATTATTATTCATTTAGGCATTATCTGTGGCTACCATGACAGAGACCTTACAGCCTTCCTGACCTAAGATATGTAATATAAATACTGCTCTTTATAGAAAACATTTGCCAACCCTGCCTTAGCTTGCTGTTTCTATGTACTATTTAAGCTCAGTTCAGTTCTACCACTGATTGATTGTTTCAATTCATCCACTGAAAAGAATATTGGCATTTACATATATAGCATGTGTACAAAAAGTATATATATTATAATTATACATATCAATCAATTTTAATGGAACACACCTATGTAAACAAAACCAGGTCAAGAAGTATAACATTACTACTGTGCCTTTTCTGTTACCCTCCGCAGCCATAATTTAACCATTATGCTGACTTTTACTCCATCAGGACCGTCCTTGGCCTTGCTGAGACCTCTGTTCCATCAGTGCCTTACTTCCCTCACAGTCTGTCCTCCCCATGTGGCCTGTCCCTGTTACCTCACCGGAGTCCGTCTCTCACCAGTGCCTTACGCTCACTCTCCCTTCTGTGCCTCCTCTTGGCCAAGCCCTGTGTCTGTCGTCTGCCTGTCTGTACCGGGCATGCACTCAAGCCAGGCTGTCTGCTTTGACCCATTTCCATGGAAAGGAATCAGGAGTCTTTTAATAATAACACCTGAGGTGTGGGGAGCAATGCTACATAATTTTAGGGAAAAATCATTTGATTAGGCTTAGTTCTCCTGCCTACAGGCCAGCTATGGCATTTGGAGACATAATTCCATTATTGGCCCCTGGTCAATGATCTGCTGATGCTTTGATTCTCCAGGACAAGATTACACCAGCTGAGGGCATCCTGGGAGGAACAAAATCTTCACCTACTCAGTTCCTCATTGTTCTTGGATTGTTACACTGTGTTTATGCCGATGTACTGAACTCTCTGCAAGTCATTTGTTACATTTGTTTCTCCCAATGTACTGAATAAAAGGTGTGGTAAGGTGGGGGCTTTCTTCTTTGCTGCCCAGAGCAGCACTGATCAGACCCAAAGCTCAGCTTCTTCTCAAAGTGTCATTTTTTCTACCTTTCCTGTATAGTAAATTAATTCGCCTTGTGCTGCCGTGGCTCAAAGGAGGCTAGGACTTACTGCAGAGGTTCTAGTAATGTCCCCTTTCCCTGTTCCCTACACTGAGGTGATGTTTTTCTCTACTTAAAACCCCTCAAAAGATCTTTATGGTCCTTAGGATAAAGTTCAGGCCTTAAGGATACCTCCAGTGCTTTGTAGGTCGTGCTCTTGCTCTCTGAGCCCCCCTACTCCAGCCCCAGGGTGCCTTTTGGTTCTCTTCCTCTACTACTTTCTGCTGGGGGCAGTTAACACCTTCGGATTCCTTTTGTCTCCCAATCTTGCTCTCACCCTCAGCTAGCAGCAGAGATGGGAACTGTTAGAGGTCTTCCCCGACCTCCCGTGCCAGACTAGATGCCCTGAGTGTCATGTCTTGTAACTTTTTGGACAGCCTTCTATTGCTTAACTTGTCTCCTTGGCCATGTAAGCTGTAAGGGGGCAAGGATCTGTCTGTTTCCATGTCAGTTGCCCCCTGATGGCAGACCCTGTAATAGGTGCTTTAAGAAGAAATCAATACGACCAGATGCACAGTGGGGGCAGCCCCTGCATCTATTTGTGGTGTTCTTTTTTGTTACCAGGAATTGAACTCAGGGCCCCATGCTTGCCAGGCAGGTGCTGTGCTGCTGAGCTACATCCCCAGCCCTATTTGTGGTGTTCTTCTCACTTTTTACCCAGTGTTTACAGGAAGACAGAAATGGAGCACCATGTACACAGAGTGGTGGAGCAGAGGAATGGAACTAAAGCATGCACTTATTCCTACGGGGAGGGAATGAGGGACTCCGGAAGGGCATGTCTGGTTACAGAATCTCTTCCCCTTTGTCCCTTCTTCATGGGCCCTTGGTGCATGTCCTGGTGGAGTTAGGGGCTCCTCACAGCAGTTGCCTGCTTGGTCTCTAGATGTGAGGAGAGTTCTGGAAATGAAAAATGCCCTTGCTTGCCCTGGGGTTAGTGTGAATGGAGTAAGTCTAAGAGTGTTATTCAGAGAAAAGTCTTCCTTCCTCTTCAGCATACTACTTATACTTCAAAATAAACACACATGCAGAAAAAGAACAACCTAAAACTCATGCTTTAATCTCGTCTACCTCCAACTTTCCTGTATTCTTTCATTTGTTTATGAAGTTACGTCTTGAATTTCACTCTGCAAACTGTACCATAGGATTCCTCTGATAAAACTAAGACACAGCTGACATTTCTTTACTGCTAACATTAAAATTGAGAAAATTCTATTTTATTCTCTATTTTTCTTAAACTTCTGATCCTGTTAACTGCTTGCCTACTTTAACAATTAAACAGATGCCAGTCAAGCAACAACAGGATTGCTCAGGGCCTGACATGGATAGACGGGCAGGGATTTGGTCCTGGGTACAAATTTGTACTTGAGGTTGGATTTCATAGTTTTCTTCTGAAGTTCAGTTTTAAAAACAAATCAGTGTGTAGCTGTTAGATTTGTCTTATAGTTAGATTTGACTCATAAGTGCTAGTTTGCAACCTACATGTCTTAATAGTTTTACTATTAGAAGTACTGTTTGTACTTCTTTAACAACAAACCTGAGACTGGGTCATTTATAAGTAATAGATACTTCTTTTTCTCAATTCTGAAGGCTAAGAAGACAAGATGAAGGTGCCAGTAGGTTCATTGTGTGCTGAGAGCCTTGTTGTTGAGTCTTCATGTGGTGAAAGGCAAGAGAGAAAAGGGCTGCTCGCGTTCCTCCAGCCCTTTCACAAGACAATGATCCATTCATCCAGACAGTGCTTTCATGATTTAACCTTTCCCCAAGTCCTACCTAGTTTCAGCATCTAAACTAAGGCATGTTCAGGAGGCCGTAGCAAGTACTTTTCTTTTATTAATTTGAGTGGTTAATTTTTTCCCAGTACTTTCCTGTGATATCATGGCTTCCACAATTGGGTGTTAAATGCCAAATATCTGTAGTCTCAGCATTTAGAATAGGGTGTGGAATATAAAGATATGTCCCATGGAGGAACAAACGGTGAATAAAGGTTCTGAACTCTTATTTACAAGGGCTTCCAGCAACAGTGTTTGGCAATACATGTATGCAAATTTTCACCCAGCCAACCGCTCTGTAGGTCCTGGCAAAGAGTAGAAGTGTCAGAGGAAGTCCTCTGACACTTTCCTGCCCTTCAGACACTCCTGAGCCACTTCTTGCATGTGTGAGGGGCCATCCTCTTGCATTATCTCTTGGTGAATCACACCTTGGATGATTTATCTCTTGTGAAAATTTGGCTTCATATTTTACAGCCATGTATTGATCCTCTTTCTAAGGGAAGAAGAAAGACCAAAGTTATTACATAAGTATATTTCAATGGGGCCATCTATCTTTTGTCTATATGGACTGCTTATATTAGATCTGTGAGAAAAATATTCAGACTTTTCACTTTCTACTAACGGCTAGCACCTCAACTGGGGTCCAGAAAACCACCAATAAAATGTGCTTCAGCAGCATTTGGTTGTAATTTGTTACATTTTCAAAACACTGTGCAATTGGAAAGATTGAGAGTGTAATTACTTGATGCTCAGCTTTAGGTTTAGCTAAATTTTTTTAACGATACATTATTGAATGGAATCTCTTTTAAAGAGTTTCTTGCCAATTACCCACGTGACATTGTCCCTGAAGGGCTTCACTGGCATGTGAATAGTTTGTCAGATGGAATCCTGAGGTTTTTCAGGGCCCTGTGGAGGGCTTTTTGTAATAAATACTGGGTGGAGGAAGTTAGAAGGTGGAATAATAATGTGGTGTCAACTGTGTTGTTGGGTATCAGAAATCACATGAGGCAACATTGAGCTTACAAATGTGTTTTCACAACACTTCATCTGTCATAGAAGGGGCCCAGAAAAGCCCTGTCCTGCCCACCTCTCAGTGCCCTGAGGTAGTATGTGGGCATCTACAGATAGGTGCCCCTATTTCAGTGAGGCCTGAAGTCTGGGGTGGAACATGTGGTTTATATTCAGTGAGAGGGTTCCCTCTAAGGCCCCCTAATGCTTTCAAGATGCTGATAGAGCCATTAATGGCTCTTGGAGAAAGATTAGATTTTCAATTAAAATGAAGCCAATTTTGAATAAATAGTTGGTATTATTACTGGCCCAAAATAAACTTAAGAGTGTGCCTGGGGATGGAGCATCAGGAGTTCTGGAATGGTGGAGTCAGAAGCTTGGCAGATCCTCTCCAAAATAGCAATGATAAAACAAGGCAAAATGGTAAAAACCAACTATTTCCATTACTCTGGAAACCAACCAAAAGTATATAACAAAAATTATATGATTGAGGGCATTTATTCAAGAAAAACTATTGAAGCTTTGCTATGAATAGGAGGCATCTGTGGTGTCTCACCCTGGAGTTGCTTCCCTCACCCAGCCTGTCCCCAGCTCGTCTGTGTGGCAGTTCCCCTGGACCTCAAAAAGGCGAGGGTCTGCTCCAGTGGGGTCTGCAGTGATTGGAACAGAGTATGTACCCCAGGGTTTTGATAAAAACAGTAGTGATTTCAGTGGCAAAAATATCAGAGAAGATGACTTCTGGAATTAGCCTGAGGTTTGTAGTACTAATGGTGCTGAGCAATAGACAGACAAGCTAGAAATGTAGGGGGGCACCCAGAGAATGAGGCAAACACAGGGGCCTTGATAACCTCAGACGCACTCATGGTGGCCTGAGAGGTGTGTACAAGGCTGTGTGCAGGTTGAGAGGGAGCAGAGAGCACCCTGTTTATGCAGGCTCCCTACCACCAGGCTGTTTCTTTTTTTTGGTACTGGGGATCGAAATCGGGTCCTTGCGCTTGCACCCCAGGTGGCGAAACCACTGAGCTAAATCCCCGGCCCTACCAGGCTGTTTCTGACACAGGCTGAACCTTAGAAAGCCAACTGTAAACATGAAAACAATTTTTTAAAAAAGCCAGGTGCGGTGGTGCCTGCTGTTATTCCAACTACTTGGAAGGCTGAGGCAGGAGTATCACCTCACCCTTGGAAGGCTGAGGTCAGCCTGAGCCACTGAGGGGAGACCCTGTCTCAAAGTTAAAGAAGCAAAAAGAAAGAAAGGGTGGGAATTTAGCTTATAGCATGTGGGTTCAATCTTTAGTTCAGAGAGTGGGGAGAAGGGAAATGAGCACAAATATGAGTAACTACATGTTACAGGAGTGGTGAAACTATAGAATTTAAGTATTTCAGCAAACATGAGCAAAAACAAGAACTCCTAGTAGAAGGGGTTAGAATTCAGAATTTAGAGTTGCTGTAGCATATTATCAAAGATACTGGGTCTTTAACAAACATTTATGAGACAAAGCTGGGCATAGTGAAATATGCCTAGGAAGTTGAGGCAGGAGGCTCAACGCAGGTTTGAGGACAGCCTGGGCTACACAGTGAGTTCAAGGTCAGCCTGGGCAATATAGTGAGTTTGAGACCAGCCTGCACTACATAGTGAGAGCCTGTTTAAAAAAAACTGTGAGAGATGAGCAAAAAGAGGGAAGTGTGGCTCATGAATGAAGGAAATAAACAATTAAAACTATTTTTTTTTTTTTTGGCAAGGTAGAAGTAAAATCTTTTTTTTTGTATTAAATTCTTTTATTGCTACATTGTAGGTATACAACACATTTCTCATTGGGAATTGTACCTTTACATAATGCATCTTGGTTCTTATTTTTTCCCCATTCCTAGCCCTCCCTTCACCACCTCCACCCTTCCCTATTTACAAAGACTTTATTTCCATTTTTTCCATTTCTCAGCATTTTTCCTTTCCCTTCTTTCCTTTCCCCTGTGCCTCCCACTACCCCTACCCCTTTGGACCTTTTCTTCCTATTTTACATTATCAATTATTCATTCTAATCATTGGTACATTTTAGGTATACAATATAATGACATTCATCATTGGAAATTCGCACCTTTACGTAGTCTCTCTTGGTTCTTATTTTTCACCCTTGCCCAGCCCTCCCTTCAACCCCTCCAGTCCTCCCTGTTTACAAAGATTTTGTTCCTATTTTTCCATTTTCTCATATTAATCCCATTCCCTTCTATCCTTTCCCCTAGCCCTCCCACTTCCTTCCCCTTTGCCCTTTTTCTTCCTATTTCACATTACCTATTATACATTGAGTCCTTATTTACACTTTCAGTTTCTCACACCAGAGAAAGTATTTGGTATTTACATATGTGTGTCCTATTTATTTCACTTAAGAGTATCGCCTCAATGTGCATCCACTTAGCTATAAATGTCTCTAATTTCTCATTTTTTGTGGCTGAGTAGTACTCCATTTTATAAAAAAACCACATTTTCTTTATCCAGTCTCCAGTGGATGGGCATTTGGGCTGTTTCCAAGTTTTAGCTATTACAAACTGTGCTGCTGTGAACATGGGCTTACATATATCACTGTGGTATGATTCTTTTAATTCTTTGGGGAAGATCCCCAGCAGTGGAATAGCAGGGTCAAATGGGACTTCCAGTCCTAGTTCTTTGAGGTATCTCCATACTGATTTCCACAGTGGTTGCACCAGTCTGCACTCCCACCAGCAGTGGAGCAGGGCTCCTCTTTCCCCACAGCCCTGCCAGCATTTGTTATTGGTTGATTTCATGAGAGCAGCCATTCTTTCTGGAGTGAAGTGGAATCTCAGCGTTGTTTTCATTTGCATCTCTCGAATGACTAGTGATGTTGAACATTTTTTCATGTATTTATTTGCTATTTCTACTTCTTTGTCTGAGAAATGTCTGTTCATTTCAGATGCCCATTTTCGGATTGGGTCTTTAAATTTGGGAGGTCTGATCTTTTTAAGTTCTTTCTAGATTCGAGATAGTAGACCTTTGTCTGAGGAAGAGCAGGTGAAGATTTTTTCCCACATTGTGGGTTGTCTCTTCACACTGCTGGTAGTTTCTCTTGCTGTGCAGAAGCTTTTTAATAAGAAGAGATCCCACTTGTTGATTGTTTGTGCTAGTTCAAGGGCAACTGAGGTTTTGTTCATAAAATCTTTTCCTACACTGATGTCTTCAAGGGTTCTACCTAAGCTCTGTTCCAACTGGTTCAGAGTTTCTATTTTAATATTTAGATCTTTAATCCATTTTGATTTTAGTTTAGTGCATGGTGAGAGATACAGGTCTAGTTTTAATCTTTGGCAAGTTGAAGCACAATTTTTCCAGCACCATTTATTAAAGAGCCTATCTTTCCTCCAGTGAGGGTGTTTGGCTCCTTTATCGAAGATGAGATGGCTGAGTGTGTCTGGCGTTGTTTCTGCATCTTCTAATCTGTTCCACTGGTCCTCAGGTCTGTTTCTCTGCCAGTACCATGCTGTTTTTCTCACAGTAGCTTTGTAGTAGAGTTGCAGGGTGGGGATTGTGATACCCCCTGCCATGTCTCTGTTACCTAGAATTGCTTTGGCTATTCTGGGTCTCTTCTTGCTCCAAATGAATTTTTGGATTGTTTTCTCGAGGTCTATGAAGTATGCTGGTGGGATCTCAATTGGAATTGCATTAAATCTATATAGCAGTTTTGGGAGTATGGCCATTTTCACTCTATTAATCCTTCCTACCCAGGAGCAGGGGATGTCTGTCCATTTTCTGATATCATCTTCAATCTCTCTTTTCAGAGTGCCATAGTTTTCAGAGAAGAGGTCTTTGATTTCTTTCGTTAGGTTGATTCCTAGGTATTTCAGTTTTTTGGATGCTATTGTGAAAGGAATTATTTGCCCTATTTCTCTCTCAGTGAGTCTGTCATTGGCGTAGAGGAAACTTATTGATTTTTGTGTGTTGACCTTGTAACCAGCTACTTGACTGAATTTGGTTATTAAGTCTAGAAGACTTTTGGTGGAGTTCTTGGGGTCTTCTATATAGAGTATCATGTCATCTGCAAATAATGACAATTTGACTTCTTCATTACCTATCTTTATTCCTTTTATTTCTTTCTCTTGTCTAATTGCCATGGCTAATGTTACCAGAAGTATATTGAACAAGAGTGGTGATAGTGGACATCCTTGTCTTGTTCCTGATTTGAGTGTGAAGGATTTCAGTTTTTGACCATTTAGTATGCTATTGGCTGTTGGTTTTTCATAGATGGCTTCTATCAGTTTGAGGTAGAGACCATCTATTGCAATTTTTTGTAGGGTTTTTATCATAAATGCATGTTGGATTTTGTCAAATGCTTTTTCTGCATCTATGGAGATAATCATATGGTTTTTGTCCTTGGCTCTATTGATATAGTGTATTACATTGATTGATTTTCATATATTGAACCATCCCTGCATCCCTGGGATGAATCCCACTTGATCAGGGTGTATGATCTTCTTGATGATCTTCTGGATTCTGTTTGCCATTATCTTATTAAGGATTTTTGTATCTATGTTCATTAGTGAGATTGGTATATAGTTCTCTTTTTCGGTTGGGTCTTTCTCTGCTTTGGGGATCAAGGTGATGCTTGGTTCCAGGAATGAATTTGGGAGTATTGCTTCCCTTTCAATTTCATTGAAGAGTTTAAACAGTAGTGGCAGCAGTTCCTCTCTAAATGTCTTGTAGAATTCAGCAGTGAAGCCATCAGGGCATGGGCTTTTCTTAGGTGATAAGTTTTTAATTACATTTTCAATTTCATTGGTTGATATTGGGTTGTTCAGAGTTTTTAGGCCTTCTTCGTTCAACTTTGGTAATTCATATGTATGTAGGAATCTGTCCATTTCTTGTGTGTTGTCCATCTTATTGGTGTATAGGCTCTGGAAGTAGGTATTGATGATCCTCTGCATTTCTGCTGGGTCTGTTGTCATTTCACCCTTTTCATTCCTAATTGCAGGGATTTGGACCTTTTCTTTCCTTTTTCTGACAAGGTTGGCTAAAGGTTTGTCAATTTTGTTGATTCTTTCGAAGAACCAACTCTTGGCTTCATTGATTTTTTGTATCATTCTCTTAGTCTCCATTGCATTGATTTCTCCTCTGATCTTTATAATTTCCTCCCTTGTATGAGCTTTGGGGTTGTCCTGCTCTTCTTTTTCTAGAAGCTTGAGGTTCTGCATCAGGTTTTTTAATCGGGTTCGTTCTGTTTTCCTAATATGCGTATTCACTGCTATGAATTTCCCTCCTAAGACTGCTTTCATTGTGTCCCATAGATTCCGAAATGTTGTACTGTCATTGTCATTTAATTGAAGGAATTGTCTGATTTCTTCTTTAATTTCCTCTGTGACCCATTGGTTATTCAGAAGTGTGTTGTTCAATTTCTATGTGTTTATGAAATTTTTCCAGTTTCTTTTGCTATAGATCTCCAATTTCATCTCACTATGGTCTCATAATATACAGGGGATAACTTCAATTCCTTTGCACTTACTTAAACATGTTCTATGTGTGAGTCTGTGGTCTATTTTGGAGAATGACCCATGTGCAGCTGAGAAGAATGTGTATTCTGATTTTGTGGGGTGGGAGACTCTCTAAACATCTGTTAAGTTCATTTGTTCAAGAGTTTGATTGAGTTCTAGTATTTCATTACTTATTTTTAGTCTAGTTGATCTATCTATTTGTGACAGTGGGGTGTTGAGGTCCCCCACTGCAATTGTATTAGTGCATATCTGACTTTTCATGTCCATTAGTATTTGTTTTATATAGTTGGGTGCACTAGTGTTTGGTGCATAGATATTTATGATTGTCATCTCTTCCTCTTGGATTCTTCCCTTTACAAGGATGTAGTGTCCTTCTTTGTCTCTCTTAATCAGTGTTGGTTTGAAATCTACTTGATCTGCCAAGAGGATAGCTACTCCTGCTTTTTTTCGGGTTCCTGTTGCATGCAGTATTGTTTTCCACCCTTTAACTTTCAGTCTATGAGTTTCCTTTTGAATTAAGTGTGTTTCTTGTATGCAGTATATTGTTGGATTTTGCTTCTTGACCCATTCTGCCAGTCTCTTTCTTTTGATTGGTGAATTGAGACCATTAACATTGATGGTTATAACTGAAACGTATTGACTTGTCATTGCCATGACTTTTTCTTTTTGTTGGGTTCTCCCCCTTTACATTTAATTTCTTATCATGCCAGATGGGTTCATTCTGCTTTGCTTCCTGGGGTTGTGATCCTCAATGTCTGTTCCTGGGATATTGTGTAAAATTCTTTGGAGTGCTGGTTTGGTATTCACAAAGTTCCTAATGTGCTCTTTGTCATGAAAGTATCTTATTTCTCCATCCATTTTGAAAGATAGTTTTGCAGGGTACATCAATCTGTGTTGGGGGCTGTTTTCTTTTAGGGCTTGGAATATGTCACTGCAAGCTCTTCTTGCCTTGATGGTTTGTGTTGAAAAGTCTGCTGTGCTTCTGATGGGCTTTCCTTTGTATGTGATTTGTTTCTTTTCTCTGACTGCTTGGAGAACTTTGTTCTTCTGTTGTGTTTCTGGAATCTTAACAATTATATGCCTATGTGTAGATTTTTTTTGATCAAGGCTATTTGGAGTCCTACATGCCTCACTTATCTGTATGTCAAGCTCTTTTCCCCTGCTTGGGAAGTTTTCTGCCATTATTTCTGTGAAGAGATTTTTTATGTCATCTGCACTCTCTCCTGTTTCTTCATTGACTCCAGTCAGTCTTATGTTATTCTTCTTTGCATCATGTAGCAGCTGCTGGATTGATTTCTCATGTTCCCTTATAATTTTGAAGCAATTTTTCTTTTCCTGGTCACTAATTGCAATCTTTTCTTCTATATCTGAAATTCTGTCTTCACATTGGGTTATTCTGCTGTGTAGACTTTCAGTGGAGTTTTTCATGTCTTGGGAATCTATTTGGATCTGTTTTATGGATTCCATTTGTTTCTTATGTTGGGATTCCATCATGTTCCTGAGCTCCTCTGTAGATTTATTAATCATGTCTTGCACTAGGGGCACGATTTCTCCTGTTATCTGAGAAATTATTTCTGATTTGATTTTTTCCAGATCCCCTTTTGTTGCCAGTTCAGTGGGTCCAGGTGGTTGAGTATCAGAGTGTTCCATCTCATTTCCCTTTGGGGTTGCTGGAGGTGATCTGGAAGTCTGGTTTTGAGACTTATTTACATGTTTTCTCATTTTGAGTGGGGCGGGGGGCTGTCAGTGCCTGCACGGATTACCTCTTCTGAGGTGGGTGAGGTGGGACAGGGGCCGGGAGCAGTGGTAGGGATGGTGACCCAAAAGCCTGGGCTGGGAGAAGCCAGAGGGATGGTGGCCGCGAAACCCCTTCCTCTGGACCAGGAGCAGTGGGATGGTGGCTCAGAAGCCCCTCCCTCTGGGCCGGGAGCGGTGGGAGGGATGGTGGCCTGGAAGCCCCTTCCTCTGGGCCAGGAGCAGCGGGACAGAAGGTTGCCCAAAAGCCCTTTCCTCTGGGCTGGGAGCAACGGGAGGGATGGTGACCGGGAAGCCCCTTCCTCTGGACCAGGAGCAGTGGGACGAGGGCTCAGAAGCCCCTATCTCTGGGCCGGGAACAGTGGGACTCAGTACCTTGGTCTGGTGGTCTGGTGTCCTCTGCGTATTTGTAGTGTGGAATCAGGTGGCTGCCTGTCTGCAGCAGGGTGATTCGGTGTCTTCCGCTTGACTCAGGACCTTGGTAGGGCGTGCACAGACCTGCCTGTCTGCAGCGAGCTGATTCAGCGTGTGTTCCGTGCGACTGGGGACCTCGGTAGGGTGTGGGCAGACCTGTCTGTCTGCAGCGGGCTGATTCAGGGTGTTCTGTGCAACTCAGGACCTGGGTAGGGCCTTAAAACTATTTTCTTGGGATCCCAGATGTTGGAACTAGCAGAAAAATATTTCAAAGTAGTTATTATAAATATATTAAAAAACAGCAGGAAACTATATTTGAAGAAATGAAGGAAAATATAGCAACAATTGATAATTAAGAATACCAGTGGGGGAAATCATAAAAAACTAAATAAACTCTTGGGCCAGGGATTTAGCTCAGTGATTCAGCCACCTGCCCCGCAAGCGCAAGGACCTGAGTTCAATCCCTGGTACCAAAAAAAAAAAAAAAAAAAAAAAAAAAAAAATGAAGAGGAGAAAATCAAATAAACTCTGGAGTTGAACAATAACCAAAATAAATATTCAATAGAGGGACTCAAAGGCAGAAGTGAGCTAGCACATGAATCAATGAAAATATAGATCAATATGGATTATCCAATCTGAAGCATGGAAAAGAACTAAAAATGAACAGGACTCAGAAACTGTGGAATACCACCAACTGTGTCAGTTTTGTCATAATGGGAGGCATGAAAGAAGGATGGGGCAAAAAAAAGTATTTGAAGAATTAATTGCTGAAATTCCTTAAGTTTCATGAAAGACATTTATACATCCAAGAGGCACTATCCAAATAGGAGAAACACGGAATGATCTACACTTACATTGTAGTCCAATTGTTGAAAGTCAAAGACAAAGATTAGGAAAGAAGCAGTGGAAAGCACTTCATCATATGCAGAGTACAGAAAGCGAGACCCACAGGGAGTCTCCTCAGAAGCAATGGAAGACGGAAGGCAGTGGGTTGACATGGAAGAGAAAAAAGTACTGAAAGAAAAAAACGTCATCTGAAGAATTTTATGTCCAGTGACATGCTCCAAAAATGAAAGCAAAATAAATATATGTCCAGATGAAGAGAAAAGTTGTATAACTAGCTGACTTGTCCTATAAAGACACTAAAGGAAGTCCTTCAGGAAATGAAATGAAAGGAAATGAAACGAAGTGGCAGTGCAAATCTATACAATGAAACAGAGAACTTGTAAATGTATTCTTTCTCTTTTCTTTTCCTATACATTTAAAAGGCTATTATGGAATAAATGATAAAACTGTGAGGTTTGTTGCTGGAAGGCAAGGTTGATGTAATGTCAGAAAATTGATTAATGTAATATACCACATTTATAAAGTAAAAGACAAAAAATATACAGTTGTTAGAAAACACTTGACAAGATCCCATAAAAGCTCTCAATAAGCTAGGAATAGAAGGAACTTCCTTAGCCCGATACAGAGCATCAACAAAAAAATCCCACAGTTAGCATCTTCCTTCATGTGGGAGACCAGATGCCTTTCCCTACCACTTTATTTAGCACCATGTTGTAGCTTCTAGCCAGTGCAATAACACAAGGAAAACAAATAATTAAATGCATTTAGATTAGAGTCTAAGACATGAAATTGTCCTTATCCTCAGACAATAATCCTGCATGCAGATAATCCTAAAGAATCCACAAAAAACTACTAGAACTAATAAAGGAGTTTATCACGGTAACAGTATTGAAGAGTAATGTGTAAAAATCAATTGTATTTCTATATACTAATGTTGACAAAATAAAGAACATAGTGCTCAGGGTCAGGGATATAGCTCAGTGGGAAAGCATGTATGTGACATGCACGAGGTCCTGAGTTTGATCCTCATACGCATACACAAATAACATACACAAATGTTACTGTAAGAAAAGAGTTCTTCCCATGTCTGAAAATGAATGAAATACTTGGAATAAGTTTAAGAAAATAAGTGCAGAATTTGGGTTCCTTACAAATTAATCTATGGATTCAATGCAATCCTCACCAAAATCCTAGGAACAGTTTTTAAAAGAATGACAAAACAATCCTAAATTTTATGTATGAAATTAAAGTAAACCAGAATAACTAATTCTTTGGCAGAACCATGTTGAAGAACTTCCCAATTTTAAAGCTTTCCTATACAGCTTCAGTAATTAAGACAGTGTGCTACTGACATCATGATAAAATGACAATGCAACTGAATTAAGAATAAGGAAAAAACCCTCAGATTTATTGCCACATTTTTCACAAAAGTGCCCCAGCACTTTAGTGTGACAGAGAATATTCTTTTTGATAAATGGTGCTGGGACAGTTGGATATCCATATTGCAAAAAGATGAACGTAGGCCTTTGCCTCACATCTTACTAAAAAATTAAAGGGCAGGGGATGTGGCTCAGTGGTGCAGCTACTTGTGCAATGTGTACAAGGCCCAGCTTTCAATCCCTAGCACCACCATCACCACCACCAAAACAAACAAACAACAAACAACCTCCCCCCAGACCCAAATGTGATTGCTAAATTATAGAAAATCTATATTATTGTGGGTTAGGTAAATGTTTTTAAATGGTGCATTTCATGTTATGCAAATTATGCCTCAATAGCACTGTTAAATACATGTCCATTGACCCCACTAATGTTGATTATATACCTCCAGGCTCCTGGAAAGCTGTATTTGTTCTAGCTCTTTGTAAAGCTATCAAAGAATTCCCTGTGGACTCAGAGGGTTCACTTGGTTCAGATGGGCTTCTTCAGGCCTGAGAATTTAAGGGCATAATGAGGCAATGCAGGTCTTGGATGTGGGCCAAGTGTTGTGGAAAGAAAAGCCACAGTGCCAAGATAGTCAGATTGCAGTGTTTACTCTTCTCACTTGCTCACCTGTACTTCAGGTGTGGAGCTGCCCAGAAACTGTGGCAAAGTCACTATGGCAGCCCTCTCACGGCTGTCTGAGGGCAGTGTCCGTTGATCCTCCAGCTGCATGGGCCCAGCTCTGGTGCAGACTTCTTGTAGGTCCCCGCCTGCCTCCATCATGGCCTTTCTAGTGCTGCTGCAGAGATTATCCTTGAGACGGACAAACCTCAGATACACTGTCCAGTCATTTTCATTTTTTAAACATTCTGAACATCTCCTCCTCCTAGATATCTATCCTTGGTTATCATTCTCTCTCTAGAAACAGTGTCCATAACTATGAGGCAGCCCATCAAAAGAGCATGGCTTTGGAGTCATGCATGTAGTTTAAATTCCAATTCCTGACTCATCACCTGTGATGGTTAATGGCTGTTAATGGGTTTGAGTTGAGAGTTACCTAGGAGATCGGTAAAGCACACTTCTGGTGTGTCTCTGAGGGTGTTCCTGAAGGTGACCGGCATGGGGGAGACTACCCCGAATGTGAGCAGCAGTGTCTGATGGGCTGCAGCCAGGTGGAATAAAAGTGGGAGGAGGAGGAAGCCTCCCTTGAAGACTGTGGCAGGCTCCCAGTCTCTCTGTCTCCGTCTCTCTCTGCCTTGCCTCAGTGACAAAAAGCTAACACAGTAGCCATGTGACTTTGGGGGACATTTCTTGGCTTCTCTGAGTCTTGCTTTAGGAAATCTGCAAAACAGAGAGGGTTATTGTGAAGAGGAAATAAGACTGTGCATGGAAAGGCTTGAGCACAACTGGTTGATAATCTGTATTCTTTGTTGATCAGATAGTGGATTGTAAGGCATGGCCTCTGGATCTGAATGTGAATCTGTGGTTTTCTGCTAGCCAAGTGAACTGGGGAAAATTCCATAATATCTCCCTGCCTCTGTTTCTGCTTCTGTAAAGTGGGTATTTAGTACTCACCTTATTAGGGCTACCCAAAGATTAAATGAATTAATATGGGATCACTTAGAACACTGCCTTATAAATTTTATACAAGTGGAAGCTGCTATCTTCTCAGCAGCCAGTGCGATGCCTTTGTTCTTGTGAGGCATCATGCCTGATTTATGTGGCCTAGACACAGGGTTATCAGAAACAATGGTGTCATCTTGTGTGCTCAAGGTAGGCCTGGTGAAGTCTGGCTGTTGGGTCAGCAGTGGTGGGTTCTGAATCCCCCGTCTCACCACACCACATGCATGTTGTCACTTGCTTCGTGCTGACTGGAGAGGGGCCCTTCCCCATGAGGACAGGAACTGCCCTGGTTCAGGATGAGCCAGGTTGGATTTGTCTCCTGCAATGGCTTCACTAGATCCTCCCACAACCATGGACTCTCTAAAATCTCTGCGTGCAGCATTGCAGAGTGCCTATAAATTTGTTTCTTCCACACAGCAGCCTGCAAATACCATAAATTTGAAACCTTTAGCTCTGGTTGAGATGGTAAAAAGGATCTATTCTGTTTTCCTCTTGTCCCAGAGATTAACTCATTGGAAACTGGCTTATTGAGGTCCTTTAGAATATTTAGGTCTGATTTATCACTAATTACTTCTGCTTTAATTTTAGCTGATTATATACCTTGGAACCAACCGAGACAAGAGCTTCTCCGTCCACCATACAACTACCGGCCGGGATCCACCAAGTTTGACAGCAGAACCACGCACCAGGACGACTACTCCCTGAAGGGCCTTGTGAACACGAGGAGCTGTAAGCCTCCGGCCATGGCCAAGCTCTGTAACATCCCGTTGGAGGATCTGACTAACTACAAGATGAGCTATGTGCCCCACCCTGTGGAGAAGTGCTTTATGCACGAGGCAGAGAAATTTAGACCCTGTGACATCCCTTTCGAGAGCCTCACCACCCACAAAGAGTCCTATCGGGGCTTGGTAGGGGAGCCTGCCAAGAGCTTGAAACCTCCAGCCAGGCCCCCGGGGCTTGACGCACCTTTCTCTAACACCACAGAGTTTCAAGATAAGTACCAGGCATGGCCAGCGCCCCAGGTGTTCTCCAAAGCTCCAGTCACCTATGTCCCCCCAGAAGAGAAGATGGATTTTCTGACGACCGTCCAAGCCCACTACACTTACCCTAAGGGTAGTCCTGTTCAGTCCTGCCGCCCGGTGCTCCCAGTTAAGAAGAGCAGCCGCTTTGAAAGCTCCACCACCACCAAAGAAGACTACAGGCAGTGGGCCAGCACACGTATGGAGCCAGTCAAGCCCATTCCCCAGCTGAACCATCCCACCAAGCCCTTGGACTGCCTGACCACCATGCAGGCCCACTTCGTGCCCCACCCACCTACCAGTACCAAGAGCTGTAAGCCCATGTGGTCTGGCCCTCGAGGAAATATTCCCTTGGAGGGCCAGACCACCTACACCATCAGCTTCACTCCCAAAGAAATGGGCAGGTGCCCAGCTTCATACCCGGAGCCCCCTGGCTACATCTTTGAGGAAGAGGATGCTTTGGGGCACAAGATATACAGGCCAGTCTCCCAGACTGGCTCTGGGCAGAGCAGTGGTCTTTCTGTCAGCAATGCAGAAAACCCTAACCAGAGGAAGTTGGCAGTATCAGCCTGACTTTAAAAATTGTTATTTAGAAGTTACACAATGCTTTTAAAAGCAAGCAATGGAGAATTATTCCTTGGAAAAAAGAAGAATTCCCCAAAATGAGGAAAAACAACTTCATCACCAGTTGCAGGACACTTGAATAAAATGAAAATCACTTGAGTCAAGGAAAATGATATTTAATCACTGGCTGATTAACTCCACTTGATTCCCCTTCTACAGTCTTCCCCACCCTTGCCAAATACAGAGTGCCAAAGAATAAATCTATTTTGGGGGGATCGAATCTGCAGGTCCGTATTTTCCCTCGTGTGCTGTCCACGCTGAGAGCAGTCAGTTGCTTGAGACTTGGGAGAGATTTCATGCTAAACTCTTGTCATGCCACCTGTCACCCTGATACCTCTGGGAGTGCCTTAGCCTGGTCTGGGTCTTGTTTTAGGATTTCTTGCCCAGGGCTTCCCAGGGCATTTCCCTTCTCTTTCCTGGGTAACGTACCAACAAGAACTTGCTGGGATGTGGCCTCCGTAGTTGTGAGGGAAGAGGACCTAGCGCTCATGGACCTGTCAGACTGCTCCTTTCCCCAGAACCAGTGCAGGGGAACAGGGATGGAGGGGAGTCAGGGCAGCCAGGCTGTGGTCTGCAGCAGCCAGGGCTGTGAGCGAGAGGCCTTTACTCTTGCCAATGCTCTGAGCCTGGAGCAGACTGCCGCAGGCTGTGCCAATTTCTAGGCTCGCTTGCCCCAAATGACAGCTGTGACCAGACCTATGACAAAGCTTGATATATGATGAGCTAGACCCTTCGCTGGAGATTTCTCTCTTGGCTCTAAGGTTTTATAAATTTGATTTTTGAGGCCAAGTATTTTGGAGGTGTGCTTTTTTCAAAACTGGGCAGAAGTAGGCAAGACACTATTCAGGGGGCCCTGTGCTAAGGTCAGATGGGTTCATGGGTTTGCATGAACCTCACGTAACCTGGACATGTACTGATACTGTACACTGTGTACTTGCCTCCAAGTCCACAGAACCCTGACTCACCCACAGTCTTAGGGAACCCGGGAACAGGGTTGAGGAGAGAAGTAGATTTCAGCTCAAGTTTGGAGACTTGGGCTCAGTCTCAGGGCCTGGTCCTTGAGTTAGGAACATGTATCTTTGTTCCTAGGGCTCAAACTTTCTGTGGCTCTCACCTATCTGGACCAGACTTTGCAAGCCCCTACCTTGCATTCCCTGTGAGCTTAGTTTGCATTCCTGGGTGGGGATCTCCATGCAGTCCTCTCACTGTTGTATGGGG
This sequence comes from Heterocephalus glaber, assembly GCF_053883595.1. NCBI lineage: Eukaryota > Metazoa > Chordata > Mammalia > Rodentia > Bathyergidae > Heterocephalus > Heterocephalus glaber. The sequence continues at coordinate 33,413,908 of NW_028258317.1, forward strand.
TCTGGATACCTGATCTATGTGGTAAACAGGCTGAGTGGCAATCACCTTGTGCAAAGCCGTACAGCTCAGATAGCAGAGCTGGAACTGAAATGCATCTGCTGATCCCAGATCTGCTGCTTTTCCACAGTGCAGGTGCCTCCTACCGCTTGTGTCTCCACTCTCTGGGCCCCATGAAGCATATCGAACCACGCATCTGAGTGTACTGGACTCTACTAATGGAGCAAATGGAGAATACTGAGAAAGGTAGGCTTTATTATGTTACTTTTTTTGTTTTGAATAAATCAGAGAAATACTAAACTTGATTTGGGAAGCCAAATAGTACTAAATTGCTTATGCAAATACAGAAGTCTCTATCTCCCATCTCTTTCACTCTCCATGATGATTTATTCTCCAGAAAGAAAAATTAAATTTTCTGGCTTTGCTAGCATTTTTCTTCACATTTCTAAAAATTCTATGGAATCATCAGTTTTAGACATCTGTTTTGGTAGATTAGGGCCTGCACTGCATGTACATCTCTCCTTTTCTCTCTCCCTTCTCGTCTATGCAGTTCTATGACCAATAAGCTTTTTTCAGTTTTTATTCTTTATTAGTGGATGTTTGTGGCACACAGTGACATTTCTTGTGAGGAGTTAGTACATGTACACAGAACACCTCAATCCTTTTTCATCATCATCTTTCCTTCCTCTCCCTCCATCTCTCGGTCCCCCACCCACTGGAAAAGATCTATTCCCTGTTTTCTATTGTCAATCTTATTTGCTCTTTATTTCTTACAAGCCTTTCTGGTGTCCATATTGCTAGGAAGGGAAGCTGTAGGATGGGGTTGACTTGGGTGATCAGAAAGCTCTGAGCCCATGGGGAAGAGGGATTTACTATGAGCACTGCTGTTGTGATAATTTTTGGGCATCTTCATGGTGACCCAGGTCACCTGAGCCAGCTCGGGTAGCCCTGCCTTGCTTGCTTTGTTTGGCCTTAAGGAACAAGTTCACCCTCTCCTACTTAGCTGTTTTTCCTTCTAAGTTAAAAATCCTTAATATTATACAAATAATTAATACAAGTAAAAAATTCACTGCCACTGTGGTGCTTTTACATTTAGGCACTCATTTTTCTAGGGTTCCAGGAGACTCTAGCTACTGAAAAGAAATCCCTAAGATGCAGAGGTTCATGGAGAGAGGAAAAGGTTGGATTCTGAGGCAGGGCCTCATTAGGCATTCTGGCAAATCCTGACTAGAGTTAAAACTTTCCTGGAGAAAGCAGTTGACAAGACAAGAGGGAAGGCAGACAGGCAGAGCACAGGGGAAGGCAGGTACTGGAAACCAAGGTAGCTGCCTCTCACCCACCCCAGTAAAATGCAAAGGAGACCAGGAGAGGCTGCTTAAAACTCTTATTTAGTTATAAAAATGCACGTTTGCATATATATATATATGCACTCCAGGGTCACTCTGCTATTGAACTAGGTAAATCACTAACTTGACCTTGTATGTAAGACCCCTCCTAACCTCCCCCTATAAATTCCAGAGATAAGGCCCGGACAAAGACAAGCAGACCTCCTTAGGAATGTGCACATAGACAATAGGGCCCCAGCTTAGGGTCTTGGACCCTGGGATCCATCTATGATAGTTCAGAGAATCAATCAGGTTGCGACAAGTTCCAGGTATGGACCTGGGGAAAGGGCCTCTATCATTTTGATAAAAGGAAGTCGAGGACAAAGACCCATGGCTATCCAGCTCAGGGCTCCCTACACTCTTGATGCAGAAAATAATACCAGAGTTGAAATATGAAATATGAAATATATTTCTCAACCTGTTAGCTGTCTGATACGCTGGTGGGACACTTAACCCCTGCACCTTACACCCTCAGGACTCATGCCATTTTCCTTTCACTGGAGCAAGCCCACTAACTCAAAGCATACTTTCACCTTAATAAACTTTGCCACTGTTTCCTTGCTGTTATGGCTGTGTCTAGACATCCCCCAAAGCCTCATGTCATCAGAGGTGGGGCTTTTTGGAGGTGGCTGGATCTAGGGTGTGAAGTACAGGTGATACCACCTGCAAGCCTTGTAGCCTGGATAGAATACAAAGGGAGAGAGTGTTGCCTGCTCTTCAGTGCCCCTCTACCATGCCACCCTGCCTTGGAGACAGCTGATCCTGTACTGAAACCTCTACTGAAACCTTCTTTAACCTTGGGTGTCAGGTATTTTGTCTCAGCATTTGCCATCATGTGCTATGTCCAGTTCTTTTTTTTTCCCCCATTAACTTTATTGGTACATTTTAGGTATAAAATACAGTTTCATTCATCATTGGGATCTTGTACCATTACATGAGTCTCTTGGTTCTTATTTTTTTCCCCTTCCCTTACCCTCCCTTCACCCCCTCCACCCTTCCCTATTTGCAAAGACCTTGTTTCCATTTTTTTTCCTCTTCTCATATTTTTTCCTTTCCCTTTTATCCCTTCCCCTACCCCTCCCAATTACCCTGCTCTTTTAGACCTTTTCTTCCTGTTACACAATATCAGTTATACATTTTTTAAATTACAATATTAAGATCTAGGATTTACAGAATTTAAAAGGATATAGAAAGCATATTACAAAAATCTTTTTTGAAATAAATTTGACAACTTCTAAGAAGTACCTTGGAAAACAAATTAATGAAACTAACTCTGGAGGAAATATAAACTTTGAATAGCACCTATTAAAGTATATTCCTAGCTTGAAAACCTACCTATATGACAACAGCAGGCTCATAAACATTTTAACTGATAAATTATATGAAACAATTAAAGCAGAAAAAAGAAGGAACACTTCTCCCCTCATTTTAGGAGCTCAACATTGTGCTGATCCTAAAACTGGATAAAGATAATAGAAGAAAGAAGTATGAACATAGATAGAAATTTGTTTAACAAAACAAACTATTAGAAGTCAGATCTGGCAGGATGTACAAAGTGGTTTTGTTATAGGGATGGCAGTGTTGGTTCAGCATTGGAAGATCCACCCCCAAAAGTCATCATTTTAATAGAGGAAAGGAAAAAACCATGTGATCCTGTCACTAGTTGGAGAAAAAGTATTGGACTAAATTCTACAGCTGTTCATGATAAAAGCTATCAGGAGACTAGAAGTAGAACAGAAACTTCTCAACAGATTAAAGACATGTACTCCATACTTCCAGGGAGAATGCCTTATATAAATGGAGAAGATACAATGCTTTCTCCTTAAGGTGGGGAACAAGGGCAGATATGCTTACTCTTTATCTGTCCATTAAACTTTGAAACCTAGTCCCCACCAAAATAGTCTGGCAATAAAATGACACAACCAGGATAGGATTGGCATGGCAGAAGCAAAATCTTTATATGTAGTTGAAATGATCATCTACAGAGAAAATACTAAGAAATCTCTAGGAGCCCCTAGAACTTGTACTTGAATTTAGCAGGATTAGAAAACACAAGGTATATATAAAAATTCAGGTCTGTGTATACTTGGTATAAATGAAGAATTGGATATTGAAATTTAAAAGTTATGTAGGAGTACAAAGGACCTAGAAAAGCTAAAACCAAAAACAAAAATAGTGTTGGAAGATGTTTAGTACCTAATTTTAAGATTTCTTCTAAAACTACAGTAATCAAGGCAGTGTTGGTGTAAGGAAAGACATATAGATCATTTGAATAAAACAGAGAATCTAGAAATAGAACCACACATATATGGTCCACTGAGTTTTGACAGATTATTTAACATTAGCATTTTATAGAATATAAACTCAATTCAAGAGCCGAGGAAGAGATAGTGTTTTCAGCAAATGGCACTACAACACCTGGTAACTGTATATAAAAATTAACCTCAACCCTTTTTTTCCATGCATGAAAATAACTTGAAGGGATCTATGAACCTAAATAAGAAAGCCTAAAAGTATAAAACTTGAAGAAGAAATTATAAGGGAAAATATTTATGAATTCAGGGTAGGCAAGAACTACCTAGGATACAAAAACCACGATGTATAAAAGAAAAAAATTGATAAATGAGATTCCATCAAAATTTAAAACTTTAAATGACATCACTAAAATGAAAAGTAGTCCTTAAACAGACCATATTTACAATGCATATAACCTATGACCAGAATATATAAAGAATTCTTAGAGCTCATTAATAGACAACCGAATTAAAATGTAGACATAAGAAGATGATAAATAGCCAGTATAGCACAAGGAATGGTGTGCAACTCTAGAATCAGAAAAATACTAATCAGTACAATAATAAGATTGAATTATACACTCATTAGGGAGATGAAGTTAAAAGATTTAAAAGCCTTGTCAGGACTTTTTCTTTTTGTTGGATTCTCCTCCTTTGCGTTTAATTTGTCACGCCCAATGGATTCGTTCTGCTGGGTTTCCTGGGGTTGTGATCCTCATTGTCTTATCCTAGGATATTGTCTAAAATTTTTTGGAGTGCCAGTTTGGTATTCATGAAGTTCCTGAGGTGCTCTTTATCATGAAAGTATATTATTTCTCCATCCATTTTGAAAGATAGTTTTGCAGGGTACATCAGTCTGGGTTGGAGGCTGTTTTCCTTTAGGGCTTGAAATCCATCACTCCAAGCTCTTCTTGCCTTGAGGGTTTGCATTGAGAAGTCTGCTGTGATTCTGATGGGCTTTCCTTTGTATGTGATTTGTTTCTTTTCTCTCACTGCTTGTAGAATTTTGTTCTTCTGTTGGATTTCTGGAATCCTAACTATTATATCCCTATGTATAGATTTTTTTTGATCAAGGCTAGCTGGAGTCCTATATGGCTCACTTATCTGTATGTCAAGTTCTTTTCCCTTGCTTGGGAAGTTTTCTGCCATCACTTCTGTGAACAGTTTTTTTTTTTTATGTCATCTGCACTCTCTCCTCTTTCTTCATTGACTCCAATCAGTCTTATGTTATTCTTCTTTGCATCGTCTACCAGCTGCTGGACTGATTTCTCATGGTCCCTTACAATTTTAAAGCAACTTTTCTTTTCCAGGTCACTAATTGCAATCTTATCTTCTATATCTGAAATTCTGTCCTCACATTGGTTCATTCTGCTGTGCAGACTTTCGATGGAGTTTTTAATCTCTTGGAAATCTGTTTGTATCTGTTTTATGGATTCCATTTGTTTCCTATGTTGGGATTCCATCATGTTCCTCAGATCCTCTATTTTTTTAATCTGTGCCTCTGTAGATTTATTAATCATGTCTTGCACCATGAGCCCAATCTTTGCTGTTATCTGAGTAATTATTTCTGATTTCATTTTTCCCAGATCCTCTTTTGTTGCCAGTTCAGAGAGTCCAGGTGGTTGAGTATCTGATTGTTCCATCTCATTTCCCTTTGGGGTTGCTGTAGGTGATCTGGAAGTCTGTTTTTGAGGCTTGTTTATGTGTTTTCTCATTTCTACAGGGTGTGGGGGGGTGCTTCTGGCACCCATGTGGCTCATCTTCTCTGCCCTAGGAGCTTGGGATGGCAGCAGGGGAGTTTCCTTCTGGGTTCTTTGACCGGCTCAGCTTCTCTGCCCTAGGAGCTTGGGATGGTGGTGAGGGAGCTTCCTCCTGGGTGCTGGGACTGGCTCACCTTCTCTGCCCTAGGAGCCTGGGATGGCAGCAGGGGAGCTTCCTTCCGGGTGCTGGGACTGGCTGAGTTTCTTTGGCCTAGGAGCCTGGGATGGAGGCGGGGAGCGTCCTTCTGGGTGCTGAGACTGGTTCACCTTCTTTGCCCTAGGAGCCTGGGATGGAGGAGGGGTGCTTCCTTCTGGGTGCTGGGACTGGCTGAGCTTCTCTGCCCTAGGAGCCTGGGATGGAGGCGCGGGAGCTTCCTTCCAGGTGCTGGGACCAGCTGAGCTTCTCTGCCCTAGGAGCCTGGGATGGAGGTGGGGAGCTTCCTTCTAGGTGCTGGGACTGGCTCACCTTCTCTGCCCTAGGAGCCTAGGATGGAGGTGGGGAGCTTCCTTCCGGGTGCTGGGACTGGCTGAGCTTCTCTGCCCTAGGAGCCTGGGATGGTGGTGGGGAGCTTCCTTCCGGGTGCTGGGCTCCAGTTCTTTGTTCCTCACACACAAGAACCTAGAAACTTAGACCTGGACCCTATAACCCATGGTAACATCTCAGTGAACCCTGCTAAGAAGTAAAACCCCTTTGGGGATATTTTATTTCTTTTTCTGACTTTTCTTTCCCATTTTTGCATCCTCAATCGCTCACTGCAGGCACAGGCCAGACAGGGAAGAGCTGCCAGCCTCCACTGGGCACAAGAAAACTTCTGTCCCTTGCATAGTTCTGCCACATCCAGGGGTGTGCACCACACCAATGCTCCGCAGATAATGGGATCATAAACTCAGCCCCAGTAACAGATTAAAGGAACCAAGTTTAAAAGGGAAAACAAAGATACTTTATTTGAAAGAAATGAGAAACGGGGGACAGAAAGAGTATTATAGACAGCTGAGTTAGATAGAAATATTATAGGCAGATAGGCTAGGCCCTCGAGAGGGTCAGGACACAGGTGAAACACACCACAACTGCAACCAGAGATGCATCTGTTGGAGACTGGGCCTCAAGACAAAGACAAGATGACCAGACCTACATATTTCTCCATTGGAGGTCCTCTTAGGGCATGACTGACAGCATGGTTACAGGGTGCTAAGTCGTGTCTGCTGTCACTATTGCACATGCCCTTTCTCACAATTCACTCTACTGTGATTGGATGTTTAAGGTGCATGAACTTTCAATGAGCTCCAGGGGAAGAAAAGTTACTCTAGGTCATGTACGGAGGTCTCTTGTGCATATGTCTTGGTTTGGAATTTTTGAAATTATCCAGGATAGGCTTAGGTCTTTGTTTCCCTTGTCTTGACCACCATGTTGTAAGCCCTAGGTGGGGTCAGGGGCTAGCACTGGGCCTGCCCAGGTTCAGGGGAGTGGAGGGAATAGCCCCCAGTTGGGCTGATCTTTTTAAGGTGACGAACTTGACTCTGTCAAAAACAGCTTCAGGTATGGCTGATTGGTTAGTGATGGGGCTTTGTTGGGTGGAAACCCTAAGATATGCTGATTTAAGGCATGGTGCCCAAGGGCAGCTGCTGGACCCAAGGTCCTCTTGGGATGCTGAGATCTTCCTGCCTGCCTCAGGGTGTGGGCAGGCTTGCCACAAGTTCAGCTGGCTAAGTGGCAAGGGTAGAGATGATCCCCCAGTTCACATTTCCATGGGCATTTTGGCACTTCACCCTCAATTTGGGGGCATCAAGCACCAGTTCTCCAGTCCCCTCCCAGGTAAGGTTGAATGCATTAAGCTTAAAGGATTCTCCTTCCATAGCTTTTACATCATTTTCTTAAGAATCAAAATCTTTAAAGATGAGCTATCTCTGATAGGCTGCCTTCAAGCTCTTGTGCTCAGCAGTGGTTGGAGGACAGGGAAAGATGTGTTCTTTGTTAGTGACTCCCTGTCATATGGCACTGCTTGCCCTTCTGTCCACCATGGACTACATATTTCATATTTGGAGCCCCTGCTGGATTCTGCCTTGTTGACCTGCTCCCTGTCATACCCTGCTCACTTGTTGTGTGTTTATTGCAGGCTGCCCTCCCCCTCCTTTCTTGAGACCCTGTGCCCCAGACCTTTCCTCTGGACCTGTGGCTTTCCCTTACCTGGCTTCAGAGTGTGCTGTGGATCCATCTCGATGTTCACGCAAAGAGCTTGTGATGGAGTGCTGGGATGACAGGATTGCGCCACAATGCCTGGCTTGACAGTGACTTCTTCAGTCCACCTCCTGACTCTTACAGGTTATTTGAAGACTTGTCCATTGAGAACCCTCTTCTTTTCTGTGGCCTTTCCCAACTTCACTCTTCCTTTGCTGCAGTTTGGTGAGGTGGGTAGGAAGGAGATAAGCATAGGTCCCCTCACCTGCATTAGCCAGTGGAAGAGATTTTGCCAGAGTCCTTTCAACTGCAAAATATGCCTGCAGATGACTTTGTCCCCCAACAGGCAAACCTGGACAGTGTAGAACAAGAACCAGGCCAAAAAGGGTTGGCAGTAAAAGGAGCCCTGGTGGGGGTCACTGGGCTCTGAGCCCCAGGCCGTTCTCCAAGGCCGTGCAGCCAGCGTCAGACAGTGGCCTCCTCACCTGCCCTTGGCCCAGCTGTTACCCCCACTCCTCACAGATATCACCAGGGGTCTGGCGGCCTGGCTCTGACGTCAGCATGGCAGTCCTGGTCTGGCCCTGTGCTCTGAGTGGCTGAGGAAGCAAGCGGTCCCTGCTGTTTGGGGTTTTGCTCTTAGTGGTGTCCTCCCAGTGCCTTCTCATTAGAATCTCACTGCTCTGAGATTGTCTGAAATGACATTCACAGTGGGAATCATGGTCCCCCACCCTTAATCAGGAGGAGAGCTCATGGGCCCAGGTAGTGGTTTCCAGGGTGATGCATCCTAAAGATGAACTAGGGTCCCTTTGCTTTAACAGTGATTTTTTGCTGTGTGGTTGTCAGGAGTCAGCAGATGCGGCAGGGGAGGGCGCTCAAGTCCTCATTGTAAGTGAATAGCCCCTGGCCCCTGGGCCATTCCCAAGCACCCATATTGGAACCTGCTGGATTCCCAGCTGGCGGAGGCCCCTCTGAGCGTCAATGGTGGGGCTGGGGTCGGCAAGGGTGTTTTCTTTGGCAGAGCTGGCTCTGAATTTGCTCAGGGCTGTCTGAGCAGGTGAGTGCCCCCTCCCCACTGTGGGGAGCAGGAGCCTGTGAAACTTCCAGACACGTGCTCTGGATTCTGGAAAAGGCATCAGGGCAGTGGCTTCTCCTTAAGCCAAATATGGGGCCCCAGGTGCCCCTGACCCTGCCTCTGGACCTGTGGACACTGCATGAGGAGTCCTGCTGGCTTCAGAGTGTGGCTTCAGGTCCACCTCGATGCCCACTGAGAGAGTCCAGTTACCGGTCCTCTGGTTTAATTTCATGCTGATTTTCGTGGCTTTTTACTGCCCAGGCCAGGCTGTCTGTCTGAGCTTTTTCAGGGCAGTCAAGGCTACAACAAGGAGCATGTGATTACTTCTCCATGGTCCCAAATCCTGCCCGCTTATTATAGGGTCATAAAGCAAGGGGACCCACGAAACTTTAGACAAGCAGACAGTGACTCAGACGTGACAGGCACACAAAGCGCCTGAGAAATGACTGAAATCAGGCCTCTGTGCCAGTGGATGGTGTATAAACCAAGAAATGGAATCTTTTGGACTATGGGTTTTCTTGGGTTTTTTAAAAAAAGAACTTTTCATTTTGTAGTTTCTCAGCAGAGTTCAGGACTCACTGTCAAGTTGGAATGATTTTTCCTTGGCTAAGTATTATAACTCTTCCCATATTGGAAGGAGGGACTGTGGACATAAGCAGCAAGATCGTCTCTGGTGTGAATTTTGTGCAGAGAAACTTGAGTGCCTTATGCAGTGCACCCTCTGTCCTGGTTTGCATGCTCCATGTGTTGGCCTCGCCCCTTTTTCCTTTTATACCCAGTTTCAGGGAGCTTCTCTTGGATGATTTATACCCATAGAAGAGCATGAGAGGCTACAGTAGGGATGGGCACATTGAGAGCAGAAAGGGGTGACAGCTGATGGCTTGGCAGTGAGACTAGTGGCCAAAAATACTTTAAAATACAGAACTCAGAAAGTATGACCCCAATATGATAAAGAAAAGTCTGAATATATATATATGTATTTTATAATATATGTACTTTATTAAGTCTGGAAAACTATATATACATGGCTTGTGCTTATGCACCCAATTTAGTAAAATAAATAAAAAATGATACACATACAGTTTTAAAGGCTGAAAAAACATGCATCAACAATATTGGATAAATGAATTCCCATTTGTCTTCTTTATCCAGGATAACAAGAGAGTGGGAATTTACAGTATTTTAATATTAGGTTAACCTATAGGTAATATGTATTAGCCTTTCCCAAGGTGTTTTCTATGGATTACAATTCCTATCATATGGTGTTTTAAAAAAGTTTATTAGACACATATGCTTTGAGAAATGCTTCATTATTATACCCCTCCCCCCCACCGCCCCGCCAGGCAGACTCACAATACATGTTAATATTTTGAAAGCTCTGTGAAGACCTAGAATAAATAAACCTTATTTAACTTTGTATATCTCAGTGGACATTCTTGGAACTATAAGAACTCAAGCAAAAAAAGAGAGCGTATCAGCAGTTGGACAGTCCAGGACTGTGGATCCAGGAACCCCAATACCGTGATGGGATCCGGGTCTCCATCTTTTGGCTTTCTTTTCTTCTGTGATGCCTTCTAAGGTAGGCCCTGCCCATGTGATTTCTGGTGATTCTGACATCTTACAACTCCTACTTACCTAGCAATCCTAGCAGAGAGAGAGGGGTTTTCCCTTCTCAGTGTGTCCAGTGCAATCCCTGAGTTGAGTTTGAGTGTCAGGCTGATGGCCTGAACTGGGATCTACCCGCCTGGACTGGGCACTGTGTCTTTGTGGGGGGAACCCATGTACATGAACAGCAGAGGGGTGGGGTGGTCCCCAAAGGAAAGCAAGTGTAGTTTCCAGGGGAGGAAGGAATGAATGCTGAACAGGCAGAAATAGCATTTTAAACCTCTTGACAGTGGGGCTTTATTGTGTAAACCTATTGGAACACACAGTGAATAAAACTGCCAAGTACTCATCATAAATTTTTTCAAGTAAGTTTGGAAGGCAATAAAATACTCGTGCCATGTAAACATGGGGTTTGGTCTTTTTTGATGATTCAGAAACCTCACTGGGTCCTGTAGTGACACAGTCAGCACTGAGTGTTAAAATACCCTTGTTATTGACCATACAATTGTGTGGCTTTTTGATAAACGGATGTTATGGTACAGAGTACAGAACACAGGGAGGCCGGGATGTTCATTTCTGGACTGTGGACTCGAATCCTCCTGTGTGGAGTCCTTAGAGGGCTGAAGCACCAGCACAAGCTGTCTCATTTAATCCACATGCCCTCTGCTGTCCCCATAACTGCCCAGCGCAGACGGGCAGTTGAGGCTCAGAGAGGCTAAGCGACTGGGCAATACCTCAGGGTTGTTCAGGGGCCTAGAAGAAATGATATTTGTGAAACTTTGTGAACAGTAAAGGTGTTTTTGAATGGCACCCTGGATGAAAGGGTGTGCTAGAGAGATGCAAGAAGCTATTTAGACTGAGAGAAAAGAATGAGTTTGGGGGTGTTTTTACATTGGGTATACAGTTTATAGGCATATGACAAATATATCAAAGAGCTTTGGGTACAGTAGCTGTGTGTGCATGTCCATGGTACCTGGTGCAGGTTAGTATCTAGGCCTACTCAGTAATCCCTTCTGGATGGGGACACACACACACACACAAACATATGTGCATGCATACTGAAATGTTGAGGGGCTTGCAATAGGGTTTTAAGAAAATTAGTTAATTTTATTGGTACATTTTAGGTATACAATATGACATTCATCATTGGAAATTTGCACCTTTACATAATCTCTCTTGGTTCTTATTTTTTCCCCATTCTCCTGCCCTCCCTTCAACTCCTCCATCCCTCCCTATTTACAAATACTCTGTTTCTACTTTTTCATTTTCTCATATTAATTCCATTCCCTTCTTTCCTTTCCCCTCCCCCTCCCACTTCCCCTTCCCCTTTGCCCCTTTTCTTCCTATTTCACATCACCTATTATACATTTAGTCCTTATTTATGCTTTCAGTTTCTCACCCTAGAGAAACTATTTGGTATTTACACGTGTATCCTATTTATTTCACTTAAGAGTATCACCTCAATGTGCATCCATTTAGCTATAAATGTCTCTAATTACTCAGTTTTTATGGCAGAGTAGTACTCCATTTTATTAAAAAAAACCTCCTTTTCTTTATCCAGTCTCCAGGTGAAGGGCAATTGGGCTGCTTTGAAGCTTTAGCTATCACAAACTGTGCCGCTATGAACATGGGTGCACATATATCACTGTGGTATGATTCTTTTAATTCTTTTAGGAAGATACCCAGCAGGGGAATAGCTGGGTCAAGTGGGACCTCTAGTCCTAGTTCTTTGAGGTATTTCCATACTGATTTCCACAGTGGTTGCACCAGTCTACGCTCCCACCAATGATGGAGCAGTGTTCCTCTTTCCCCACACCCCTGCCAGCATTTGTTATTTGTTGATTTCTTGATAGCAGCCATTCTTTCTGGGGTGAGGTGGAATCTCAGTGTTGTTTACATCTGCATCTCTTGAACGACCAGTGATGTTGAACATTTTTTCATATGTTTGTTTGCCGCTTTTACTTCTTTGTGTGAGAAATGTCTGTTCATTTCAGATGCCCATTTTTGAATTGGGTCTTTGAATTTGGGGGGGGTCTGATTTTTTTCAATTCTTTATATATTCTAGAGAGTAGTCCTTTGTCTGAGGTACAGCTGCTAAAATTTTTTTCCCACATTGTAGGTTGTCTCTTAGCTCTGTTGGTGGTTTCTTTTGCAGTGCAGAAGCTTTTTAATAAGATGAGATCCCAGTTGTTGATTCTTTCTGGTAGTTCCCATGTTACTGAGGATTTGTTCATAAAGTTTTTTTCTATGCCAGTGTCTTCAACAGTTCTACCTAACTTATCTTCCAGCAAGTTTAGTGTTTCTGTCTTAATATTTAGATCTTTAATCCACTTCGATCTTAGTTTAGTGCATGGTGATAGGTATGGGTCTAGTTTTAATCTTTTTTGCCATCTTTTCTATCCATTTTGCTCTCTTCTTTTTCTTGTCCTTCTTTCTTCTCTGTGTCCCGGTTGGCAATATTGTTGTTGATGAGGTTGTGCAGGGCGACCACGGAGTAGATGAGAGAGGCCAAGCACATCACCACCATCTGGTCGTTGGTGTTCAGGTAAAAGGCCTTGACGAACTCCTGCAGGCTGATGTTGGGCAGCAGGTTGAAGACGTTCTGCAGCTGCTAGATGATCTGGTGGTTGACGGGCAGCTTGTCTGTGACTACTTATTCCAGGTAGCTCCAGATATCCAGCAGCTTGGAGTTCAGTCCCTTCAAACCATGGACCTGGTTAGTGATCCACTGGGACAGAGTGCCCACGGTAGTGTCTTTGATGTCCCGTAACAAGTACTCCACTCCCACTTCCTCAGCCTCCTCAGCTCCAATCTCACTGGTCATGTGTTCAAATATTTTCAAGGTTGGAGTCCCATCATTGTGACCTTCCTCCACAGAAATGTACACTTCTGTGGGCAGCCCCAGGTCCTTTGGCTTCATGTCAATGATGATCAACACTGAGTTTGGGCCAGTATCTTTTCGTGAGTTCATTGATGGTGCTGTCATTCTTGTGTAGTTTAGGGCCTGTGTGGTACCACCCCACTATTCTTTCTCTGGCATTGACTTTCTTAAACATTCCATACATGTTTTCCAAATAGTCATGGTCTAAAAACCAGACAGCCATCTTTGTCATTTTCATCAAAAGGGACTGCAAAACTGTTGGATACATCAAGTACTTTCTTTTGCCACGACCCCAAAAGCACACCAACAACGTGCTTCTGGTTTCCAACCTTGCCGATTCTTATTCATTAATGCCCAAAACACCAACTCGTCTCATTTTAAAAAAGAAAACCAGCCACCTCATTTATATTTTACTACAGTCAGACCAGATTCTCGCTTACAAACGATCATGGGCTGACAGCACTGCCTATATAGGAAACCATTCAGAGTACTGAATGTGGTATTTTGGAATATTGGTACGAATTTCAGAATTTCGGTATTTCGGAATATTGGTATTTCACAATATTGGTGTTTCAGAATGTCGAATATCAGTATTTCAGAATATCAAATATTGGTATTTCACAATTTTGGCATTTCAGAATCTCTGAATATCCGTGTTTTGGTGACGGCCTCCAAAGGCACACAAGCGCTTTCCTACAATACAACATCATTGCGGTGCGAGGGGTGAGCTCGGTGGTGGATGGGCTCGAGCCTGGCCCCTGCCAGGCAATAGCATCAACCAATTTCGTTATAACAAACAAGCTGTCCAGGCCTCTGAATGGCGGCAGCTGGGTGGGGGTGGGGTGGCTTTGGGCCACTCGGCTTCACAAACCCAGGGTGGTCTGCGCCCGTCTGGACCGCTCACTGCCCCACCTGCTACCCCGGCCTGCCTGCAGCTGCCACGTGGTCCCCAGCATGCCTGTGACTCAGCACTGCTCTGATCTTTGTAATTTCTTCCCTTGTATGAGCTTTGGGTTTGTCCTGCTCTTCTTTTTCTAGAAGCTTGAGGTTCAGCATCAGGTTAATTGGGCTTGCTCTGTTTTCCTAATATGAATATTCACTTCTATGAATTTCTCGCGTAAGACTGCTTTCATTGTGTCCCATAGATTCCGGTATGTTGTATTGGCATTGTCATTTAATTGTAGGAACTGTCTGATTTCTTCAATTTCCTCTGTGACCCATTGTTTATTCAGAAGTATGTTGTTCAGTTTCCATGTGTTTATGAAATTCTTGTGGTTTCTTTTGCTATTGATCTCCAATTTCATTGCACTATGGTCTGATAATGTACAGGGGATAACTTTAATTCCTTTGCACTTACTTAAACATGTATAAGCGAGTATGTGCTCTATTTTGGAAAATGACCTGTGTGCAGCTGAAAAGAATGTGTATTCTAATTTTGTGGGGTGGAACACTCTGTAAACATCTGTTAAGTTCATTTGTTCAAGAGTTTGATTGAGTTCTAGTATTTCGTTGCTTATTTTTTGTCTGGTTGATCTATCTATTTGTGACAGTGGGTTATTGAGTTCCCCCACTACTATTGTATTATTGCTTATTTGATTTTTCATATCTGTTACTATTTGTTTTATGTATTTGGGCATACTAGTGTTTGGTGCATAGATATTTATGATTGTCATCTCTTCCTGTTGGATCATTCCCTTTACAAGGATGTAGTGTCCTTCTTCATCTCTCTTAATCAGTGTTTGTTTGAAATCCACTTGATCTGCAAAGAGGATAGCTACTCTTGCTTTTTTTGGGTTCCTGTCGCATGCAGTATTGTTTTCCACCCTTTAACTTTCAGTCTATGAGTTTCCCTTTGAATTAAGTGTGTTTCTTGTATGCAGCATATTGTTGGATTTTGCTTCTTGACCCATTCTGCCAGTCTATTTCTTTTGATTGGTGAATTGAGACCATTAACATTGATAGTTATAACTGATATGTATTGACTTATCATTGTCATGTCTTTTTTTTTGTTGGATTCTCCCCCTTTGCATTTAATTTCTTGTCATGCCCAGTGGATTCATTCTTCTGGGCTTCCTGGGGTTGTGAGCCTCATTGTCTTTTCCTAGGATATTGTCTAAAATTTTTTGGAGTGCTGGTTTGGAATTCATGAAGTTCCTAAGGTGGTCTTTGTCATGAAAGTATCTTATTTCTCCATCAATTTTGAAAGATAATTTTGCAGGGTACATCAATCTGGGTTGGAGGCTGTTTTCCTTTAGGGCTTGAAATACGTCACTCCAAGCTCTTCTAGCCTTGAGGGTTTGTGTTGAGAAGTCTGCTGTGATTCTGATGGGCTTTCCTTTGTATGTGATTTGTTTCTTTTCTCTCGCTGCTTGTAGAATTTTGTTTTTCTGTTGGATTTCTGGAATCCTAACTGTTATATGCCTATGTATAGATTTTGTTTGATCAAGGCTAGCTGGAGTCCTATATGCCTCATTTATCTGTATATCAAGTTCTTTTCCCCTCCTTGGGAAGTTTTCTGCCATCACTTCTGTGAACAGTTTTTTTTTTATGTCATCTGGACTCTCTCCTGTTTCTTCTTTGACTCCAATCAGTCTTATGTTATTCTTCTTTGGATCATCTAGCAGCTGCTGGATTGATTTCTCAGGGCCCCTTACTATTTTAAAGAAATTTTTCTTTTTCTGATCACTATTGCAATCTTATCTTCTATATCTGAAATTCTGTCCTCACATTGGCTCATACTACTGCATAAACTTTCAATGGAGTTTTTAATCTGCTGGAAATCTGTTTGCATCTGTTTTATGGACTCCATTTTTTTAAATCATGTCTTGTGCTATGGGCACAATCTCTGCTGTTATCTGAAAAATTATTTCTGATTTCATTTTTTTCCACTTCCTCTTTTGTTGCCAGTTCAGCAAATCCAGGTGGTTGAATATCAGAGTGTTCCATCTTGTTTCCCTTTGGGGTTGCTTTAGGTGATCTGGGAGTCTGATTTTGAGACTTGTTTAAGTGCCTTCTCATTTCAACTGGGCGTGGGGTGGGAGGGATGTGTGTTGCTGGCACCTGCACAGCTCACCTCCTTGGCACTGGGGGTTGTGGTACGGTGGCCCAGAAGGTTCACCTCCTCTGCGCTGGGGCAGCTCTGTGCTTGGCTCTGGGGCTGGTGCAATAGGGTTTCTTTACACTCATATACTGATGAATTAATATGTAAGAAGGAATTATTATGTACAGGAACTGAAGGTTATTTAAAGGGATCTTGAAAACTTCATGTGTTTGAAACAGTTAATCACTTTTAGACTGAACTTTCTTCACTGTAGTAAACAGTCCCTTTGGTTTTGTCATGCACAGTCATGTATGGCGTTTGTCTCTTTCTTTAGTGTCTTGTTAGTTAATGGGCTCAGGAAGAGTCTGCAATCCTCTCACGGAGGTCACGAAGAGTGTCACATTCTGCTTATATTTCAAAGGTGGCCCATACAGAGTTGCTGATTGGAGGTAGGGTGAATATAAGAGTGAATCAGGGAAGACACCAGAACTTTGGGTCTAAGTGAGTAGAAGCATGGAGTTACAGTCCTTTGAGATCAAAGAGGCCTGGGGTGGGAGATCCAGATGCTGAGCAACTGGCAGGTGGCATCTGTGCAGTGAGGCAGGGAACTTCTTCTGTCTCCCTGGTCCCCAAGAGGGAGGATGGATGGTATCCTATAACTTCTATAGGCCTTCCTCTTGCTGTTCCCCCTTCTTGACTCACAAGTGTTAGGGATAAAGGGTCCTTTTTTATTAGTGAATAGTTTTATTAGTGAGAAATATATAGTACTGCATAGTGAGTGAGTTTTATTAGTGAGTGTTTTATTAGTCAGCAGTACATAGTACTTACATTTATTTTGAAGACTTGGTACATGTACATAGTGTATCTTGATTATTTTCAATTTCTTTATTACCTTTCCTACCTTTTTTCCTCCCTTCCCCATCCCTAAGAAGTCTGCCTGTTTCCTACCATCTTTCATTATTTTACTTTTTTATTTGTGTTTTAAGTTCCTCATATAAGAGAAACCAGGCAATATTTTGCTTTCTGTGTCTGACTTATTTCACTAACATTGTACTCTGGAGTTCCATCCTGGAGCTTCTCTGTAGATGGATAGTATTCCAATGTGTGTATATGTACCACACTGTCTTTGTTCATTCATCTGTCAATGGGCATCTAGACTATTTCCAGAGCTTAGGTGCTGCTGTAAATGTGGGTATGCATGTATCTCATAATAGCATGCCTTTAAGTCTCTTGGAGTATAGTCAGGGGAGGTATAGATAGGTCAAATGGAATTTCTGTTTTTAGTTTTTTGAGGAATCTCCATACTGATTTTCATACTGGTTGTACTAGTTTACATTCCCAGCAACAATGTAGAAGGTAGAAGCGTCTCCTCTCCTTGTAGCCTCACTAGCATTTTTTTTTTTTGTTGTTACTGGGGATTGAACTCGGGTCCTTGCGCTTGTGTGGCAGGTGGTGAAACCACTGAGCTAAATGTTGTTTATGTTCTTAATGAGAGCCATTCTTTCTCTTGTGTCCCAGCACAAACACAGATAGAGAGACCAACGGTGTAGGACAGAAGACACAGAAGCAACCCATGCCCTTTCAGTCATCTTATTTCTGAGAAAGGGGCCACAAACATGTTAGGGAGAAGATAGCCTCTTTAAGAAGTGGTGCTAGAAAAACTGGTTATCCATGTGCAGAGGATTGAAAGGTGATCCATATCTCTTAGTCTGTACTAAAGTCAAATCAAAATGGATCAAAGACATAAGAACTGAGACATAGACACAACAGAAAGATAATTTAGAGGAAACACTTGAAGCCATAGGATTGGTTGGGACTTCCTGATAGGACTCCAATAGCACAGGAAATAATATCAAGAATTAGCAAATGGGATTACATAAAAAAAAAAAAGAAACTCTGCACAGCAAAGGAAATGATCAACAGAGTGAAGGGAAGAATTTTTTGCCAGCTACTCTTCTGATTGAGGGCTAATATGTAGAATATATAAAGAACTCAAAAATTAACTGGCCCATGACAAATGACTCAATCAAACAATGGACAAATGAATTGAACAGGAACTTGTCCAGAGAGGTATAGGAAGGGCCAATGAGAACATGAAAAATGTCTATAGCTGTTGGGGAAATGCAAATCAAAAGGTGCTTTCTGAAGTCAAGGTCACCAGACCCTGGGGTGGAAAAGTTCTCTTGACTGCTGGGTGCTTCAGGGGAGGGGTGGTGGGGGAGCAGAGGGCAGGAGGGCTCCCTGGCCGTACCCACTGGGACGAGAGCTGCATGCCTGTCCTGCCTCCCATCTATTTCCTGCTCTCTCCAGGCAGGAACCCAGATCCTGTCATTCCAGACCTCTCTACCCTTTCATCACACACTACACTTCAGTCTTCTCTTGGCCACTTTCTTTTCTATTCCTTCCCATCGTATTTCGACAAAAGATCATTTTTTTTGAATCTACTTAAATTAGAAGAGGGGATATTGTAAATACTTGTAATTTAATTTTTTTAGTCACAGGTCCAAACTTGCCCCTGAAATAAGTGAGGTGGGAGCTCTGTGTCTCTGCCAACAGTCTGTGCACCCACAGTGGTGATTATGACGAGGCCAAATCCAAGCTCAGGCATAAACACTAGCAAACCAGCCCAAAGCAGTTGTGTAATGCTCCTTGGACTTGAGTAAGTCCTGCTCCCCAACCCTAGGCACTCTGGGAAACATGTTACTGCAGGATGTGTTTGTTCCCATGGTAACTGTCAGCTAAAAACTTCTTTGGTCAGATCATGCAAACAGAATTCGGCACAGAACCAAAGACAGTAATAGCTAGACTTGGAGTAACAGGCTGCCAGGTGTGCTGCTGTGTTAGATACTGGTGCTATTATAACACAGTATTATAGACTGGGTAATTTATAAAGAACAAACATTTAACTTGTCATAGTTCTGGAGGCTCAGAACTCCTGGATCAAGGCACTGGCATTTTGTGAGAATTATTCTCTGCTTCTGAGATGGCACTTTGAATGGTATATTCTTCAAAGGGAGAAGAACCCCGTGCCCTCATATGGCAGAAAGTGGACCGACAGAACCGAACTTAACTCCTTCCATCAAGCTCCTTTGTGAGACACCTAATCCTAGTCATGAGGGAAAGGGCCCTCATGAGGACCTGTCAAAGGCGCTGCCCCTTAATCCCATCACTTGGCAGCCCCTGAATTTTGGAGGGAACACATTCCAGCCATAGCAGCTGGAATTTTAGATGATTTAAACATTGATGCTATGTACAACGTCCAGTCCTTCAACACTGCTCATTTCACTGGTATATAATTAATGAATTTGTGCAATTAAGAGACTCTCATGTGGACTTAAATAATATTTAGAGTTCTTTCAGTGTTTGCTTCTGGAGGTTGCATTTACGAGTGGATATTTTAAATGTTAGCTAACTACCCCTAGCTGCTACATGGAGAGTGGACTGGAGGCACCAGAGTAGACTCCAGGGGTCTGGACAGGAGAACTCTGCAAATTCCCAGAGACAGGACTCAAACTAAAGGGAGAAATCACTGGGTGCTGATTGTGGAAAAAGTTAAATGAGGAAGAGCTGCAGGTTTTCCAGAACTGGACTTCACAGCTGGAGTAGGGCCCGTTGTCATTTGCTGTGGGATGTGTCTGCTTCTCAGATGGACCATGAGCTCCCTGAAGGCAAGGGTGTGAGGCTCGCACCTGAGTTCTCAGGGCCCAGAGTCAGTGCCTAGCATGAGTGTGTCTGGGTGGGAAAAGAAAGGTATATGATGGGAAACAAGATCAAGAAGGATGAGAAGGCATGGAGGCCCATCTGGCAGGGAGGACTGAAGTTGTGTTCCATCCCAGCTGGACCTAAGTGAGAAACCCAGTGCTGAGGGGGTGGAGGGTTCAGGTCACAGGTCCTTGTTCTCAGGCAGTAACCTTCAGTGTCCCCGTGGCAGCAGGGAGAGGCCTGCACAGGTCGAAGAAATCAGAGCAGGGGGTCCATGGAGCTGGACCTGCCCTGTATCCTGGCGTTGTGACACTCAGGTCTCTAGCCACAGAACAGAGTTACGCAAGTGACCATCACCTCAGTGAAGTCATTTCTTGGCCCTTTCATTATTATTTTAAAGATGATGGTGAGGGTGGAGGGGAGGAAAACCAATGCTGTACCTTATTTCATCACCTCGCTGGTTCAAGTTGTTCACAGCTTGTCTATTATCATTCAGGGGTTTGTAACGAGGTTGACCCCAGCCATCATGAAGTCCTGGAGGAGGAGGCAGATTTCCCAGGCTTACTTTCTGACTGAATGCTGACTGTGCAATCTCTTAGCCCTTAAGCATTCTGCTTAAATGTTATTTACGTTCGGCAGGAGAACCATTTTCCACTGTCCGCCTTCTCTTCATGCACATAAAACTGCACATTTAACTTCTGTTTACACATATATAAACCATCTCTTTAGGAGCAGCCTAGGGAATGCGTGAAGATGGAGTTTGCCTTTTGAAAGCAGAGGAGAGTGACTGTGTACACTGTGTTATTAGAAGTGTGACAAGTGGTTGATTAAGACCAGGTGCTTCACAGAAGCCATCTGAGTGAAGTTGTAAACCTCCAGTTGACAAGTAAGGTGACGGCCCAGTTCTTGTTAGCAAAGGCTTAATTACCAACAGCTGCCTCCTGGCTTGGGGGGAGGCAAAATAACAGTTGCGAACCCTGGAGTGCTATGAATAAGAAGCTGAGGTTTGCCGAAAGATAATGGTTTCTGACAATGTGATACACACTTGGCCTATAAAACATCTCTAAGTGGACAAGATGGTGGGTGAACAATGATTTATAGTTAAACTTGGAAGACTGGGAGAATTCACTGTGTATTCACTTCTTACTGCTTACTTCAAGGCTTGTTTCAGCACTGACATATTCCTAATTGGCAGTTTGTGACATGGATAACCTTCCCTATTTAACTCACGTTGAATGCATACTGAATGAATCATGAAGTCTTTAAATTATAGCTGCTTCATTGAACAAATTAGGGAAAGAGAGGGACAAAGCCAAGGGCATTGTACTTTATTGTACTTCCTAGTTTAGCCACCTTTGGATTAATTTACCTAAAAGGTTAATATTCTTTGGATTATTTCATATGAGCTCTATCCTTTACTCCATTTCCTTCCCCTTTGTGGATGGCTTTGACTACTGTTTGGAGCCCCACAGATAGATTATTGAGGGTTACCTGTCTCCTGCTAGCTGAAACCATTTATAAAGTTGGATTGTTTCCTTTGGGTTTGTTTGCAGGATGAAGTGAGAGGATAGTAGCATGTTGTTTATGAGAAACTTCATCACCTGTCAAGTGAGATAGCCTTAATTTTAGCTTTTATTTTACTTGTATATTTCCTTGAGTATGTCTCCATTTTTGTAATAACTCAAAGGAAATGGTAGTTATGTATACAGTTGGGCATGTTGAATTGAGCCTGGGCTATATGTTGAGACTGTATGGTAACTTTAATCCTGGGAAGTATTTCTGGATGTTTGTTGGAATATTGGTGTTTCTCAGTTGGTTATGTAGACTGATCTGTTTTCTTCTAAGACATAGAATTTGGTCCACTAGTAGCTGTCTTGTTATGCTGCTGTGTAGTACCGTTCTACACACATTTCCTTTTCAATCAAAGATGAAAACACAAGGGAGAGTCTTTCAAATATAACAATGGGAAATAACGTGAAATAGTAAAAATTGTGGTTGCTCTGCCCTTCATCTCCCTGTCTCTTTCAGGGTAGTTTGGATGATAATAACAATTAATTAATGTTCAGTGAGTGCATTGGTGATGTGTCAGCACATGAATCAACTAATACTTTCTCACAACAACCCTACCCTTTGAGCTATCCCACTTTAATAGGGGAGGAATTGGAGGCATGAATGAGTTTTGGTGTCCGTTGACCATTCTGGTCTTCATGGTGCTGTGGAATTCCTGGTTCATCTCCTTAGAGTGCTGGGAAGCCAACAAAGACAGGCAGGAACTGCAGCTTGAGGGGCTGCCATGCCAGGGCTGGCCCTAGTTAAGAGTTCAGACATTTTTACTGTGGTTGGTGGTGTACTGGTAGGAATCTCTTTTTCCTCTTGCTGAGTTTTGTGATTTTGGCTGGAAAAATGGCCACAGATTCTGTTTGAGCTGAGCCTTCTTGGAACTCTGCTCTGGTGTCTCTGGCTTTCCCACGTGCTGGGGATGCTGTGGGACATTGTTTGCTTGCTGGTATGTGAGTATTTACAATTCTAATATTGGATTTTTCCTTAACCTAAAAATTTTTAGAAAATAACTAGAATTCCAAGAAGAGCTTTTTGCACATACATCACACTGCCCAAGAGGGTGTGATGCACTGGAAGACGTACTGGGTTTGGCTTTCAGGCTCTGGGTCCTCTGCACTGTGTCTCACCTCAGTTTCTGTGTGGACACGAACCAGGCTGGGGATGGCCTGCACTTGGACTACAGCCTGCTGATGAAGACCCCTACAAGGTAATTTCGTTTATCTTTGCACTTTCCATGGTATCTAATTTTTATTAAAATGCTTTTTAAATAGGGGGCTAGGAACCTTATAAACCAGAAGTATCCAAAAGAATTGATTTTAGGACAGAAAAAAGCAACAGCTTCCATAAAATGTCCTACTGTCACCATCTACTGCCCTCAAAGCAGCAGGGAAGAACTGTGTGTGTGCTAAGGTGGTCATATGCAAACAGACAGTCAAAGGGTGGTGTGGAGGTGAAATGCAGTGATCTGTAAAGGTTAGCCTGTATTCACATCCACATTTTCATCACGCTGCAGCTCTTCTTATTGTGTACAGCCCTCCCTGGCAGTTAGCCTGACCTGGAACAAGAGCACTCTCAAAGCCAACCCTATCTATCACAGCCTTGCTTGGATTTCTTCCAGAAGATCTCATCTTCCTGCTACATAGGGCTCTACATGACTGCTCATCTCACTGGCAGCACTCAGCCTGCATATACCCACATCTACAAATGCATCTCTTCTGGGTTCACTTACAGAGCTGGCCCTTCCAGGCATGGGCCCCAGCTTCCCAAGCAGAGCCCCATACTGCAATTCTTCTGTCTTCCAGACACACATTGCTGGCTGAGAACCATCTGACAGGGTACAAAACATGATGGGAAGGCTGAACTTTAATAGAGACTCAGACAACGAGATTTAAATAAATAAGCTGTATTATCTGTACAAAAAATATAAATAACAGTTTTGTATTTTAGAGGAGGAAGTGCCTCCTTCCACATTATCCAGCAGCCCTAATAATATGTGGTACTGCTGAGTCACAATTCACAGAACAAACGTTAAATGTACATTCATCTCATGCAAGAAGCACATGTTTTCCACCCCAAACCTAGGCTCTCAGCTTGCTCTGAAACCCACTACCTGCTCTACACCCTGACAGCTGGAAGATGCCTGCTTTTTAGGAAATGTAAATATTTACTGCAAATTTTCAATAGCTATGGAATTTGTCTTCATTATTCTATGCATAACTATTGTGTCACAAATAACCTCTATTGTCCCACATTAGCATTTACAATCTATTCTGTACACAGTGAATAATGGATCCAGAATTAAACACCAACATCTATTAAAAATAGGAAAAATATAATAATCACCACTGAGTTTACAGAAACACAGCTTCAGGAAGTTAATAAAAAAATCCCCCAATATTTTTTCAAGATGACAATGTACAATTATTAATATTGCACTTTTTTATACAAGAAATCCTAATAAATATTCACAAAAGATATACATAGAAAACATTCTCTTTTATTTTAAATAAACATTACACTGATTTTTAGTAACATGATTTCTTAGAGCCTATTTTTGTGGTGAGGAAGAAAGCCCCACTCTATCCATTACTCACCTAGAAAAGATACAGATTAATATTATCTTCCTCCCAAATTTTACTTCTAGGCTGGATGGAAAATGCAGCCCTGATGTCAGTGGTGGCCTTGGGTGAGTGTCATTTCATAAGTGTGCATGTGAGGGTGGCTTATCACAGGGTTATATGACTCTGGCTGCCCCCTACTAAACTGGGGCCACTCAGGGATGAGGTAAAAGTTCTTGCCTGCAGCTACTGTCATCTGAATGAGTTGCCACACAGCCCCCCAGTGTGTATTTGGGCTCTTGCCTTTGCTGTAGCGTCTCGTCAAAGCTGGGGTGCTGCAGAGTGTGCATGCTGCTCTGCCTGCTGAGGAGCTGAACCAGCACAACTGTGGTCGGTTAATCAACATAAGGTTTGCAGTATTTCATTTGTGGGAGGGTGGGATGGAAAGCCTGTGAGGACTGACCCCTGGCCTTGGCTCCTCCTCATCCCACCCTCGCCTGCTGCATAAATACTGTGGACAGCAGCTCTCACAGTGCTCCTGGAGAGGCCTCAGACCCTAGGGTGTGCCATGGGCATGAACAAATCCAGGGAGTGTCCCACCCCACTGTCCCACTGGTCAGCTCTGGGAGGAAGTAGTTGCTTCAAACCCATAGGTATTCTCTGGCAAATTGATTAATGGTTTTGACCAACAGACCCCAGTCCCCAGCAAAGGCCAGACAGAGAAGTCTGGCCTATGCATGTTCAGAGTGCCCCTGGCCAACAGCAGCAGTTAGTTCAGGGCGAGGTGGGGGGGGGGGGTCCTGGCTACAAGGAGTAGCCTTGCTGCACAGCTGGATGCTGACCTCCTGCTAATGTTGCCATAGCTGCACAGGCAGAAAGCTTCCTGTGTGGAGAGCAGACACTCTCCCTATCCCAGGAGGGGGCATGTCTCCTCCCCAGCTGATGGATACTTTGAAAGGGGAAGCAGAGCTCTAAACACCCCCAATCCTCCCCTGAACCCACCGAGGTGCACTGTGTGCCCCAGGGCTCAGAGTGTCTCCTGAGACCCCTGCACCGCCTGGAAGTACCTCTGCCCGTGTGCTCCTCCTCACTGAGGAACACGCACAGGCTTCCCTTCCTTTCTGTCCCTTCCCTTTCTGCATCACTGTGTGCCTCGGGCCTACTCTGATCGTCTCCTCCTCCACCACTACAGATCCGTGTTTGCATTCTCTGTGGTCCCCAGCCCCCCTCAAGAGCCGAGTTCCGGGCCAGTTTCTGCCTCAGCGGGGAGCCCCTTGTCCTCATTGCCCCTGAGGAAGCAGCAGCGGTGGCAGAGGAACAACCCCCCTGTGTTAGCAGCATGCTTCCGGAAAGACACAGCTGCACCAGTGGTCTGCACCAGTGCTTTCAAAGCCCTCAAGCCTCCTGGGTCCCTGGAGCCATGGCTCCCTCGTCCTGGGCCGCCCTTCCAGAGACCTGGGTTGGGAGGAAGCTGGCTTTGTCAGGGAGCTGCTACTTCTGCCCTGCAGCCCTCCCACGCCAGCCCTCTGCCTTCCCGTGCTCTGTCCTCCAGCTCCTGGGAAGAACAGGTGCTGAGCCCTCAGGAGAGAGATGGGAAGGGCAGAGAAACAGGAAGTTCTGTCCAAGGCAGGCGGCTGCTGAGTCCCGTGTGGGGCAGGGCAGAGCCGGGCGGCCGCCGCGCCATCTTCACACTTGGCCGCAAGTTCCACAGCAGCGCAGCTGGAACTGGCTGAGCTGGCAGAGCTTCAGCTGTTTCACCTTCTCGCAGTACCTGGTGGTGTCCCTGCACTCCCCTGGGGAGGGGAAGGAAAGGAGATGTGAAACAGAGGCTAAAAGGCTGCAGTTCAGCCTGGCGTGGGTTGCCCGGGCCTCTGGGTGGCCTCACCCTGGCTGAGCGAGGGTGTCTGGCCGGAGAGGGCCTCTCTCAGGTGCTCACTGCTCCTTTTTGCGAGCTGCCTTTACTTCCTGATGGTACTTGTCCTCTCCTTCCTCCTGACTACCCCTACAACCACCTCTTTGCCTGCCCTTTCCCTTTTGCTGGGCACTGGGTATCTGGGTGACTGTCATCCCAGAGAGGCTCCCAGGAGGACTGATTTCCGAATTCTCCCCGAGGGAGCAGGCAAAGGAGGGCCTAGCTGGAGCTCACCATCCCATGGCCTTGGGCCTTCCCTTCTCCGTTAAGCTTTGTTTTCTTATATTCTCCACCTAAGCCTTTCTCTTCCTTCTGCCTGCCAGGCTTCAAACATGGTGTTCCAGTTCGGTTCTGATGCAGACTAAACAGCTCTTAAACACTGGTGCCGCCTGGATCTGGTCGCGAGTCCTTGCTCACGTGCACACTGGTGCCCCTGAGGTGGTGAGCCTTTGCGGTGGGTGCAGGTCAGCGTGGCACCAGGGTAGGAGACCATGGTCCTCAGTGAAGCTCAGTTTGGGGAAGACTGTGCTCCTATGTTTGTTTTTTTCTTATTCTTTGTCTCAAGATTTTTTTCCTTGTGGGGAAACACTTCCACTTTGGGCTCTGGGTTCAGAGAAAGAAAAACTAGACCGCTACCCAGCCGGAATACAAGTGCTGGTGCTAGGCTGAGGGAGAAGAGGGTGAAAGAGGCGTGGGTTTCTGCTCACTCCAGGTGTCGCTCCTAGTGGGGAGGAGGCGCCATCAGCAGGTCCTTGGTCAGTGAGAGGCAGAGCAGCGCCGGGCAGAGCTGGGTAGGAGGATGTACTCTGTCCCGTCAGTATGAACAGTATTCTCTTTGGTAGTCTGGCCTGGGGAGCCAGTGTTTAGCCATCTCTAGGAGCAGCCTGTCTGACTGCAGGCAAGCTGGAGGCCAGTTCCGTCAGCACCTGGCTCTCTGGCCACAGCGGAGATGGCAGAAGCCCGTGGGGACACCCTGCCACCTCCACAGCTGGGCATGTAGACACACACCTTTGTGCACACCCATGCATCCCAATAACAAGGTTCCACTCACCCTGGCTCATACTCCTTGGGGAACCTGATCCAGTGGCCTGCCTTTGAGCTCAGCCCCAGGGACTTCCCGCTGCACCCGGTGCCCTGTGGGGAATTTGCAGAGTGTCCTTTGGGGTTGGAACGTACTGTTTTCACATGGGGTGACGTTGCAGCGCTGCCAGTTGGCAGGCCGGGTGCCCCAGGAGCACAGGTGGTCAGACACAGCCTTATTGGTGTGGGCATGCACACACTCTACCCGCCGGGACTGGAAGCCATAGTTGCCACAGGTCGCTGTGCACAAGGTCCACAGGCTGACCCTCCAGTGCACACTGCAGGCCTCTGACCAGCAGTTCTGAGAGCTCACAGGCCTGTGGAGGAGGGACAGGGTTAAAGTTATGATCTGTGGGGATCAGACCTGGGATGCATGAAATGCTGCTATACCTGGGAATGTCAGTAACGGGCTCCTCAGAACTCGGGGTGTCAGTAGACCAGGGTTCTGATCTGTGTTCCATATGGAACGGCATATAATGGCCCTTCCCCAAGGCGGGCCTGCCTCTGCTCTTCTCCACAAGGTCTGTGTCGCCATGTGGCATGAGAACGAGCTGTACTCAGGTGGAGACTGGCAGAACAGAACTTGGCAGCCCGTCTCTGGGACTGGGTCCCAACTGAGAGTGATGAGCTTCCTCCCAGGGGGCATCTGCAGAGGGTGTGGTAAGGGGCGGGGCTGGACAGGGGTGAGAGGTGGAAATCTAGGGACAGGGCCCTGTCACACCCTGTAAATCAAGGTCAACCAGTGTGAGGAGCTGGTGGGGCCGCTGGGGACAGTGGGCCACTCTTCCTGCCCACAGTGGGGCTGGTGTGGATTTCCCGTGGTGTCCAGGCTCCACCAGGGAGCTGACTCCTGCCTGCTTCATCCCCACCAGAACAAAGCCTAGCATTCAGCAAGCACGAGGTCTCACTGAGCCATCTGTCCCTGGAGGGCTCAGGAGTTGTGTGGCATGACGGAGGTACATGAGCAGGGCATCTGATGCCGAGGCTGTGGGAGGCTGGTGGGGTGCATTCTGGTACCACCAGTGCTCCGTGGCCCAGGAAGAAGGCCCAGGGCTTTCTCTTACCTGGGGAGGGCGCTGCACTGCTCTGATGGTAAGGCGATGCCGTCCCGGGTCTGGCAGAACACCTGTCTGTGCTGCATGGCCAGGTGCGGCCCTACACAAGGCCCGCTGCACTGCAGGCAGAAAAAGGGACATCCGTCCCGTTAGCCAGTCAGAGGTGGAGGCTGCATGCCGGGCCACGTGGGACCAGGGTCCTCGGCAGGACCCCAGCCATGTTGGAGGCCCTTGGGTCACTTCCCCCACCTCCTGCCATCTGAGCACACTCACTGGCACGTTCTCCTTCTGCCACAGCTCTCCTGTGGTCTGTGGGCACTGTGCTAACAAATGGCTCAGGAAAGAATAAAATCTGTTAGAGAGAGTCGGCCCCCTTCCAGAATAACTGTGTGAAAGCCTTCTTGGCACTGTGTGCTAGGGATGGGGAGGTAAACTTTGGAGCTGAAGACCTCGAAACAAGTTACTTCCCCACTGCAGGGTGAGGATAATTTGGTTTATTATGTTCTTGCTAAATTTCTCCAAGTACCTATGTCCATCATTTTTTTCCTTCCATTGGCCTCATTTTCCTCTAGGACAAACCTAGGAGAGCTGAACAAAAGCAGGCTCAGGTGTGTGTAGTCCTCCTTGCATTCTCTTGCCATGTGCTCATGAGCTTTAGCTTTTCTCAGAGTTAGCAGAGCCAGACCCAATCCAGTAAGCCCTCATTTGTCTGTAAAATACAGAAGTGACCTGCATTCGGTTCACTGATCTTGTCAAGCTTGATACTCATAGTTTTTGGACAGGTGTCCTCATATTTTTACTTTGTCCAGGTCCCACAAATTATGTGACCAGTCTTGTACACAGGTGAAGAAAGAAAACAGTATCAGCATTTTGGAAACTTACTGTACCTACTCTCATCATTCTTTCCTCCTCTCCAAATGTGACCGCTGTCAAAATTCAACTTTCAACACTGTCTAGTTTATGCCTGTTTTTGAAATTACATGAACTATATTTTATGTCTTTTAGACAGGGTCTCACTTTGTACCCCAGACCGGCATTGAACTCATGATCCTCCTGCCTCAGCTTCCTGAGTGCTGGGATTATAGTTATATGGCACCAAAACTGGTTCATGTTTATTTTTTGCATCTGGCTTCTTTGTTTTCTTACTATGCATTAGGCATGTAACTGAAGTTTGTTTATTTTCATTGATGTGTAGCACTTTATGAATATCTATAATTTAAAATTTCATCTACATTTAATAAATGATTTATTTCTTTATAGTTTTTTTTTTTTTGGTACTGGGGATTGAACTCAGGACCTTGCACTTGCAAGGCAGGTGCAGTGCCACTGAGCTAAATCCCCGGGCCTCTTTATAGTTTTTATAATCAGTATTGATATAATATTTCAAAGAACATTTTTATATGTCTTTTGTGGCATATATTGGATATAGCCATTGGTAGTATGATCAAAATATATGATGAACATTTTAATTTAAATGGAACGAGAGAATAGAACTCATTTTGTGACAATTCAAAAAAAAATATAGTAAAAGCCATTGCTATTAACTGCCCTCACAGTATTCTCCCTGGCTTTGAACACACATATCCCATTGTTTTTGCTACTTTCTGAGGCAGTTCTGGAAGTCCTTTTTTATGTCTTTATAAGGTGTCAAAAATATGGTGAATGCTGGTGTTGAGCACCATCCAATGGAAAAGCAGGCTTGTAAAAACATTACTGTGTGTCCTCACCCAGGATTCACTGGATCTGGCACCAAGTGACTTCTGGTTCTCCACAGTCAAAATGACCATGAAAGGTAAACATTTTGAATCAATTCCAGACGCTGAGACAGCCATGACAGTGCATCGAAAGACACAGAAGAGGACTTCTGGAACTGTGTCAGAAAGTGGCAAGAATGATGGGATAAGTGTGTTCAAAGTGAGAAAGAGTATTCTGAGGGAGATCAACGGTAATGTGTCTTTTACTGTAATAAATTAAAAAGCTTAAAACATTTCTGTATTTTTCGATTATACCACATAGATGTAGGAATGAGTGTGGATATTTTTACATTTAAGAGATTATTGTCAAACAGGTTTCCAAAGTGCTTTTGCCAATTTCTTTTCCTGTCAGTGGTGTATGAATTTCCACTTGGCTGAAATTTTTGGAAAATCCTGGAATTGTCATATACTTGCATTTTATATCTTATGCATTCTAGTGAGTATATAGTGAATATAGTTTTTTTTCAAATTACATATCCCTTGTTACTGAGGAAATTTAACATCTTTTTATTGGATTATGTCTCCTTTTAGTGAGGTGCCTATTCAATCATTTTTTTCACCACTTTTCTACTGTTACCTATATCTCATTAGTTTTCCAAGATTCTTATATATGTATTTTAAACGCAAGCAGCCTACTCCCTGATTTTGTTTTTTTAGTTCTTTTTTCCATTCTGTGAGTTTCACTTTTCACTCAAATGCTTTTGATGAAGATCTAAAGTTTGATGTATTTTATTAACCCCAATTTTATTTTGTTTTGATTTAAAAGATTGTTCCATGTTCTTGCTGTCATTAATATGTGTGTGTGTGTGTGTGTGTGTGTATTTGTTTACCTCATGACCATTTAGGTGTACAATTTTTAAGTATATGATTCACTAGCATAAAGTATCATTCATATTGTTGTACAGCCAGCACCATTATTCATCTCCAAAACTTTTTCATCATCCCAAGTTGAAACACTATGCCCACTAAAGGATAACTTCCCATTCCTCTCAACTATTACTCTCTATGAATTTGACTATTAAATATCCCATAAATGGGATGATATAGTATTTGTCCCTTTTCATGTCTGTGGTGCAAATATATATGTTATCTCTTCCTCTTGGATTTTTTCCTTTCCAAGGATGTAGTGACTTTTATCTCTCCTAATCAGTCTTGGCTTGAAATCCGCTTTGTCTGCAAACAGAATAGCTACTCTTGCTTTTTTCCAGGTTCCTTTCACATGGAGTATTGTTTTCTATCCTTTGACTTACATCTTATAAATTTTTTTTAGTTAAATGTGTTTCTTGTATGCAGCATATTATTGGATCTTGATCCATTCTGCCAATCTATTTTTTTGACTGGTGAATTGAGACCATTTACAATTATGGGTATAACAATTGTGGGTATAACAATTATGTTTTGACTTACCCTTGTCATGTTATTTTCCTGTTGTTCCCTTTCTTTCCCTTCTATTTAATTGCTTTTCTTGCCTGGTAGATTCATTCTGTTGGGGTTTGTGTAGTTGTAGTCCTTGCTATCTCTTTCTAGAATGTCCTTCAGAAAATTCTAGAGTGCTGGTTTGGTGGTCATGAATTTCTTCAGGTCTTCTTTGTTATGGAAGTATCTTATTTCTCCATCAATTTTGCAAGATTATTGTTATTAAATATTATTATTATTATATTATTTTGTATCAGGGATTGAACTCAGGACCTTGTGCTTGCGAGGCAGAGGGTGGCACCACTGTGCTAAATCCCTGGACCCTTGAAAGATTATTTTGTGGGTTACATCAGTCTGGTTTAGAGGTTATTTTCTTTTAGGGCTTGAAATACTTCACTCCAAGCTCTCCTTGACTTTAGGGTTTGTATTGAGAAGTCTGTTGTGATTCTGATAGGCATTCCTTTATAGGTGATTTGTTTCTTTTCTCTAACAGCTTTTAATATTCTATTGTTGGTTGAATTTCTGGAATCTTGACTATTATGTGTCAATATATATGTATATATAGACACGTATATATGTGTATATATTAATCATGGGTAATTGGAGTTCTGTATGCTTCACTTATCTGTATGTCAAACCTCCCCCCCCCATTTTTAGGGAATTTTTCTGGCATTACTTTTGGGAGCAGGTTTTTGATGTTGTTTGCACTATCTTCTGCTTTTTCCTTGACTCTGATCAATCTTGTTATTTTTTTTTGCATTATCTAGCAGCTGTTGGATTGATTGTTTTTCTTTTGTGGTCCCTTGCTATTTTAAAGAAATCTTTCGTTTCATGATCATCAACCACAATCTTGTCTTCTATATCTGATATTCTGTCCTCACATTGGCTCATTCTGCTGTATATACTTCTTTTTTTTTGGTACCGGAGATCGAACTCAGGACCTTGTACTTGAAAGTTAGGCAGCAGCACCACTGAAGTAAATCCCTGGCCCCTGCTGCATATACTTTTAATGGAATTTTTAATCTCCTGGGTATGTGTTTGAATCTGTTTCATGGATTCCATTTCTTTCCTATGTAGGGTGTTCATGGTTTTCTAAGCACCTCCATTTTCCTAAGAACCTCCACTTTTTTTTTTATCTGTATCTGCTCTAGAGTCACTAAGCAAGTCTTTCATTAAACTATTTCTACTTTGATTTTTTTCCCCAGAGCTTCATTCATCTGCTTTGTCACTTCCACTTCAGAGTCTATGTGGGTAGGTTTTAAATTGTTCTACCTCATTGATCCCTGGGTTTTCCTTTGGTGACCTGGAAACCTGAGGTTGCATCTTGCTTAAGTGTTTTCTCATTTTGTATTTTTTTAAAAGTTTAATTCCTGGGTTGATGCTTGTAAGTTGTTTATGCCAAGTAGCTTTATTGCTAATATTTAAAACCTTAAGAAATGACTACTTCTCAGAGATGTCTTCCAGGTGTAGCTGGCTTTTGGGTTGTGAGTCTGTTGCAAGATCCTACCTTTTCAATTTATTTGGGATGAGACATTCCTGCCTATTTGGACTAGCCCCTGGTTCTTTGGCACTGGTCTATAGTATTGTTTATGACCCTCAGGCAATCTCAGTCTTGGCATATCAGGAAGAACAACTGATTAGAACAACTATGCCACCTTGGCTAAAGTAGTATAATTAGCAATAACAATAGCATCAAATGTAACTATTAATTTGCCATTTTTAACTGTATGGACTAGTTTTGTGGTTTGATAACAAAATCTAGAACCAGAAAATTGTATATAGTAAATATGCTCTCAGTATGGTGCCTAAGGGGAGAAAATTTAAAAGAGGTTAGGGGAAAAACAGAAATAGAAGAAGAGGATGAAGCAAGGCTGATTATGCAAAATTTGGGAAACTGGTGAAGACAGGAGGGAAAGAAAGAAAGAAATAAAAAAATAGAACAACAACAAAAACTAGAAACAGCGTTCACACATATAAAAACAAGAATAAAGAAAAAGAACAAAAGGAGAAAAAAAAAAAAGGAAAAATGTCCACTTCAAGGCATGTCTCTGCTGTTACTGGTAGACAGAATAGACTGACAGAGCCCAGAAGCCTGCTATAAAGTAGGGTAGCAGATAATCTCAGCAAGCCTGCACCCTTAGTTCTGAAGCGCAGGCTGGTTTCTGGCAATGAGGCTGGAACCAAATTTATTCAGCCTGCAACACTCTGTGTGCCTCCTGCTGCCTTGAACTTGGCTCCTTGGCTCCTGCTGACTTGAACTCAGTTCTGCTTCACTCTGATGGAGCTGGCCCATAGTTGCTCTAAGTTCTGAGCTCAGTTGGCCCCTCTCCAAGATGGCTACCAGCCAATCACCCTCTCCTGGGTGATGTTTGTATCTAAGTAACTCACCAACCATTGCAGTCCACTACATCCACTGATGTGTTTCTTTGTGGAGGCCTCTGGGGTCCCCAGTCATCACTGTGTGTCTGTAAGTTAGAGCTGGTTTTCCCATGCACTGAGTCAGGGCTCAGAGAGAAAGCGCTGCTTGCTGCCTCTTTCTTCATTGAAGTCTGTCTCTTCATTCTCCCTGTGGCCTTCAATTCTTCCCTCAGATCCTTGGTCCTTGCTCCTACTTCCCTCCTCCTTTCCTTCCTCATGTTGCTGTATTGTGGTGTTTTGAACACCAAATCTCAGAGAGTCTGTTTCCCTGCTGTTCACCACTCTACTGTCTTCCTGGAAGTTCCCTGTTTAATCTTTTGAGGAACTACCATACAGTTTTCCACAGGGCTGTACTATTTTATGTGACTACCCCCAATGCACCACTACACTAGAGTCCCGGTTTTGGTACATGTTCATTAACACATGTTCTCTTTTTTTTCATAATAGCCCTCACACCTAATGGGTGTGAAGTGGCGTTGATCTGTAGTTTTGATTTGTATTTCTTTAATTTGTATATGGTACAATGTCTATTCAAGTCCTTTGCCTGCCTGCCTGTCTGTCTACCTACCTGAGTTTTATAATATACTCTGGATATTAACTCATTTGCTGTGACTTGCAAATATTTTCTTCCATGCTATGTTTTACCTTTTCATTCACTTGAAAGTGTCTCCATTTTATTTATTTATATTGTTGCTTGTACTTTTGGTGTCTGCTATTGTTTATGTCACCCTCCTCCCTCAAAGTTTATGTGTTAGAAACTTAAATCCCAAACTGATTTGTTGATGGAATCTAGAGGTGAAACCTTTGAGAGGTAAATAAGGTCAGATGAGATCATCTGGGTACTGCTCCATGATGCTACTAGTGGCTTTCTAAGAGGAATGGAGACCTGGGCTTGCTCCCTTGCTGTGTGATGCCAGTCCAGCCATGACACAGCAGGGAGGCCCATCATATCCTACATGGGAACCTCACATTGACACTGAACTTCCCAGCCTCTAGAACTGTGAGAAACATTATTTTTCTTTATAAGTTACCTCATATGTGGTATTCTGTTATAGGAACACAAAAAAGACTAAGATAGTTTAATATGTAAGATAGCATTGCTAAAGCCAAAGTCCTGAAGGATTCTTACTGTTTTCACTTTGGTATATGGTGTAAGAGAAGGGCCCAATTTTTTTTTTTTTTTTTGCCTATGAATACCTAGCATTTGTTGAAAGCACTGTTCCCTGAATGATCTTAGCATCCTATTGAAACTCACTTGATTATATACTTATATTTGAGAGTTTATTTCTGGGCTCTATTAAATTGGTCTATATGTATTCTTTTATGCTAGTACCATAAAGCACTTTTTTGATTACTGGAGCTTTGTAATAAGTGTTAAAGTCAATAAGTGTGAGTCCTCCAATTTTGTTCTTTTCATGGTTGTTTTGGCTATTCAGAGATTATATATTTTAAGAATCTAGCTAAGCATGGTAGTGTGTGCTTGTAATCTCAGCACTCAGGAGGCTGAGGCAAGAGGATTGCCTTGAATTTGAGGCCAGTCTGCACTACATAGTGAAAACTTGTCTCAACTCCCCCGCCATCTAAAATTTTAGGATGGATTTTTATATTTTTATAAAGTATCATTGGGGGTTTTAGAATGGATTTCATTAATATATATAGATCACTTTAGGTAGTAGATACATCTTAATAATTCTTCTATGCAAATGGAGTATTCTTCCAATTTGTCATTTTAAATTTCTTTTAGCACTATTTTATAATTTTCATTGTATGGATATTTTATCTACTTGATTTTTTCTTCTTTTTGATGCTATTGTAAAGATGTATTTTCCTAAAGACGTATTTTCCTAACATCCTTTTTGAATTGGTCATTGTTAATGTACAGAAATGCAATTTTTGGGTGTTAATTTTGTATGTTGTAACTTACTAAATTTAATTATTCTAACAGTTGTTTTTGTTGGAAATTTAGAGTTTTCACATATGAGATCATGTGCTCTCTGAACAGAGACAATTTTATTTCCTAAATTGGATACTTTTTCTTTTCCTTGCCTGGATGCTCTAAACTTCCAATATTATGTTGAGTAGAAATGGTAAATGTGGACATCCCCGTCTTGTTCCTGATATTAGGGGGAAAGCCATCTTTACCTTTGAGTGTAACACTAGCTGTGCATTTTTCATATATGGTCTTTATCATTTTGAAGTCATTTACTTCCATTCCAAGTTTAAAGTTTTTTTTTAATCAAAAAAGGATAATGAATTTTGTCAATGATTTTTCAGATGATTGTGTGGTTTTTCTTTCATTCTGCTAATGTGTTATATTTAGCTGATTTTCATGAGTTTAGCCATCTTTACATTCTATAAGCAAATCCCACTTGTTCATGATGTATAATCTTTTGATATGCTACTAAATCTAGTTTACTACTATTTTGTTAAAGGTTTCTGCATCAATATTTATAAAAGATAATTACGTATAGTTCTCTTGTAGTGGCTTTTGTATCAGGGAAATAATACTGGCCTCATAGAATAAGTTGGAGCATATAATTTTTGGGAAGATTTTGAGAAGGATTGGTATAAATTCTTTAAATGTTTTGTATAATTTATGAGTAAGGCTATCTCATCTAATGCTTTTCTTTTTTGGGAGGTTTCCGATTATTGAGTATATCTCTTGATTAGTTATTTCATGACTCAGTAATAGTAAGTTGTATGTTTCTAAGAATTTGACCATTTTGTCTCAGTTTATTGGTGTACAGCTGTTCATAGTATCATTTTAGAAGCTCTTTATTGTTTTAAAAAATTTGATAGTAGTGTTCCCACTTTCATTTATGATTGTAGAAAGTCGAGTCTTTTCTGCCTTGTCAATGTACTTGTTTGCATATTTTATTGATCTTCAGAAGAACCTTTTTTATTAGTACATAATGTGTATACTCCTTGTGTGGAGTTGGTACATGTACGTGACACATCTCAATTCCTTTTTGCATCCCCTGACCCTCCCCTCTCACCCTCTTCCCTCCATCTCTTGGTTCCCTTTCCTTTTGAGGAAGATCTATTTCCCTACTTTTATATTATTGTTTTATTTTTCTCTTTATTTTTACTTTGAGTTTCTCATATAAGAGAAACCATGTGATATTTAAGCTTGTGTGTCTGATTTACTTCACTTAATATTATGGCTCCAGGTGCATCCATTTTCCTATAAATTAACTCAAATTTGTCTTTTGTTCTGGCAGAATAGTACTCCATTTTGTGTAAATACCACATTTTCTCTATTCTTTCATCTGTTGATGAATAGGTTGTTTTCAAGATTGAGCTGTTATGAATTTTGCTGCTATAAACATGGGTGTGCACATATCACTGTAATATGAGGTCTTTAACTCTTTCAGGAAGATACCTAGAAGGACAATAGCTGGGTCAAATGGAATTTCTAGTTTCAGGTTGAGGAATCTCCACATTGATTTCCATAGTGTTTGTACTAGTTTGCATTCCCACTAACCATGAAGAAGGGTTCTTTTACCCTCTCAATCTCTCTGGCATTTGTTGTTTGATTTCTTGATGATGTCCATTCTTTCTAGGGTAAGATGGAATCTTAATGTTTTATTCACTAATGGGCAGCAATGTTGAACATTTCCTCATGTACTTATTGGCCATTTGTACTTCTGTGAAGTGTCTATTTTGCTTGTCCATTTTTTGAGTGGGTCTTTTGTTTTGGTGGTGGGGTTTGAGTTCTTTATGTATTTTAGATGTGTGTCCTTTGATTGAAGAATAGCTGGCAAATTTTTTCCCCAATCTGTAGGTTGTCTTTTTTACTCTGTTGGTTCTTTTACTGTGTAGAAGATATGACCTGATTCCATTAGTTGATTCTCACAATCATTTCTTATGCAAGCAAGGTTCTGTGAACCACCATTTTTCCAGTCTCTATTTTATTTATATTTTACTCTTTATTATCTCCTTCCTTTTGTTAGCTTTAAATTTAGTTTTTACCCTTCCTTTCCTGTATTTGTAAGGTGTTAAGTATAAAGTTCGGTAGTTGATTTGTGATCTTTTTTTAAAAATGTAAGCATTTACAGCTATAAAATTTCTTAACATTTCTTTCTCTATAAAATTTCTTAACATTTCTTTCTCTGTATCCCACACATTTTTGTGTTTTTGTTTTCACTGTTCTCAAAGTATATTTTCCCTTGTGATTTCTTTTTAGACCCACTGTTTAGAGTATTTTAATTTCCACATAATTGTGAATGTTTTCCTTCTGCTACTAATTTCTAATTTTATCCATTGTGGTTTGAAAAATACTTTGTGTAAATTAATTCTTTTAAGAAATTCTTTTAAGAATTTTTTGACCTAACGTAGCATATTTTGGTGAATGTTTCATATGTACTTGAGAAAAATGTGTATTCTGCTGTTACTGGGTGGAATGTTTTATAAATGTCTATTATGTCTAATTACTTTATAGTGTTACTTAGTTCTTCTGTTTCTTTACTGATCTTATGTTAACTGTCTTATTCATTATTGAAAGTGGGAGTAATGAAGTTTCTAACTATTGAAAAACTTTATATTTTGGAGCTCTGATATTTAGTGCAAATATATTCATAATTATTCTATTTTTTTGGTTTACTGACCCTTTTATCAGTATCAATATCAGGTATCAGTATAGAGGCATGCCAGCTCTCTTTTGGTATTTACAAGAAATATATTCCATTACTTTCTTTTGTAATTAGTTGTTTTTTTATAGTAATACATTTTTATTTCTTTCTAATTTCCCTCTGAGTATAATCTGAGTATAATTCCTGTCATTAATGTTGGGATTCTATATAACATCCAAAAGTTATACAAAACTACATCTAGATAGCTCTGTTCCTCTCCACACTTTATTGATGCAAAATTATATCTTACATATTATATATTAAAATATATATATTTGTGATTATTTTTAGGCTTTTGTCTTTTAAATCTTGTAGAAAATAAGAGTGGAGCTACAAATCAAGTTACAATAATACTAGTTTTCATATTTCCCTACATATTTACCTTCACTGCTGATCTTTATCTCTCTTATTTTTTTTTCTGGTATCAGGGATTGAACTCAGGACCTTGTGCTTGCGAGGCAGGCAGCGGCACCACTAAGCTAAATCCCTGGCCCTGATCTTAATCTCTTAATGTGGCTTGGTGTTACTATGCATCTTTCATTTTTTAGTCATTTTAACTCTACATATTTATGGGATACATTGTGATAATTTGATGCCTATATACAATATGTAATGATTATATCAAGGTAGTTAACATTTCCATCTCAAAAATTTTTTTAAATAATTTTTTAAAATTTCTGAAACATATCACTAATACTTTTTTGTTTTGAAAGGAGATTAAAGAACAAAGTCCAGTGAAGTACTGAGCAGTTGGTTACTGGGTGCTGAGGGTATCATGTTAAAGGTGCTCTCGGAGGGAAATGGTGCCAGTGGTTCTCCTGGTGTGCAGGAGAATGAGGGGTGCAGAGGCTCTATGTGTTAGTACCAAGTTCACGGTAAAGACAGCTTTTGGTTAAGAAAATAATTGTACATGGTTATGAGTTACAGTGTGATATATCAATACATGTACACAGTGTATCCTGATCAAATTAGGGCAATGTTTCCTTCATGTTTGGAGACTTCTAGATCTTCTATTTATTTACAAAATACATAATAGGTTAGCATGAACTACAGTCATCTCACATGCTATAAAACACTAGATCTTGTCCCTTCTATGGGATTATTTTGGTACCTGTTACTCGACCTCCCTCTCACCTTTCCACCCTCTAGTAATCACTAGCCTATACTCACTGTGATTTATTTAACTTAACATAATATCCTTCTATTTACAACAGTTAAGATATAGAATCAATCTAGAATGCCATTCAGAAGATTAGTCGCTAAAAAATATGCTGTATGTAAACATGGAATAATACTCAGTCATAAAAAGATAACCTATCATTTACATCCTCTCATTTTAACCAGAAGGATGACCTTTAACATTTTTTATACCAGGTACAGTGGCAATAAACTCCTTTGGTTTTATCTTGGACTATCTTAATTTCTCCGTCATTTTGAAGGACTGGTTTTGCTGGATATTATTTTTTCATATGTGAAAATTGGTATCTTAAAACTGGTTTTCTAAAATTTAATAAGTATTCAGCAAGCACATTCATATAAATATTGGTTCAAATATAAAATTAAGGGAATAGTCAATTAGCTAAATTACAGGGTTTTTTGCATTAACTTCTCATTCCTTAGGTTTCTGTCATAGTTCTATTTTTTAGTTTCCATTTTAATTCTTTACTCTTTCATCCTTTAAAAATTTTCCCCTTTTATTATTAGTGCCTATTAATCTTATAAAATATCATGTTTCAATGTTTATAACACATTTTGATTACTGGATATTGAATTTTTCCCAGCACTTTATAATTCTGCTGCCTTGTGTCCTGTAGTTCCTGCTAAGACATCACAGTTGTTAATATTACTGAGGATCCCTTGTATATGGTGAGTTGCTTCTTCTCTTTTGATACTTTCAGAATTCATTTTTTTTTTTTTTGGTACCGGGGATCGAACTCGGGTCCTAGTGCTTGCGCAGCAGGCGGCGAAACCACTGAGCTAAGTCCCCGGCCAGAATTCATTCTTTAAGATAGCTTGATTTTAATTTATCTTGAAGTAACTCTTTTTGGGTGTATACTACTTAGATACAGTGACCTTCTTGTATTTGTATATTCATATCTTTCATAAAATTCAGGGAGCTTTTGGCCATTATTTTTTCAAGTAATCCTTTAACCCCTTTTCTCTCTCTTCTGTAATTTCCACAATGTGTACATTGGTTCACTTGAAGGTATCTGAAAAGTCCGTCCCTTAGGATCTGTTCATTTTCTTTATCTTAATGATATAAATTTTTCTTACTTCAAATTTGATCACTCTTTCTTCTGCCTGTTAAATCTTCTGTGGAATATATCTGGTGAAGTTTTAAATTTAGTATATTTTTAGCTCTAAAGTTTCTCATTAGTTCCTTTTTATAATTTTTATCTCTAGTGATAGCTTTTAATGCTGATTTAAGACAGTTATTTTATATGTTTATTTTGAGTCCGGGCCTCACTATGCAGTTCAGGCTGGACTCAAACTTGTGGCAATTTTCCTGCCTCAGCCTCTGAGTGCTAGGATTACACGCATGCACCACCACACCTGGCTTAACACAGTTGTTTTAAAGTCTTTGTCTAGGTTTGTCCAATGCTGTGTTTCTTCAGAAATGGTTTATGTCACTTTATTTTCTTCCTTTAAGTGGGCTATGTTTTTTTGCTTCTGTGTTTGGTGTGTGATTTTTGTTTTTTTGAAAACCCAGCAAGCTCTCAATTTCTGGAGACTACCTCTGTGGTGCAGCAGTTCTTCGGTGATTAGGTGGGTTTGCTCTAAGCCTGAGGTGAAAGCCAAGGGTTGGTACAGGTATTTGAGTGGCTGTCTCAATTCCCCGATACACATGGCTGCCTCTGAGTGTCTTAATGTCTTAGTCTTGGGATCCTAGACAGCCTATTGTTTGTGCCCTTAATCTCTTGTCTCAAGTATCTGGGCTTTTGTAATGCCCTTAAAACTTTCAGGAGTAGTAGTGCCTGCTGTTGCTCTCAGAGGAAGATCATGCTGCCCTGAGGAGGGCAAGGGTGAATGCAAATGCCATGAAGTTTCCTCCCATTGTGAAGGTGCCCCCCTGCCCCAATTTGGTGTTTACTTGTTTTTCATAGACATTTGACTCTATTTCAGAGTTCCTATTTAGTTCTGTCATTTATTGGCAGTTTTTGATGTTTCTATGGAGAAAAAAGGATTGGAGTTTTCTAGATTTTTGTTTACTGATGCCCTTCAACAACAACTGAGAATTCTTAAAGCTATGGCATGTCCCTTGCAGCACTGTTTCCTCCACTCCCATTTGTACTTTGTCACTGCTGGGTTGACTTCAGTGCCCACATCCATGCTGACATCACCCTTTGTAGGGTCAACAGTGACTGCCTGTCAGCCAAGGTCCAGTAAGTGCTGTCAGTACTTACTTTTCATTGTATTTGTTCTTTCTGCCGAGTTTTGATATTGACTCTTCCTTCCTTAGGGAAAAAGCTCATCTATGAATATACTTTCTAAGATTTTTTTTTCCTACACATTAGGTTGTCTTTTTTTCTATCTTCCTCCCACAATTTAACTAGAGTTTCCTAGGGTTATGCTTTGTGCCTTTTCTTCCTCCAAGGTGATACCATCCATGACTTGCAAATTGACAGTGGCTAGCACATCTTTATTTCAAGTTCCAGATTTCTGCATTTAACTGCTGAATATCTCCACTTGAATATTTTAGAAAATATCTCATGCTAAAATGTCCATAACAATTTATCAGACTCATCCACTCTCTTTATTCTACCTAATACTGTAGTTCTTTATTGTTCAACCAGAATCAGAGAATCACCTTGGATTTTTCCTACTTTCTCATCTCTCATAGCCAATGGATCAGTGTGAATCACACTTTCATAGCATCTCTCTTCATTTCCATCACTCAGCATTTATTCTGATAACCATAATTTCTCACCTGGAGTATTTTTCTAATTCAGTCACCAGACTGCTGACAGAATATTTGATCATGCCACTCATGCCTAAAAATATTTCTAATCTAAATAGAGATGCACAGCATCTGTTTCCTCCACCATAAAGAAAAAACAGGGTGAGATGAGCAACTATGGAGGAACACTGGACATAAGCAATAGACAGACTGGGGCCTAGTAAGAGAAGCAAATTGCCCTGGTATGTGCCACCCCAACTCCATATCTGGGTGAAGGAGTCTTCCCTTTGCAAGGGGAAAGAGAGAGTCCTACAAAACTCTTAGCAGTGCAGATGCTGGCAATCCTAGCTACTGGAAAGTTTCACAGGCTTGCAGTTCACTTATATAAGGAACTAGAAATCTGGAAAATAGGCTTTCTTTGGAAAAAGATCTCAGATCATTTCCCAGTGAATGCCTACGGTATAGTTGCTAGGAGCCATCTGGAGATAGGAGTTATTATCTGAGTTTGCACTGCTCTGGTCAGGGACTTCTACACATTCCCACCTCTCAGACATTCCACAGTGATGGTGGGGTGGCCCTGCAGAGTGACTGTGACCTAAGTCTGCTGGTTGCACTATATTGTAGGGAATGGGTGTTGCGACATGGAGAGGAATGGAGGGCATCCCCCCGAGAACCAGGAGATCAGGGAACTGGCCCACTGAAATTACAGCAATGGCCAGCTGTGGATTCATGCCAGGGCTGAAGGCACATTTCTAGAGGATATGGAATGCAGCTTTGGGTAGCTGAGGTCCTGTTGCTAGGCAGGCACTACCATAGTAGCAGCAGAGGACACCATAACTCCTGCGACCAGGACACCCAAAGGCCTTGTCTGGCCACGTGCTGCTGACAGACTAGGTGTGAACACTACAGGGGTGTGTGGTTCCCACCACACTTGTCCCCATGCAATGTCTGGGCCTACAGCACCGACTTGTCAGAGAACATGGAATTCAGGCCACCACCACCGCTGATGCTCCCCATAGCAGAGTCCTTTGTTAGTAGAAGAGCTAGCAACAAACATAACTGAGGAAATCATAGTTGTCCAACAAGAGCTACCACTTCCCTTGTAGGAGTAGCCACACAGTGAGCACTCCACATGCATTCTTTCTGTGCACATCTGCCTAACTGCTCAAATGTTTACACTCTCGTACAGCCTGCAGAGACAGTGGGTTTTTTAACTGTACCATGATGTACAGTGTACCTAAACTCACTAAAGTCAACACTGCATAACAAATTGACCCCAAGATCATCTTCAGGAGAAAGCTGTTTACTGAGAAGGTCACTATGTGATAGCAGTACAAATACTTGATCCACCAGAATTACAATATTTTATGCTCCTTAATAGAGGAGCATAAAAAATATGAGAAGCCACAAAGTAACATGATACCTCTAACATAACACAGTAATTCTAGCAACAGCTTAAAAAATACAAATGAATAAAATACCTGATAAAGAATGACTATCAAAAAGCCTAATGAGGGCAGAGAGAAAAAAGATACTCAGTTAAGTGATATTAGGAAGACAATGCAAGACATGAATGAGAAATTTAGTAGAGAGAGATTTTTGAGAGAACACAACAGAAGTCTTAGAAATAAAGACAGGGCTGGGGATTTAGTTCAGCGGCACTGCGCCTGCCTCAAAAACGCAAGGTCCTAAGTTTGATCCCTGGTACCAAAGAAAAAGAAAAAGAAAAAAATACAGTTGAAAGCCTCAGTACAGGCTAGATCAAGCAGAAGAGAGACTATATGAACACGGAAACAGGTCTTTTGAAATATCCCATTCAAAGAGAACACAGTTTAAGAGCTTTGGGACAAGGTTAAATGAAAAAAAACCCTGCATTTTTTGAATATCTGAAGGCAAGAAGAAAAAGGTTAAGGGCACAGGAAATATAACCTTGGGAAAGATATGGGTGTTCACGTGCA
Organism: Heterocephalus glaber; assembly: GCF_053883595.1. Lineage (NCBI taxonomy): Eukaryota > Metazoa > Chordata > Mammalia > Rodentia > Bathyergidae > Heterocephalus > Heterocephalus glaber. The sequence continues at coordinate 33,458,060 of NW_028258317.1, forward strand.
GGGGATTTATAGGAACTCAAATAGACGTGGCTGGAAAAGATCTACACCATGGCATATTATAGTGAAACTCTCAAAAATATAAGATCAAAAATTTTAAAATCACGAGAAGAGCTCCAAGTCACATTTAAGGGAACCTTCATTAGATTAACAACATATTTCTCAGCAGAAATGACACAGGCCAGCAGGGAATGGAGTAACATAGTCTAAGTCCCAAAAGAAAGTAACTGCCAACCAAGATTACTATATATAGCAAAGATTCCTTCAGAATTGGAGCAATAAAGACCTAAGATAAGAAAAAAGGAATTCTTTCATTTATTTTCTTTCTTCCTTCCCTTTTTCTAAATGTAGAGGATCAAACTCAGAGCATTATGCATTTAGGTAAGTATTCTACCACTATACTGTATATCCCCAGACTATCCTGATCACCAGGCCAGCCCTACAAAAGATGCTTGAGAGGTCCTACATAATTGCTATGAAAGAATGTGAAAATGTAAATCTCAGAAGAGTAGATAAGAGAAAAAACATGAAAAATTATCAATACACCATGAAACCACAAAGATGAAAAACAAGAACAAAGAATATTCAAAATACCTAAAAGAAAATCAACAAAATGACAAAAATAAGTCCTTACCTATTAATAATAACCCTGAAGGAATGGGCAAAATTCTTCAGTTGAAAGGCACAAACTGGTTGAATGGCAAAAGAAAAAAAATATGCTGCCTACAAGAAATTCACATTACAAGTAAAGGCAAAAAACCTGAAAGTGAAAGGATGTAAAATGATATTCCAAGCAAATGGAAACCTAAAGTAAGCAGAAATAGCTATACTTATGTCTGACAAAAGTGACTTTAAGATCAAAATCATAAGAGATAAAGAAGGTCACCATCATATAGTAATCAAGGAATCAATTTACTAGGAAGTATGTATTATTGTATATCTATATGTACTTAATTTTGGAATATCCAATTTTATACAACAATCACTATTAGACCTAAAGAGAGAGATAAGCTTTAACTCAATAACAGGAATTTCATCGTACTACCTTCTTCAGTGGAAAGATAATCAGGGCAAAAATCAATGAAGAAACATCAGAGTTAAACTACATTATAGATCAAATTGACTTAGCAGAAAATTTATGGAATAGCTCATCCAACAGCTGCAGAATACACATTCTTTTCATCAGCACATGGATCTTTCTCTAGAATAGACCATATTTTATGCCACAGAATAAGACAAATTCAAGAAAAATTTAAATCATATACTGTATCTTTTCTGATCATGATAGTAAAACTAGAAGTCAGAAAAAAGAAACTTTAGAAATTATACATATGCATGGCTATTGAACCACACGTTTGAATGAATAGTTGGGTCATCAAAGTCAGAATGGAAATTTCTTTCAACAAATGAAAACACAGCATACCAAAATATGTAGATACAAGAAATGCAGTATTGAGAAGTTTGTAGCAATGAGTGCCTGCATCAAAAAAAAAAAAAATTCAAATAAATAACTTGATGCATATCAAGGAGCTAGAAAAGCAAGAACCAAACCCCAAATTAGTAGGAAGAAACATAAGTCAGAGCAGAAATAAATGAAATGGAGACTAAAAAAAATATAAAAGATCAATGAAACAAAGGTTTCTTTGAAAAGATAAACTGACAAACCTTTAGCTAGACTAACCAAGAAAAAAAAAGCAGACTCAAATAAGTAAAATTAGGGCTGAAAAAGAAGCCATTACAGATGATATGACAGAAATACAAAGGATCATTATTATGGAAAACTATATGCTAATAAATTAGAAAACCTAGAGGAAATGGAGAAGTTTCTGGACACATTAGCTCCCCAAATCAAATCATGGTATGGTTTAACTCTGAAGGGTTACTCAGAGATTCATATTGGATCATAAGGGCACTGACCTGTTAATGAGTCCCTAGCCGATGGGCTGCTGGGAGGTGGGCCCTAACTGAAGGAGCCAGTGATGGTGGACACTCTGACTATATCTTGTCCCTAGCCCCTTCCTCTCTGGCTCTTTTCTCTACTCTCTGCTTCCTGCCTGCCATGAGCTCAGCAGTTCTTCTCCACTATGCCCTTCCTCCTTGATGTTTCTACTTTCAAGCCAGCTAGTCATGGGCTGAAATACCTGAAACCATGGGCCAAAATATTTAAATTGTGTATGTCAGGTATTTTGTCCCAGCACCAGAAAGCTGACTAATGCAAACCAGAACATAAGAAACCTGAATAGACTGGTAACAAGTATTGAGGTCTAATCAATAATAAAAAGTCTCCCAACAAAGAAAAGTGCAGGGCTATAGATGGATTCACTGCTGAATTTTACCACTTTTTAAGAGTCAATTCTTCTCAAACTATTCCATAGAATTGAAAAGGAGAGAACCCTTCCAAACTCATTCTGAGGCCGGGATTATCTTGTTTCCCAAACCAGACACCCCCCCACCCCACCCCCAACACACACTAGATCAACATCTCTAATGAACATACTTAAAAGTTCTCCATAAGTGATTAGCAAAGATCATTCACTACGATCAAGTTGGTCTCATTCCAGGGATGCAATGGTGGTTCAGTATAAGCAAATGAATGAATATATCATATCAGTGGAATGAAGGATTTTCAACAGAAGCAGAAAAAGCATTTGATAAAATTCCACATCCCTTCATGATAAAAGCCCTGAACAAATTAGGGGTAGGATGATTGTACTTTAATATAATAAAGGCTATATATGACAAACCCAATGTGTTAAACACACCTCCATTACTATGACAAAATACCTGAGATAACTATAAGGAGAAAAGACTTACTTTGGCTCATGGGTCCAGTCCATGGCCAGCCAACTTTGTTGCTTCTGGGCCTGTGGTGAGGGGTGGAGCAGAGAGAGAAAGAGAGCAGCCTCCCCATATTTCCTTTATGGGCACACCAACTTACTTTTCTTAGGCTTTATTCTTGGAGGGTCCACCACCTCCCATGAGCATCACAGTGTGGTGGCCAGGCCTTTACCATGTGGCCTTCGGAGGATATTCTAGCTCTAGATTATAACTCAACATCATACTGAGTGGGAAGGAGCTGAAAGTATTTCCTCTAATATCAGGAGTGAGACAATGGTATCTACTTTACCTGCTCTTACTCAACAGAATATAAGAAGTTTTAGCCAGATCAATTAGGCAAGAGAGACAAGGAAAGGGCATACAAATAGAGACTAAGTCAAAATTTCCCCTTTTCTACACAAAGAAAAACCTAATGTCTAATAGTTCCTCAAACTATTAAGATTGCTAAATGAATTAAGTAAAGTAGCAGGATTTAAAATCAACATACAAAAATCAGTAGCATTTCTATAAGCTCAAAGCAAATTTGCCAGGAAACAATGAAAGAAATCTCATTCAGAACTGCTTCAGAAAGAGAGAAGGATGATGGGATGAGTATGTTTGAAGTGAAGGGAACTCTTTTCAGGGGGAGTAATTTAGGCAAGGTGTTTTTTACTCTAATAATTTTTAAAAATGTAAACATATTTTCAATCATACCTTATAGATGTTAACACCTAGCTGTTGGGTATGATGTGAACAGCAGCCTGTCAGGCAGCTCTTACATGCCTGGTAGAGCTCCAGCAGGTTATGAACACACACTTTTGGAGATACAATACATACAATTATGTCATTTGCCCAAGAACTGCCACACCTGATTTACTTTGATGCCAACTTCTAAAATGGTGGAGGGATAATATAAGTAAGACAACTGTTCTATTAAGAGTCCTTACCCACAGGGACTGGGGAAAAGCTAGGCCTCTAATTGCAGTATGATAGAAGAAATAAAGATAGGTAGAAAGGAGACAAAAAAAATTATAATTTTGAGAAAATTGTGGCCTCAAGACAAAGTGAACCAAGGTTACCATGTGCTTTTTCACCTATAGGCTTTTTTTAACTTCTAGACTCCTCCTAAATTCCCAAGGGTCTTGAAGATACAGTAAGTCCATACATTTCTATAAATCCACAAACTTCACACACTTCTGCCTTTGAATAGCAATACTAACTGGGTGCCAGATCTTTAAACTTCAAACACATGCAAATGGCTTGGAAGTTAACCTAACTGATAGAGTCAGGTTTTTCTTTAGTTCACTAATGGGAGTAGCCTGACAGACACTAGGTCTACAATAAAACTCAAAAACTAAACATTCCAGATCACCCATTCTGAGGGTGTCCCAAGAACCAAGGCCAGACCCCACTGCACCTTACCCCTTGAGCCCTGCACTTTTTTGCTGAGTGTGTACTTTGATTCTGTTAATAAATCTGCCTAACCTTCTCAGTGATGAGTCTTGAAATGCTTTTCCATATGAGCCAAGAACCTACCTGAGGGAAGCTGAGGTCCCTCTTCTCCTCTTTGAGGACCTCCTTGAACTCCATCTGGTGACACAATGACTAGAATTCCTGACTGGCCCAGAATAATGAGAACACAATAGTGACCCCCAATGTTGGGAAGCTGCTGTCATGGCATGGTATATGTCATTGCTCATCTTGATCAACCACTACCCCACTCAGCAGTTTGTGTTGACCTCCTTTTTCAAATCATAACTAAGCATGAATTTTCCTCTCCAAATGCAGAGAATCACTGTGGTCCCTCCTCTATGTCCTGAGGCGGCCCCATCCCTGGGCTCCTGGGGTCAAGTGATTCCCCACTGCTGCTGTCTGTTGGGCTTATTTTGGCTTTGGATGTTAACCTCTAGAATTAGAATCAAAGAAGGAATTGGTTTCAAAGTGATCATATAAGGCCTCCATATTTCCTGGCATGGAACAATGATTCTCTACCCTGGCTGAATATCACAATGACCTGTGGAAGTTCCTAAAAATTACCCATGCTTGGCTCCCACCCTAGAGCTACTGACTTTACTCTCTGGAGGTATAGTCTGGATGGGGCTGTTTAGAGAAGTTCCTCCAGCACCCCTGCAGCCCCTGGCTGGGCCTCCTCAGAACTTTACGTCACCATCCCCAGCACAGCCAACAAGAAGAGGTGGCCGTAAGGAACGCAGAGCTACAGAGGGAGCCTGAGGGCTCACAGATGGCCTGAGGAGAGCTGGAAGCCTCAGGGTGGAGGGAAGTCAAAAGAAAAAAAATAGAACTGGTATGTCAACGTTGAGGAAAAATATCAGAGACGCTGGGGTCCAGGAATGAGGAAGTGATACTGGTGGGGTCAGTGACGGAGTTGTCATAGAAGAGGTAAATTTTACTTCCTACCATGGCCCCTGTACACTTTCAGATTCATTTCTCAGGTAGAAACCTCCAGCTCTTACCTGGCCCCAGCTAGAGAAGGCCCACTCCACACACAGCTGCTGGTTACAGGCCTGGGTGTCCACAGGGCGTTTGGTGTGCTGGCTGCACAGGTCAATGGGCACGGGCGTGGAGAACCCAGAGGACTTGAGCTTCTGACAGGTCACCCGGCGGGTCTGGATGCCTCCGCCACAGCTCCGGGTACAGGCAGACCAGGAGGTCACCATCCACCTGAGGAGAGGGAGAAGGTCAGGGCCCCAGAGGGTTGGGTCTCGGGAAAGCAGCCTTGCTGTCCCTGTCACCATGGTCCTTTCTTAGTATTTACCTGGAATAGCAGGTGAAGAACAGCTCCCCCAAAGGAGATGTTACTTTATTTGCAAAAAGGTCTCTGCAGTCATAAGTAAGGGCTGTGAGGGGAGATTATGGAGGTAGATCCCAGGCATCATCATAAGAGAAGCTCTCATAGGGGAAAGGCACAACACACAGGGAAGAGGAGGTGGAGAAGACACAAGGCTAGGTGCACTTGGAGGCCCTGGGAAATGGATGGGGTGAGGAGCAGATCATGTCCTGTGGGCTCTGCAGGGCACACGGCCCTGATGACACTGTGACGTTTTATTTCTGACCTTCAAAATGGTGAGAGAATAAACTTTTGTTATTTTAAGCTACTGTCTGTGGTGGTTTGTTATGGCAGCCTCAGGAAACTGATACACGTGGGACACTCACCAAAAAGTACATCATAGAAGAGTTATTTTGAGGGTCGGTTGCCTGAGCTGCCTGAAGGCTACGAGACTGCAGACAGACTGCTCTGGAGATGTCCTTTGCTGCTCCCACTGCGCTGTGGGGTGGGTACTTTCTAGTAGAGAGCAGGGAGTTTCCCAGCAGGTCAGATCCAAAGCTGGGCTATCTCTTGGCCCAGGAGGCAATCAGGCCTCACGTAAGGTGCTATCTGGTAGTATCCTGTACTTGATTTCAGCTTAACTATGTTCCACTGGATATCTTTACTCTTTTAGAAGCCAAGTTCCTTTCAGATTTCTGGGGCAATTGTCCACATCCATGAATCAGCCTTTTAAGTTTTATACATCTTAGAGAGTTGCATATGTGATAAAAATATTTGTTTCCAGAATGTTAAGCTTCAACTACAGTCTGAGACCCCAGAAGTGAGACTTAAGAGGAATATGATGAAAGAGCTTTTCTCACAAAGCCAAGGTATAATCTGAGGATGTGGTGAAGTTCTTGGTCCATATACAAGCACATTGGAGTTCTCTTTGCCTGTGTGTACCCTGGGGTAATTCTCAAGGAGAAGGGAAAGGGGATAGGTTTGGAAAGATAATGAGGAAAGTAATGCTTTTCAGCCTCTTCATGTACTATAGGAAAATAAAAAACAAAAAAAGAAAACTAGAGAAAACTAGTTTTAATACTAAGTGTGTGTGGGGTACTTATCTAACATGAAGTTAGATATTAGCTATTCTATTTAAAAAGATTATCAGGAAGGATACAATGAAGGATGCTAATATGCTCAGGAAGTCGGGCAGGAAGACCTGTCGGAGTTGAACCTATGGCTACTTCCTAGCCAAGTGGTGCCACATCTGGCTTTCAGAAGAGGAATGCGGTGGGAAGGGAAGCAAATTCCTCCTGCATCTGGATCTGTGACTTATTTAGTTTTGCGGCAATTTCCCTGCTCCTGTGCCCTGGAGCAACCCACAGGAGCAGAGCCACTTAGGAAGTAGGCATGAGGTGTTTTAAAACACCTGGGGGCATTGAAACCTAAGAAGATATAGCCACTATTATTTCATTTGCAGAACTAAATTGGGCTGATTGACTCTGACCATCACCAAATCCAATCTAAAAGTTCCTGGCATGTCAAAGATCTCTTCTTCATTTCACATGGCTTGGCAAGGGCTGTCTTCCAGTCTCTCATATCCCTGGTGGATGTCAGAACTGCATTTCCATCAACATTTATTTTTAAATATACATTTCAGTGATTTTTTTTCAGGAGCTGGGGTGGAAGTTTTGAGAAAGAAGAGGTATGGGCTATGTTACCGTTCAGGAAAGTTATAAAAGGACATTAATCATTCCTGTGGAAACCTTCCTGTCAGCAAATCAAACTGCTGATATTAATGAGTGTGTTCGTATTTCATGCAGTCTCTCCTGGTTTCAGCTGTTCCTTCTGACTCAGTGGCAAACACAAAGTGGCTGTCGGAGTGCACGGAAGCCCTGCAGAGAGGTTGTGAAGAGCTGCAGGGCGAGCCGTCTCCCCGGGCTCTGAGCACCATGCTGGTGCCAGCCCCAAGCCCACTCATTGCCCTTTAGCTTCTGCCTGGAGCCTGGCTGGGGGTGCATGCTTGGTAGGACTCTGCTTCTCTAAGTTCGAAGAAGATTAAGAGACAGACTCTGAGCATCCTCAGGTCAAATGCAGGGGCCTGAACACCGAGAATGCATATCCAAAGTGAAGGTAATTATAGGACGTGGAGACTCATTCCAACGTTAGTGAGATACAACTCACTGCAGAAAAGAAGATGGTACTTCCTCAACTGCACTGTAATACTGGTTAACATAGGCATTCAAAGTGAGACGGAAAGGGGTTGGGGTCGTCCCTGAAATGCCTCCTAGCACTTCAACAGAAAGCACTTCTTTCTCTTACCAAGAAGCCGAGGGCTAGATTGTTACTGCAGGTGGAGCTACCTCTCCAGGGGCTGGGACCACTCCCTGTCTGAGGACTTCAGCGCTCTCCACCACTTGGAAGGCCAGCAGCCACCACTGGGGAACAGCAGCTGAGAGGAGCCTCATTGCGAACATGCGGCCTGGCCAGCAGTGTGTGACGCCCACCGTGGGCAGCGTCTGCCCACACAGTGTGGCCCAGCTGGGTGCCAGGTCCCCAGCAGGAACACTCACCGAGAAGGGCAGTCCCTCCGGTTGCAGGCGACAGGCTGCACAGCAGGACGGACCTTCCCCGAACAGTGCTCCGGGTCGACCTCAGTGCTGTTCAGCAGACACCTGAGCCGGGGCTGCTGGACGCCCCGGTTACCGCAGGACGCTGAGCAGGTCATCAGCCTGTCCACAGACCACCTGTAATCTGTGGGGGGAGCGGGGGAGAGTTGGTGTTACCGCCTGTGAGCAGGGAGAGGGCCGTGCCGAGGGACAGGCTCTACCAACCATCTGGGAGAGGCCCGTGCTCCCGAGCCTCAGCTGGCCGGTCCCTAAGGTGACAGTGGTGAGCTGCCTCATAAGCTCTGCTGAGGCCTGGACAGAGTGACCATGAAGGCCCGCCCAGTGCAGGGCATACAGGGAATACTCAGTCCGCACCCAGCCTCATTTTATTTTACCATCCTTGCTAAGGTACTTTGTTCTGATTCATTTACCAGAAAGTGTCTGTATTTGTCCACAGAGAGAGATAAATATATCAGAAATGGAATCATAATTAAAAGTATCAAATCATTTTGTAAATGTTTCAAGAAACAGCCTATCCAGAGAGCTCTCCTCTCTTGAGACAATGATGTCAGTGAAAAAGCAAATTTCTTTGGGGGTCTGGGACTCAGTGGTAGAAAAGCTGTCAAAAATAAATGTGGCTAGTAAATTCTGAGTGCTTATTTGCAAGTACTTGTGTATTATAAAAATTACAGATGGGCACTGTATTCTGGTTCTAAGCAGAGAATAGTTGGCTGGTAAGAAAATGGAACATTTGTTTTCCTGTCTGGAAAGCCAAATGGCAGGGGAAGACACAAGAGGAAAATCTATATGCTCAGAAAAATCTCTGCCGCCTCCCTCCATTTGTCTCCTATTGGCACAGAACTCTGGACCTTCCCAAAGAATCTTCCATTTTGGAATATATGTAGTGTGAGTTTATTTCCTTAAAAGTATCACATACGGGTCACAGAACTAGCCTGTGGAAAACTCCAAAGCTTCCCTCGTTTCTGTGAAAAGGCCAGTTTGGGCTTTCTTCTCCCTGCGCTGGGCTCATTTGCAGCTCTTCCTAGCACAGTGCATGCCAGGCCTGCCCCTGTTCCCGGAAGGCACAGGCAGGAGCCACCCGGGCTTTCAGGCTGTTCTTCTCCAGGCCAAGAGAAAGGAGCCTCTTGGAAAGTCCTCTTGAGAACATAAGGCCAGCACCAGAACAGCCCTAGCCCTCTAGGAAGAAGGCAGTGCACACACTGCTGAACTCGAGAAATCGAGAGGCTTTGTGTGTGTGTGTGTGTGTGTGTATGTGTGTGTGTATTTTGTTGAGAGAGAGTCTCACTATGAAGTTCAGGCTGGCCTTGAACTGGCAATCCTGCCTCAACCTCCCCAGTGCTGGGATTACAGGCGTGTGCCACTATGTCCAGTTTTTGTTTATTTTTTAAACTGATCCGGCAGATAAAGCTTCCATTTCAAAACAGGCTACTGTGCGTGCTCATGACCTATCCTTTGGTGGTTAAAGCAGCATAGAAAAGCACATCCAACTTTGATAAACTGTGGTTATTTGATTCCAAGCAACAGCACATTATGAGTAGAAGGACCCATTTACAAGGTGGCACCGACTTTTGCAGGTTCAGCTGGGATAGGGCCTGGGAGCTCTTAGGAAAAGCTATGCATGCTAGAAGGAGGAGGGTCTCACTGCTTGGAACATGGGTTGGCATTGGTTTCCATGCCCTGGAGAGCACTGGATATTAGAGATCACTTTGCTTGATTACAGAATTAGACTCCCAGGTGGGCGCTCTTATTCTAATCCAAGTTCAGCACCCAAAGCCTGTGAGGCTGCTTACCTTGGACCACTAGAGATGCCTTCTGTGTGAGGAACCCTGCCTCATTCTGAGCCAGGCAGCTAAATTCTCCTTGTGACCCGACACTGAGATTCCCGACCTGCAGGATCTGTCCAGCTGCTAAGGTGCGATGCGTCAGTCCTGCGGTGGTGGCGATTGGCTGACCGCCGTGGAACCAGGTGATGTTGGGTGTGGGGTGACCTTGGATGGGGCAGCCTGGAAGAGAGGAGAGGAGGAGTCAGGACAGGCAGGAAGGACACAGTCCCAGGAGCTGTCTCAGCTTCTAGCTGGCTCTGGAAACCACACAGGTAACATGGCCCCACCCCTGGCATGTTATGTCTGCTATTCCCAGGCAACCTACAGATGTTCTTATCCTCTGGGCTTACGGGAGGGTGACAGTCATTCCATTAAGTAAAAATTCTTAGAGAACATAAAGTACCTATTTTTGTCTGTATCCCTGTACTAACTAAAAAATGATGCAATTAATATTCATTCACTGAACATTTTCTAAATTAGTTCCTATACTCATTTTATTCAGGAAAAAAACCTTGCTACTTCAAATGTAGTCTGTTGGAAAAAACAGACTGTGTTGTAACAGTTAATCAAACTGTATTGGTGAAAGTCTAATATCTGCCTCCATTTTACCCAATTTTGATTTCTGAAGTCAAAATGTTCAACAGAGACTAGGAAAACAAATTTAAACACTAATCTCATTTCTCTATAAATTAGGTCTTTTAAAAACTTTCATAAAGCCCAAATTGGACATGTACAGTATCATACTTGTCTGCATAATCACAGAACACATTTCGCTACATTAGAATTCCAAGATATTAAATGGAGATACTGTGTATACCCAAAGCTTGGCTGCTTAGAATTGGTAAGATAAACAGATTCCCATTGTGAGAAAAAACATATTGCTTCTAAAGTTGGACTACTTGCTTAATTTGTTGTTGTGGCCCTAACAACTTAGGTTCCGTAGAAAATTTATTTGGAAGTTTAAGAATACACGTTAAATCACTAAGAATTATACACACCAGAAGTTTCCCCTCAGTTCAGTTGGAATGTCTTGTCTCTTCTGTGCATCCCGCTCTGGGCACAGTGAGGACAGTTAAGGCTACCTTCTTTCTTCCATGAGCCAATAAAGTTCTGTTCATTATAAATGATCTTATCTCAGGTATTGTGTTATAGCAGCACAAAACAAAGACAGAGGATCACTTCTTGGCCTTTTGGCTAAGATCAAGTGTAGTAACAAAAACAGAAGTGAAAGACTTGTACACTAGAAATTACACAGCTGAAATTAAAAAGTCCTAAGTAAATGGAAGGACATCTTATATTCATGGGTTAGAAGACAATATTGTTAAGATGTCAGTTCTACCAAAGTGACCTACAGATTCAGTGCAATTCCAATCGAAATCCCTTTGACATATTCTGAAAATGGAAAATATCATCCAAAATCCCAAATTTCACATGGAATCTCAAGAGCACCCAAACAGTCAAAACAATTTTTTTTGGGGGGTACCAGGGATCGAACTCAGGTCCTTCCACTTGTGAGGAAGGTGGCGGAACCATTGAGCTAAATCCCCGGCCCCAGGCAAAACAATCTTAAAGAAGAAAGTTGGAGGACTCATACTTCCTACATTCAAAGGTTACTCTAAAGGAATAATTACCCAAACAGTACAGTACTCATATACAGACAGACATATGACCAGCGGCACAGGCTAGACCTTTAAATATATGGTCGAATGTTTTTCTATAAGCGTGCCAAAACCATTTGGCGGGGTGGGCAGAGGACAGTCCTTCTGGCAACTGGTGCTAGGAAACTGGATCTCCATAGGCAACCAAATGGACCTGGAACCCAATCTTACACCACATACAAAAAGTAACTGAAACAGGTTAAAGACCTAAACGTAAGAGCTAACAGGATAAAACTTGGGTTTGGCAATGATTTCTTGGATATAACACTAAAATCTAGATAACAAGAGAGAAAAAAGTAAAAAATCATCAAAATTAAAACCTTTTCTACATATAGGACACTATCAAGTAAATGAAAAGGCAACTCATAGAATGGGAGAACTATGTGCAAATCAGATTGTAAATCAGAATTAACATGCAGATTATAAGAACTCAACTCATAAGAAACCACTCACTTAAAAAATGGACAAAGGATGTGAGCAGCTATTACTCAGAAGAAGATACACAAATAGACAATAAGCAGACAAGAGGATGTTCAACTAATCTTCAGGAAATACAAATCAAAACCACATGTTACTCCACCACATTCAACAGGACAAACAAATAAATGTTTGCAAAAGGTGGAGAAATTGAAATTTTTCTGTATTGCTAGTAGGAGTTAAAGTTGAGCAGCTGCTGAGGAAAACAGTATGGAAGTTCCTCAAAAAATTAAACGTAGAATTACCGTACAGTCTACCAAGTCCACTTCCAAAAGAATCAAAAGTGGGGTCTCAAAATATATCTATACCCAACATTCGCAGCAGCATTATACGGGAAATGCAAAATATATTATGATGGGATATTATTCAGCCTTAGCAAGGAATGGAATTTGGACACATGCTACAAAATATTTTTTGGTCAGTCTGGTCAGAGGCCTGCTGAGGCTGACTAGATTCTCAGTTGGTAAATAAGAAACTTGCTGCTCCCAGCCAACCAGGAATATTCAGCCAGGGAATCTTTCATATTAACGCTAATTATTTTTCTAACTCCATCAGGATTGACTTTCCGAGAATATTTAGGGAGAAAAAAGAGTGCTAGCAGCCTCAGACTGTTCTCTGTGGCTGACGCAGTCACTTCTCTGGGAGTCCTAGTCCTTAGCCAGCTGAACATGAGGCATATTTGTTAAGAATTACATTCATGGGCTGGTGGTGGTAGCTCAGTGGTTCTGCTGCCTGCCTCATAAGCGCAAGGACCCGAGTTTGATTTCCGGTACCAAAAAACAAACAAACAAGAATTACATTCACAATCCTCCCTTTTTCTTGGAAGAAGAGGCCATAGTGAGCAGCAGGACACCTCTTGGCCCATCTGGGTCTTGAGTCTTAGCCATGTGGCCAGGCCTTCCACCCTGCTTGTGAAAGATGTTAAGTGAAGATGAGCTTTTAAGAAAGTTTTAGAAAGAAATCTAGTTTTGTTACTTTCGTATTCAGTTGCAGATTCCTGTTTCTCAGGGAGAACTCTAGGTTTTGATAGGTTCTCTGGCTTCAGTTTTCTAATTTGTACACGGGAACATTTGAAGATTCAAGCTACACTAAGGTTCTGATGAGGTGACCTTTAAAGGGCTTTTGGGCACTAAGAATTCTCAACATCATCTCAGACTCATTATCCTCACTACTTTTTCCCCCTCCCCTGGGTAGCTAAGTGACTTTATCTGCACTACCTGGATTAATGTAAAGTGAAGCACAGATATGCCAATGAAGGGCTCATGGCAGAAGTGTCATATATGGAGGTTATGTAGGATTAAGACAGGGAGAGATCTCTGTCTTCGTGTCCATGTGAGCTTGCCTGTCACTACAACTAAATGTCACCTTCCCATAAGGATAGCAGTCATATTGGATTAGGGCTCAGCTTAATGAATTCATCTTAACTTGGTCACTCTTATCAATGCCCCTATTTCCAAATAAGGGCATATTTACAGGTACTGGAATTAGGATTTTAACAACTTTGAGCAGGGGGCGGGGGGGTGATGTTCACAATTCAACTAACAACAGAGGGCTATCCCAAGCAGAGCACAACGGTTTGGACAGACTGATGAAATACAGAATAGAGTTTAAGACATGGAGGCAACTGGAAGTTGTTGAGAATTCCAAAGATGGGGGTGGTATATAGAAAAAAGCTACAGAAATCTACACAAATTCCTCTGCAGTCTTTGGCCAGCTGAAGATGTATATGCTCAGGGGTTAAACTCTACAATATTGAGTGAAGAGAAGTCAGGAAACTGTGAGCTTGATATTTCCCAAATCTCAAATTAGGCTGAAAGCACTTCAAGTGCTGACCAAGTAGAGTTCAGCACCTGTACAGATCCTTGGGGCATTCAGTAGAGAACCCAGAAAAGCCTCAGAGTAAAGGCTACCCTAGACCTAGCCTAACTAAGCATACAAAGATCAAACTGAAATTTATTTAATTTATTTTTTCCATTAAGTTTATTGGTACATTTTAGGTATAAAATACAGTTACATTCATCATTGGGATCCTGTATCTTTACATGTTGTATCTTGGTTCTTATTTTTTTCCCCTTCCCTATTTGTAAAGATCGTTTCCATTTTTTTCCTTTTCTCATATTTTTTCTTTTCCCTTCTTTCCTTTCCCCTACTCCTCCCACTTCCCCAACTCCTTCAGACCTTTTCTTCCTATTACACAGTATCAATTATACAAGAAATTTAAATAACTGATTAACAGAAGAAAATCTAACAATCTTGAGAGGAAGATAACAAGATATTGAAGATATCTGCACTGCAAAATCTATAGACAAATATTTCTTTTTTTTAAAGTTTTCATTAAAATTTTTTTTTCATACTAGGGATCAAACTCAGGACCTTGTGCTTGCGAAGCAGGCAGTGGCACCACTGAGCTAAATCCCTAGCCCTCCAATTTTTTTTTGAGACAGGATTTTGCTATGTAGTTCAGGCTGGCCTCGAACTCATGGTGATCCTCCTGCTACAGCCTCCCAAGTGCTGGGATTACAGGTATGCACCACCACGCCTGGCTTAGACAAATATTGTTGACAAGTCAAGAAGCAAGAAATGTGTGACCTGTAACTGGGACAAGAACTGGTTAATGGAAATAGGCCCAGAAATAATGATGATGAACTAGCAGACAAGAATATTAAAACTGGTTGTTAGAATTTTTAAGTGTTTAAAGGAAAATATGCATATACTGAGGAAAAAAATGGAAGTTACAAAAAGAATCAAATTTTTATAGATGAAATATATCCCTTTGTTTGTAGTGATATGGATCTAACCGAGGGTCTTGTGTCTGCTAGGTGAGCACTATACATCCCCAGCTCCAACATATATTTTCTGAAAAAAAGAGTTTACCGAATAGGATTAATAGAAAACACATTATAGAAAAAGATCTGTGAAAATGAAGATGTAGTTACAGGGATGAACCAAAGTAAAACAAAGATAGAAGAATGGTCAAATGTATGTTAGAGAAGAATGGCTTTATGGGCATCTCTGTTAAATTGTACAGTTAAGATTTATTCATTTCAATGTATACAAGCTTTACTTAAATAAGCAATTGAGTAGGGTAGAGGGGCAGTGGGGGATACAAATGAAATAAGGTGGAATGTTGCTTACTGAAGGTGAATGATGTGGCCATGGGGTCACTGTACTGTACTCTGCCTGAAAGTGACAGTGTTCATGGTTTTCCAAAGGCGTTTACATTGTTTAAATCATTAATCTTGAGGAATGACTCAGGGTCCAGTCACTTTTTAGATATTCTACTTATTCAGTCTATGCTTTTCTATAAGGTTTTAGTAGGTTAAAACCAAACAAAACTGATGTTCCAGCAAACACTTCCCAAATATTTTATAATCAACAACTCAAAAATTCTTGCTGGTTCAGCTTCATTCATTCAGTTCTGTTGAAGACAGTGATCACTCACAGTCCTCACACAGTGGAGAAGGCCACGCTCCAAGAATGTCAGAGCCCAAGGAAGTGGGAGAGATTTACCCCTGGTTCTGGCTGACATAGTGTGTGGCCTGGAACATGTTTCTCAGACCATGGCCTGACACAGAAATATACCTTTGCCTTGTTTGAGTTGCTGCTGTTTGAATTTTGGTTACAAGGTGTGAGTCCAGACCTTGATGACAACCCTAAATGCTCTCCCGCTCCTACGGTGGTGTCCATTTGCCCAGCAGATATGATTGTCTCTTTCACATCAGGACACAAACCACAGAGAGTGTATTCCTAGCGCATGTGACAATGCATTTTGGATTGAAAATGCTCTTAAGAAACTCTACTTTGTCTATTTTCCTACAGTTTTTAAAGGAAAGACTGAAGTAAATGAATTATAACCAAAGTCAATGAACAAACTTGCCAGTCACCTGCCTTTTCCATTACTAATCTTCAGTGCTGTTAATGGAGCACATAGGAGGTTTTTCTCCATAAAACTCCCTTTGTGCTCAAGGTTGGTATTCTTCCTGACCCAGTGCACTGTAGTGCAGGCCCTCCGCTTTCATGTACACATTGCTGTGCGCGTCTCTGTGTGTCTCCACGGTCTCCCAGGGTTGCCTGCTACAGGAGTAAAGTAAGGAATCTAACATGAACTCCCACTGCATATGTTCCCAGTGAGTAATTATCCCTGTTTCACTGCTAACGAGAAAACCTGGCCTGTAACAGGGTTTCTTTCTGTCATGGACATTTCTCATTTGTTAAAGTCAAAGAAGTATCAATCAGCTTTTGGAGACGAGTGTTCTCTCTGTGTGCCATTTACAAGGACACCCAAACTGTGTACTAATGCATCTCATACCCCCAAAGAAGCCAAACAATAAACCAATCCCCTCCGCCTTGACTTTGCTTTGATGAAGAAGTTGACAGTGTATAAGGGAGGAGCTGGCACCTCTTCTTTCTGTTTCTGCCCAGGCATAAGAGTGCCAGCTGTCTCCACCCTCCGCCCTCAGCTCCTAGGAAATGGACAGTTGGCTGGTGCAGTGCTAGCTGCTCAGACCCCACTCTTCAAGGGTCTGAGCTGTTAGGCAGCTGCAAGGAGGCAGCTTTAGGAAGACACCCAGCTAAGGAGAGTCTGGACAGCAGTGTCCTCGAGAGACCCTTCCTAACCAGGGAGAGAAAATATGCTGTTTGCCCATTTCTAGGCCCTCTGTGGCTCTCGGCTGAGCCAAAGCCAAGTGCGATTCACATATGTGTGAAGCTTTTTTCTTTCTAGTTTCATCTACATTTTTTTTTCTGTTTTCAACACATTTACTGGAGAGCAAGAGAAGTTCAGAATGGGGGAAAGGTACCCGTGAAGAAAACAAGATTGTATGAGAAGTTTCTTCCTCTTTTAATCTGTGGTTGATTTTTTTATCTTAAATGTAGACAAAAACGTCTCTCCTAGTGGCTCTGACATCCGGATGCGCTGATATCAACTAGGGGAAAGGAAGCAGGGCTACTGCATGTAGGAAAGTGTGTGTCGGAGACCAAGGAGTTCTGCACTTTTATTTGCCCCAGATGTGCCCAAGTCCGCAGCCTCATGCAAGAGCAGGGGAGTGGGCCAGCTGTGACCTGTGACGTGGATGAGCCGGGGCCCTGCTTACAGCAAGCTGGCCTCAGTGACATAACCTGTCTCCCAAGCTTACACCAGTTTTTGCAACTAAACCAACCCAACTGAGGGAGACAGCCTGTGTCTTATAGAGAGAAATGTGGGGCAGAAACCAGGAGGCCTGCAGCCTGGGTGCAGGAGATGCTGGTGAACCCATAAGGCAGAAGGGCAGGGCTGCCCTTGAGGCACCTGTCTTGAAAGAAGCTCTGAACTCATGATGATCATTACTCAGTGGATTCTTTTTGTTGATTTACAGGCTGAAAATCACCAGGACTTTTGGCAAGCAGCTTGATTTGTGGGCTTCTTTGCAGGATGGATCAAGCCAACTCCAGCATTCATTAGCTGTCTATCACTTCACTGAGCTACACATCCGGAGTTCATTTTTGTGAGCTCTTAGCTTTAATGAGCAGAAGCAAGGTTTCCAAGTGCACAGTCTCTCTCTTCTTCATCTCTAGCCAAATAGCTCAAACAAAAAAGGCAGCTAGGTTTGATAAAATAATTATACAGAGCAATACCCAGCTGACTGAATGATCACAGGGAAGAATGTTTTGAAAATGGGAATACACAATCCAAAAGAGGAGAAGAAAGTAGTAGTACCCTGGGAATTTTTACTTATTTGACTGCTGTCTAAAGAAAAGAAAGCAGTGGCAGACTAGGACATGCTGTGTAAAAATATTAAAGACATGGCATTATTACTTCATGAGCTGGCTCTAGGCTGTCAGCATTTTCAATATAACCCTGTATTTTTCATAGAGTTAAAACTCACTGTAAAAATGGTATGTGCTGGGATGAAACTTGGCACTTGTCGTAGTCGGTCTGGGAGTCCTTTCCTTAATTTAATTTTATAAAACTGGAAAACACTCGGCACTTGGAGATTTATAGAGGGCTCTCCCTTCTGCCATGGTCGGGGGTGTGGGGCTCACTCTAAGGTCACAGGGCGACTGACAGAAGCAGAAACACTGCTCCAGTGCACTCTGTGGCTCCTGCTTCTTTCAGGCTGGCGTACCCTTGGGCAACAAAGATGGTCTCTAAAGCAGCGGAAAATGAGTGGGGACTGGCACCAGATAGTGGGTGGAGAAAAATGATTAATCTATATTGGAAAAATGCAGTTCTTACTCCCCATTTGTCAGCTGCACCCCAGAAGGCTGTGGAAGAAGACAAGCCACTTTCAGTTTTACTTTGATTCCTGGGACCTCCCAATGAGCTAGGCAAATAACCAGGCCAAGGCTTTCCATGTACATCTCCCCTCCCTCCCCCAAACCCTAACTTTAAACCATTCCTGGAAAAATGGAAATATATAAGCCCACTTTCCATT
Organism: Heterocephalus glaber; assembly: GCF_053883595.1. Classification (NCBI taxonomy): domain Eukaryota; kingdom Metazoa; phylum Chordata; class Mammalia; order Rodentia; family Bathyergidae; genus Heterocephalus; species Heterocephalus glaber. The sequence continues at coordinate 33,476,645 of NW_028258317.1, forward strand.
CCCCAAATGTCTTTTTACTCTAGGGCAAGCTCTGGGTTTCCACTGGCCGGGGTGCACGAATGTCTCCATGCTCCCGAACATCTGGGGGAAGAGCTGGATGAATTTCTTTTCATGAAAAGGAGCTCCATCCAGATTTATGACTTAAGGTCTTGCCCTGTCCAAGATGCTTACTCTTGGTGACCGTCCTGCTCGCACTCGAGGGCCGCTTACCGTCTCTCAGGTAAGGAAAGTCAGTTGGTCAGGTCTGAAATACATGAACACAGCCTGGCTGTGAAAATGGGGTTGTGTCCTCTGGGCAGAGCCTGGTGATGCTGAGCAACATGCTCACCAGGGTGAGCCGGGCACTTCTGAGAGGGGTGGAGGGAAGCAGGCACCAGAAAACTGGTGCAGTTTTAACTCAGGATTTAACCTGTCATGAGTGAATAATACACAGAGTTCCCACGTGTGCCAGTAGGTGCTTGGCAGAAAGTGCACCTCTCAGAGACACACCAGCATGTCTAATGAATCTCAGTTGTGTGTGTCTGAGTTCCCGGCCAGATCTACCCTTGGGTTGACTCTACCCTTGGGCAGGTGCTACCAGGTTGTTGCCGGAGGACAGAACAGGATGGCCTGGGGAGGCCAGGCTGCAGGCTGCCAGAGCTGAGGAGAGTTCCATGCACTGATGAGGTGGCCTCTTCACACCCTCAAGGGTGGCTCCTGCTCGGGCATACCACATTGTCACGGGCCTAGGGGCAGAGCGCCCCGCTCTGTATTTATTGGACACACCCACCAAGTCCGGTTTCTGGAAGGGTAAGACTGATGTTTTATATGTGCCGTGCAGTAAGCAAGGTGCCACTGCTCAAAGAAGGAGATGGGTGTTACAGGGAAGAGCCCTGGGCTCTCTACATAGCCTCTTCCCTTGAGCAAGAGAGCTATTCTCACCCCTCACTCCAGCCAAGGCAGAGGCAAGCCAGAAAACAGCTAGATTAGGTTGAGGGGAACAGCAAAAGCCAGCAGCAGCTTGGAGCCAACACGTCTTCCTGAGCTACATTTGGCTCTGTTTAAGGGTGTGAGTCTTTGCAGAAGAAGTAAAACCCCACACGTACTGAAGAAGACTGCTCACAGCCTGCACACACCCCGTGTCCGTTTTCTTCTGCCGAACCAAAGCCACAGAGCACAGCAGAGATGAAGAATGGCTAATACTCATGGCAGGTATCCCGAGGGCCTCCTGGGCAGGGCCAGGGTTCAGTGGTGAGTCACAGGAAGGAGCAGCTGCTGACGAGGATTCCGAGGTGGAGCTGCCAGGGCAGCACAGAGGCCTTTCCTGGATTTATTACTCCCGTGTAAGTCTCCTGAGTCCTGAAGCACCAGAAACTTCTCAACAAAGTAAGGAAAATAATGCACAATGTGAGGGAGGTACATGCAGGGAAAACATTGTGTGGGGAGCTGGTGCAGGCATGGGAGCCCTAGAGAGGCCTTTCAAAGTGTGAGGACAGTGGTGGTTGTGGTGAGTGTGAAGGACGCCGCCCACTGGCTTTTGCTGGGGCAGTGCGGTCTGGCCTCTGCTCAGGAAGAGTGTAGTCTTTCAAGGACCCACAAAAAGAGATGTCCTCCCAAGGGGAGGTCAGAAATCCAACAGCCCTAACTGGAAGAGCATGGCAACAGTGGGACATATGTCTGAAGAGTGGACAGTAGCTGCCCAAGTGCCTCTCTTGTCTTGCAATCTGTACTTACAATGTGGATTTGCTTTTGGCTCCTCATGTCCTCTGGGTGTGGTTCTCGGATCTCCCTGGATCCTGTATGCTCCAGAGACCCCCTGAGCATTCAGTGAGGGTGCAAGGGAGAGGTGGCTCAGCTCAGATTCCCGGGCCAGTTCTGACCAGCAAAAGCATCATTTGGCTTTGGAGGCTCTAAAACCAATGGAGTCTCTTTAGGCAACTGGGGATTTAAAGCAACCTAGGCCTGGATGAATACATGCTGTTCGGCTGGAAATGGGCACCTTCTTGACTGAATTTGGTCTTATTATGGGCTTTGCACAGAGCTACATCCAGAGCCCTTTTTCATTTTTAGACAGAATCTCACTAAGCTGCTCAGGCTGGGCTTGACCTTGTGATCCTCCTCCTCTGGCAGGATCCAACCCCCACAGTGCTGGGAAAATGGGCAGGGCTGTGCCTGAATAAAACTTTATTTATAAGGTAGTTGCAGCCTAGACTTCTCAGGGCCAAGCAGTGGTCTAGGAAATGAGGTCATTAAGGTTTCTGTATACTGAGAATAAATGGTCTAGTAAAACCACTAAATGCCTGTTCAAGACATTTTCACCTCCAAAGAAAACAGCTATTTTCATGAGAGAAGGAAGATGAATTCAATATAACCTTTTCTAGTTAAAATGCTCAATTTTCTGCTTCAAAAATACTAATATATGCTTAAAGTTCAGAACATATGAAAATTTATAAATCCTTCAAGTCTTAATATTCAGAGATAATGTTACTCTGAATATTACTCTGAATGTTACTCCTTCTAACTACACAAATGCACTTGTATTTTGGGGAGATTAGTAAATCTTGGACAATATTCTCATCAGCAGGTATGGATCTATATGATTCTTTAAAATTGCTGCTAGAGTCTATATATGAATAAATCAGAATCTTTTCCTTAATTACCTTCCTACAGATTATTACATTATTTCCAAGTTTTCACTAATAAACTATGTTATGGTACATTTCTTCATACATATGTTTCTGTGTCCAAATAGCTCCATAGATTACATTACTAAAGTGGCATTGCTCTGTCATTGAGAACCATTTAAAATATTGATATGCACTGCCAAATTGCCCTCCAGAGATTTTATACTGATTTATGTTTTGGGCAACAATGTATATTAGGATATGTGACCCAATTTTTGGATACTGTGGTCAGCAGGGAGAAAAATGCTTCACCTCTTCCCCCAAATGCACATTGTAATTACTGAAATTTATGAATATACTACCTCACATTGAAAAGGGGACTTTGCAGATGTGATCAAGAAAGAATCTGGAGATGGGAGATTATCCTAGGTACTCCAAGTTGGCCCAAAGTAATCAAGAAGGGTCCTTGTACAGTAACAGGGGAAACAGTTCATAGAGATGTGGGGATACTCTGCTGCTGCCCTGAAGATGGGAGAAAGGCCTCATCCAAGGAATACAGGTGGCTTTCTAGAAGCTGGCAAAGGCGAGGGGATGGATTTTACCTTCGTATGTGGTACTGAGATGAGCCAGGCACACAGGGCCACTGCTGTGGTCTGAATGGCCCCTCCAACCTTCATATGTAGGAACTTTAATTCTCCAATAAGGCGGTGTTAGGAGGTAGAGTCTAGAGGGAGGGGGCTGGGCCAGGGGAACAGACTCTTCATGAAGGAATTGATGTCTTTCTCATGAAGTGGGTTCGCTATCTTGGGACTTCAGCCTCCTTTCCCCTCTTCCACACACATCTACTTGATCTTCTGCTTTCCATCATGCAACGAAGCAGCACCAAGAAACCCTCACCAGAAGGTGAGTAGACACAAGTGCTGTGCTCTTGGATTTTCATCGTCCAGATCCATGAGACAAAATAGCCTCTTTTCTTTGTAAATTATTGTGTCTCAGGTATTGTGTCATAGCAACTGGAAATGGACTCTGCCATCGTGGTAACCTGGTAAGAGTCTGAGAGCCTGAGTCAGATGAGGAAGGGGTCTCTGTGTGGATGAGGGCAGCAGTGATAGGAGACTGTTTATGCAGAGAGGGTCAATCAAACAATATATTAAGAATAATGGGAACCAGATAATTACAGATATGGAAAGAAAAGATGGAAGAATCCTGTGTTGTTGGATCAGAATTAGAGGTATAAGAGAAAATTCATGGTTTGATGTATAGACAAATGTGGAAGTGGTGTGTGTATATTCACATACATGCAGACAGTGGTACCTCAGTTCATGAACAATTATGTTTGCAAACAATCTGGTTTGCAAACAGAAACGTTTGGCAAGTTTGTTTTTGGTTGCAAACTCTGCATCGGGTGACAAACACTACCACGGCCATCTTTCCCACACAAACACAAATGTGGCCATCTTTTCCAAAATCATAGAACAAATTAATTGTGAGCCAAGGTGCCATTGCATACTTATATCCATACCTGTATGCACTGAAAATAGCGACACTCTGATAGCAACAAGTACACCTAAGAATGACATCTTCATTTTTAATACTGTTCTTCAGGGCTAGAGCAGAAAAGGTTCAGGATGATCCAAGAACATCTCCTGTGCCACAAAGTGAGAAGTGCTCAAAGAAGGGTATGGATGTGTCAAAAGAAACAGCAGCTGCTTTAAGGTTCACTGGCTGAAGCTGGGATTTTTTTTGTTTTTTACAAAAAATAAAGGAGGACAGCAAAAGGTTACAGTCCATGGGGTAAGACTGGAACCCATGATTCATGTAGACAGAAGCAAATGAGTGGTAAATTCAGCAAGGATTAGAATATTTACCATCATCTCAAAGTGCCTCCCTATAAAATGCATATTAATTACAAGAGAAAAAGAATACTTTTACAATACAAATGCCTGAAAGGTGCCACCTTAATCAGGTGATGGAATTCACATCAGCAGCAGCTTACAGAAGAAATTGTGATAATGTGGTTGGGTGCAGTGAGGAGAGCCCAGCATCACACCTGGGATGTTTCTGCCCAAGATGCACAACTCCAGCCTGGTTCCAAGGAAATGCCAGACACATCCAAATAGTGGGACACATTTAAAACAGGTCTGGAATTTTCAAAAGTATTACAGTCATAAAAGTCAAAGGGAGTCCAAGGAACTGTTTCAGGTTTGGAAAGACTTAAGAGACATGACAACTAAATGCAATGTGTGACTGCATTATTTTGCTAACAACAGTACGGACACAATGGACAAACTGTAAAGGAACAGGGTGGGGTCAGCAGCTCAGTGTGAAATGGGTCAGGGAGAAAAAGCTCTTTGTATTATACTTCCAACTTGTGTGTAAAACAGATTATTTCAAAGTTAAAGTACTGTACACTAAAGAAAAAAGACATTTTTATACCAAATTAAGAAAGACAACCACATGTGAAAACCACAGGAGAAAGAAAAGCCTGGCATATGTTCCAAAGCCTTGGGTTGTGGAGGACAGAGTAGTGAGTATCCAGGACACAAAGTTGGTGGTGGCTCAGATTCACCTCCCACCCATCGTGGCTTCTGAATACTTTCTCCTTTCTCCACTCGTTTCTGCTCTGAAAATAAGTGTCTTCTCTAGTCACTAAATCCTACAGACAACTCAAAGTCTGTAAATAACAACTTTTTAAAAAATGCAAATGCTGATGATTTCTCCTCTGATTTAAAAACATCTTTCTTAAAATTCGGCAAGAGGGCTGGGGATTTAGTTCAGTGGTTATGCTGCCTGTTTCAAAAGTTCAAGGACCCGAGTTTGATCCCTGGTACCAAAAAAAAAAAAAAAAAAAAAAAAAAAAATCGGCAAGAGCAAGTTTATCATTCAATTGCTGTTAATCAAACTAAAAGTTATTTAAAGTGAAGTTTAATTAGCCGAATTACAATTGTCTGAATAGGCAAAGCTTACACGGCTGTCCCTCCAAATTGATCAGAGACCGGGCCAGGGCCCTCTTGGGCACTGAAAGCTGAGATGCTCGGGTCCCCTGTGTACATGGTGTAGTATCTGCATATAACACACATCCTCCTGAGCACTTTAGTCCCGTGTAGATTACTTGTAATACCTAAGGCTATGTAAATGCTATGTTGTATTATATTGTCTAGGGAATGTCAACAAAAATATCTGTACATATTCAGTGTAAGTACAAACTTTTTCTGGTTACTAATTTTTGACTGTTTTTGGTTTAATCCTTGGATGTGGAACTGGCAGGTTTAGATGACAGGCTGTATTTTAATTGATCAAAATACTATTTTATAATAACATCAAGTTTTGTATAGAACACGTGCAGGTCCACAACCAGCCAACAAGCCAGCCAGCCAGCCAGCCAGCCAAGGAAAACCTCTGCCACGGTTACTTCACAAAAGCTTCACTTTTCTTTCCCTTTAACTTTTGTAATACTTTTTTCCTCTCTGCAGTCAGACCATGTTACAGATGATTTCAGTGTGTTAAGCAGAAGCTCTTCAGCAAAATCTGGTGTGCCTCTGAATTGCCTTGATAAATGTTTCTCTGAACTGTGGTATGGAGTGAGGGTCTGAGTTGCCAGCAAAGTTCATGAAGGCAGAGAGCAATGAGATTAGAAGCAGAGAATTGAACAGGCTGTGCAGTCTTTACTGCACACACAGGGAAGCTGTGGTCATCTTCTGCAGGGCCTACATCTTTGTCTGGGCTCGGAAAGCTGGCAGGATAACAGAAACATGGACTGGTGCTGGTTTATCTCTTCCGATACCACTTCAAAGAGTCACATATTCCATACAATGGTCCCTGCCAGGTTCCAGAAGGACCTTGAATGCATTTTGGTCTTATCTCCTTGGCAACAAAACATAGAGGGAGCTCATTATTTTTGAGCAGCACTGCCAACAGAGAAATGAAGAATTCCATAATCATAATGGAGTTCCACAGAAAAAGATTCTTGATGGAATGATGCTTTTGGAGTTAAATTTTTCTTTCTACATACTTTTCAGAGATAAGGTACTAAAGGTGAAGGGTGAAAGAGTTTGAACTTTTAAGCAGATATAGACATATTAGATTATATTCCACGAATAAGAGTACAATCATTATTATCACCATTTTTTCCTTTGGCCTAACATACCTGTGGCCTGATCAGCTTTCTACACTTTGCTTTGATAGGCTACAGTGGGTGGGGAACAGCAGGTAGTCAGCAAAACCTCTTTTAAAACTCTATAGATTTCAAAGACAGTGAAAATCCTTTTCTATTTTTAGGAATGTTACCACAACCCTCATATGGGGATGTCCTACAAAATGCCTCTCATAATGAAAAATGAAACTCAGTCTTTTCTGCCCAGAGCAGCACTGATCAGGCCCAAAGCTCAGCTTCTTCTCCAAGACTCATTTTTTCTACCTTTCCTGTATACTAAGTTAATTCACCTTGTGCTGCCGTGGCTCGCAGGAGACTAGGACTTACTGCAGAGGTTCTAGTAACGTCCCCTTTCCCTGTTCCCTACATTTGGCGCCCAACGTGGACGTAAATCGGATCCACAAGCGAACTCGTCTGTGAGACAAACTCGGAGTAAAAGAGACAGCACATGGATCTCCCAGGACGATTTCCGGACTTGGATGAGGGACACTGGTGGTGCTGTTTTTCCACTGAGCTTTTAAAAAAACTCTGTCAGTGATCCTGGTTTACAGCCATGATTAAGAACCCTCATGGATCTAAGAAGCGGCAATAACGTGGCTAAGGTTCTTCAAGTATTGGTGATCAGACACATTTGGAACTTGCTGGATTGCTTGCAAAATTCTTCTGTAGAGGAGAACTTGTTGCCTTCTCAGGAACTGCTTTAGAGTTAGCATCCCTGGAGGTTATGGTGAGGACAATAATGTGAAAATCTGTCATCATTAACTCTGTTGGAGAGTTTTGAAGACACTACCGAGGATTAAATGATCTGGAAAATTCAGTCTTTGGAAAAGTGTATTGTATTCATCTCTGTTCTTTCCACTTTTATGTATCACCAAAATCTTAGAGCAATATGATTAGCTATAGTGACTTATAGGTGCAAAGGTAATTTTCATCTTTGCTTTACCCCCCCAAATATCTAAGATATTTTAATATTTTTATTAACATTTTTATATGCTAGCTTAATCTCAGATATCTTTAATATCAACATGTTTTTACAAGTTATATTCAGGATATGATTAGGAAATTATTATGTTATCCACCTACTTGTGCAGCACAGATCATATGAAACATTTATTATAATATGGATATCAAGTGTAGATTAAATCTATGATGAGGTAGTCAAGCTAAATCCTACAGACTTCCACCATTCTATAAAGCAGACAGAATGCGAATTTATAAGTACTATAAGCAACCTCAAATCTTAAGCTTCTTCATTTCCCTGACCTATCTGTTCTATCTCATGTGTAAACATAGTCTCACAAGTCTCCTAAATTACATATGATCAGAACATTTTACCCAAAGTCTTGTTTGTCCTCCCTGTAACTCTAACATGTAAGAAGCAAACTAAGAAAAGTGTGCTTCACAAAATAACTACATGAACTTGCCTAAATTAGCTTTAAAGTGAAAATTTAAAACTTTGTAAAAATGACATTTAAAATCACAATAAGAGAACATAACTGATTAAACACAGAGCTGGTGCCCCTCTGTGAAATTTAAAAGGTAGCACCAAAATTTTGTGGATAATTTATTATGTCTTCCATACCCGAGCTAGTCAATAAAAAGTACCAATTTCTAAATGACAATGGAGAAAACAGATATTTTAATATTATTTCAAAAGAAAAAGAAACCACTGCTGTGCTAAGTGAATAGTATCATTCATTAAATAATATTCCCACATTTTAAGCTCTAGAATATTGCCTCTTAAAATTTACTAAGGCAGAAAACCATCACTTGGAAACCATTTGCAGTACAGAATCTGCCACTAATAATCTAATTAATTACCTCACCATACATTAGCTGTCAAGTTTTCTATTTACTAATTTTGACATATTGATGCTGAGGATGATAGGCCATCATCGGAAGATAACTTAACATTCTCACATTTGTAGAGGCATGGCTGTCAATTCTCCTTACTCACATTAGAAATTTCACATTGTACTTATTGTTCCCACACACACAAAAAGAAAAAAAACCCCTTAAGTCTGGGTAATTTGCAAATGAAATAAATTTCTGTATATAATATGAACTGTTTTTTTGTAATTGTGAATATCAATCATATCAATCTTAAAAAAAAAAGAAACTCAATTCTACCTGGTATTCCTTGCTAGGATTTTAATTGTGCCAAGATGTGACTGTGGCTCATTCCAGCTCTTTGGCCTCTTTCCTCCCAGCACAGGGAAAGTGTCTTCAGAACCATCAGCCCTCGTGTGCTGGTGTGTGGGGAGCTGGAAACCAGATCTATAAACTGAGGGTGGAGATATTGCAGGGGTCTTGGCACATGGGAGGTAGAAGGCCACAGTTGGTGCAAGACGTATTTGTGGAATTGAAGCAAATTTCCAAAATAGATTTCGTCATGTATTCTTGAATAATTAATGCATATACTTGGTTCAGAGTTTGAAAGGTACCAGAGGGAGCATTGTAAAAATGCTTCTTTATACTCTTCTCCCTCGACTACAGGGTTCTTTTCTTTACAGGCAACCAGTTTGCCAGTTTCTTATGCGTCTTGAGGGTACTTTTCTTGAAATAAATTTTAAAAATGTATATTTAAACTGATGCCCCAAAGAAAAGCATACTTTTCTTCTCTAACTCTCAAGGGAAAAGTATAGTTAAATGAGCTGCTTTTAACTGTGGGGGCTTAAGATCAAAGGGGCTTGCTGGCTCTTAGGGTTATAATGCCAGAGCCAACGTCCAAGGGCCACAGTGAGAGGAAGTTAAAGTATGTGTGGCCAAAGAGATAGAAGGAAACAAAATCACATTTTGGTGCCATTAAAATCCTAGCAAGGAGTACACTGGTATGGTTGGGTTTTGCTTTGTGTACATTTTTACCTTTTTCCCAACAAGATGGTTTTAAAACTCTTATTATGATAAGGCAGAATCTACAGTATTTCCCCTGCTTCATAAAAAAGAAGAAACCATAGTAAATTATGGTAGGGGGTGAAATTTACTCTATTTCTATAATACTAACCAACTCCTCTGAACTTTAATAAAACACAGCAGAGTATATGACAAGGTGGAAGGTTACAAACTGATTGGAGACACCATTCTGTTGAATTTTGATTCATCACTGTTAACTATTTGCACATAAAGGGGCTCCACAGGCAAGTGCTGGGGTGGGATCAGAAACCTGTCCCTCTGCTCTATGTTCATCCTGGTGTCTCAAGGAGGGTCACCCAATCCTGCCTGTGTACTTCTCTTTTGCTCTCTCTGTGCTGCTCCAGCTGTACCACCACCACTGCAGCAGCACCAAACACAAGGGCCACAGAGGTGGAGCGGCATTTCCCAGGGCCACTTTAGCACTGAGGAAGGGTTTATTAGGCAAAGTGCAGAGTTCCTCATTTTCCCACAGTGGACTTTCAGTACCTATTTCAGGGACAGGAGACTCATTCATGTCAATTCTGTCAGATGTGACAGGGAGGGCACGGGGGCTTGGGAATTGTGTCCTGGTGCCAGGACAGGGCAGGAATGAGTGGGAATGAGTTTTCTCAAGGTCTCCATTTCCTGACTATCTGGAGTCTTAAAATTAGCCCAAGCCTGGATGCTCGAGACGGCGACAGATGGGAACGCTGGTGAGGCAGGGAGATTTACTGCCGGGGTCTCTTGGTCCAGCTATTTTAAGTGTCACTTATGCTCCAGTGTTTTTTTATATTTATGGATGTGCACTCCTGTCCAAAGAACTGCTGTGCTATTTCCTGTGAGTCCCTCTGAAATATTGACTTACTTCTATACTCTGTGCTACAGAGCTCTCTGCAGTCCCTATGGGGCCTCTATTTTCTACTCTGGATTTTACTCTGAGAAAAGAAGACAGAAGTACATAGGCATGTGTCATGAACAACCACAGAATGCTGACCTTTCTTAAGAGCAGAGGAAATCAAAAGCATTTTCCTTGTGACATAAAACCGTAGCCTCATTATACATGAGGAAACAGATGTCAACTCACGTCCCTTTGAAGAGGGTCAGGATAAATATCTTCTTCCTCTCCCTGTCCTCATCAAAGACACTGGTCCTCCCTCTCATAGTTACCCAGCCCTTCCTCTACCTCACTTCCCTTGCCACCTCTGGGTGGGTCCCCATTGTGGATTAATTTTTACCTAACCTTTGACCATCAGGACTTGCTGTTCCCACCACTATCTTTGGAGAGGAAGTAGTGATGATCTACATCTTCCAAAGCAACATGATGAAGACTGGGTTCCCAGTAGATGTGGCCTAGGGGACTCACTGAATGTCACTGTGTGCATTTCCTCACCACTGGGTTCAGGATGTGCCTGATAGAGCCTGGATGGGGAGAATCAGGAAGTCTGCTTTTGTGAGGTGAGGGTGGAGGTGTGTGGGATGATAAAGCTGCAATCAGAACAGGAATGAGGGACGGAAATGATTCAGGAAGACTCCTAAGTCAAGGTCTTCCTATCAAGTCTTGTTTGAAAGCACTGGAGAATGTTAATAGCCTCTTCTCTAACTAGGACCTAGGATCCAGCTGGAGACATGAAGCAGAGAAGAATATCTGCAATAATACAAGGTTGGATAGGATAAGTGTCATGTCAATAACCCAGAGTAGGGCCTGAAAGGCTTGGGGGCCTTGTTTTTGTAATAAAGTTTTATTAGAAAATAATCACACCCACTTGTTACTTACTGGCCAGGACTGCTTTCTGTAATTGCACTTCTGCACTTGCAGAGCTGAGTGGCTGCACCAGAGACCTTATGGCACACAATACCTGAAGATTTGTCTGCCCCACCCTGGTCTAGAGCAGGTGCATCAGGAGGTGAGTGCGGAGGGACCCCTCCAGGTAGGGTACCCCGAGAAGACTTCACATGGGGCCTGAACTCTGGAAGATTATTCGAGTCAGGAACAGGATGGAAGGATGGGTGTAAAAAGTAGGTATGAACAGCAAAGAGCCCTGAATGCCAGGCTAACATTTTAAGTGAGAAAACATACCATTTTTCCATTCTCCATGGGCAGTAGGGGTTGAGCAAGTGACTTTTAAAGTACACTAAAGCCCTGAGAATCAATTTTTAAAAGTGCTGATGTTTATCCCACCGCCAGAGTTTCTGACTTAATTGGCCTCAGTTGGATTTTGCGTTTTAAACTTCCCATCAGGCTCCTCACTAGATGGAGGAAGTGGCCAGTGCCTGCAGATGCTCAGGGCCAGGTAGCTGAGCAGGTGCCCAGCATGTGTGAGCCGAATGCAATCAGCAATATTGGCTTGTCCCAGTGCCAGCCCGATAAGCCTCTCTTTTACTACAGTCAGCTCTGCAGCATTCAGTCGGCCATATGGTTTCTAATAAAAGAAATCACTTCTGCCTACCTTTGCCTAATCTGGGGAAAGCTCATGATGTTCAGTGCAATGCTGTGTCTGTTTATACATTTGGGCATTTATAGAGTTTCCTCTCACTGCTCTTTAATGTGGCCATTTACAAGGCCTATGCAATCTGTCTCTGCCTTGTTAACCCTGAGGTCTCCCCTCCCCCAGCCCCTCTCCCTCCCTGGCTCCACTCCCTCCACCCCACCACCACCCAGCTCGTGGGCCATGCGTGGAACACACCAGGTGTGTCCTGCCTCTGGCTGGTGTGATTTGGGTCTGTCTGTGGACATGAGCAATCCTCAGTAGCTCCCTTCACCTGTCACCCGAGGCTAAAGTTCTCAGGGATTGGAGTCTTTCCCACACCAGTGTCACCCACCCCTCACTCATCCCACATTTGCTCCACTGCTCCCGCAGCACAGACCACCTAACTAAGGAGGCCGGGTCCTTGGGTTTATTTTCTGTTTTTCCTACTACAATGTAGCTTCTAAGACACAGGGGTTTCTGTCTGCTTTGCTCTCTTGCTGTCCATGGTGCCCAGAACAGTGTTATTCAAGAGCGGTAAGGATTGTCTCCTGTACATCCTAAGGGTGTGTGGACTCCTCTGACATCCTAAGCCCCAGTGGCTCCTGTTAAATCCTCCCTGCTTCCTGCTTTGCCAAAGAAAGCTGTCTTCTTCCTTCTGTTCCCTTTGGCTTCCTTTGCAAGTTTATAGAGCTTCTTCCCCTACACCGATCGACTTTTCTGGCTCTCCTGCTACTTATGAGCACCCCAAAGGCTGGGGAGGGGCACGGGCCTTCCATAAAGCAGAGGCTGAGCAGGGGTGTGTGAGGAAACAAGCCAGGACTCAGCAGCAGAATTTTGTCCTCTTCCTCCTTTTATAATTGCACTTTCTGCAGCTGCAAACCTGCATGGTTCTCCATTTTATTCAGACATCTTGGCTTGAGCAGTGTGGGATGTGTCAGTCGCACATAAGAGGTACAGAGGATTTGGGTCAGAAAAGCCTATAGGATTCCCATGCTTTGGAGAATCTGTGGGATCTTCTCATGTTAATCTGTACATCAAGGACAGCCGGCTTTACCTCCATTCTCAGTTGCAGTTATCTCTTCCCTGGCATACTGGGACAATTTCTGGACCATGTACTCATCCAGTCTCTTTCCCTAGGAACTGTCCTCTACACTCCAGCCAGAAGCTTTCGAGAGCACAGGTCAGATGATGTCTCTCTCCTACTTTTAAAAATTTAAAGATTTCTGGTGCACTTTGGACAAAAGCAGAGGTGCTGTGATGATGTGTAGCATGCAGCAACGTGCTCCCATGTCCATCCCAGCCTCCCTGAATGAGTCCCCTCAGTGTGGATGGGAGGGCCTTGAACACTTGTATTTTCGTGCTGTGGAGCCATTGCTTGTCCTCTGCTGGGAGTGCCCCTCCCTTCTCTCCACTTGGGTCACTTCCACCCAGGCTCGAGTCTCATTCAAACATGTCTTCCACAAGCAACCTTGCCCAGTGCCCTGGAGCATCCTGCCACACACCCTTAGAGCATCCCATCCTTCCCCTTTCTCTTATGCTTTCTATTGCTTGCCCCTCCAATTCTGAGTGCCTCTGTTACATCAAACTGCACAAGAGCAGGTACATTCATCCGTTTTGTTCATCACTGTATCCGCAGGATCTAGAACACGGCCTGGTGAATATGCTCAATAAACTTTTCTTGAATGGGTGAAGGCTACATTTGTGTTCATCTCACTAACTATGTAGCTTTGGCCCCAGCACAGTACCTGGCACTAGCAGGCACTCAAAAAATATTTGTTGGATGAGGAAAGGGACACATTGCCTTGTCAGGCTCTTTATTAGGAATTCCGAGTTTGAATATTCATATTTATTGTGTTCTGACATACACTCCTACCTTGAAAGGTTTATGCATAAACACTGAGCTCTACTTTTAGACTCAGACCTGGGGCGCGTATATCCCAGCCACACTCCTTTCACTAGCGTGACAGTATTTGTAGGAGTACCTCAGTCTTGACTTTAGTGTTGGAGAAATAAAGCTGAGTTTTCTGGATCACAGAAGCATCACTGCTCTCAGCAGAGGTATTCGGAACTGCAGCTCAGGCCAGCTGGGCTCTGCAGTTCTCCACAGAGAAACAAGCAAAACTGGGCAAGGTGTCTGTCTCAGGCGGGCCGAAGGAAACCACCACTGCCTGAGACCTGTGTGTGGCCTTAGCTGCACTGTCTGATCAACAGGCTCCCAGCCCTGCAGGTCCCTCAGTGATGGGCCCGCTGGCCAGGAACAGCCTAGTGCCACCTGCCCTGCTGTGTGTGCCACTGAGCCTGCGGCCCCCAGGGGGGAAGGGCGAGGCACAAGGCCTCCTTTCATGGAGAGGCCTCACTGCCCATGGGCTGGATGACATGGCTCCAGCAGTGGTGTGGCACGGGTCTCACTGGGCACTGGGCTTGCTTGCTCAGACAGGAGAGTGTGTCACTGACCAGAAGGGGCCTGCCCCACCCCACCTGCACATGCCACAGGCACTCTTGTGCAGGCCCTGCACCCTTGCCCAATGAGCTGAACAAAGCACTGTGCTCTTCTGCAGCTGCATGTCATTAGGTGTTGTGATGCTGTAACCACCTAGGTCATCTAATTCTGACAAAAGTCCAGGGCCCGAGATCCCAGGTTTTCTCTCTGCCCTGGCCTTCCTGAAGATACTCTCTGCACCTGTAGGGCTTCTGTTTGTTTACTGATTGTCTTACAGGGTCGCTGACCACATGAAGAAGGTCTAAGTGACAGGCTATGGTGGTCCAGTGGAAAGAGTGTGATGGATCACTGTAGACTGAAGTGTTCTTTCTAATAGTAAGGCAGAGGAACTAGGCCAGGATTGGCAAACATTTTCTGTACAGGGCCAGGTACAAAATACTTTAGGTTTGAGGGCCATAGGGTCTCCATTGCTGTATTCAACTCTGTCTTAGTGGTGTATGAATAGCCTCAGACAATACAGAGTAAGCTGAATGGGGGTGGCTGTGTTATAATAAAACTTTACAAGTGGTTTTTGTAACTCTGTAGAGGTCCCCTCCACCCCGCCCCGAATATTCAGGACCAGTGCATCCACATGAAAATGGCCCAAGGCAGCAGAAAGAACTATTTGAGAGAGTTAGACATACCAGTGCCTGGTGCTCATACAGGGTAGGAAATGATCTGTGTTCCCACCAGCCAGCCTGGAAAACCTTACTAATTCCTAAGGCATTGGATAGAGTGTGATATTGGTCAAAGTCACAAATATATCAATGAATCTCATATTCTACAAAGGTGGAAGGACAATCCAGCAGAGGAAGGATAATCATTTCAACAGTGGTAGTGGACAAGTTGGCTATCTACATACACAAAACAAACTTCAAAATACACTTCAAAATTGTACACAAAAATAAATCAAAATAAATCATAAACTAAGTGTGAAGCCTAAAAATATAAAACTTCTAAGAGAAAACATGGGAGGAAATATTTGAGACCTTGGGTTAGGCAAAAACATTTTAAATAACATCAAAAGAACAAGCTATAACAAAAAACCCCTAAAGAGTAGAACTTCACCAAAATCAAAAATTACCTTCTCTCTGAAAGACATTGCTAAGAGAATGGAAAGATAGCCATAGACTGGGGCAAAGTATCTGAAAATCATATATTGATAAAAGACTTGTAAATCAGACAAGACAGGCTTAAATATCACATGGTTCTCTGATATGAAAAATCCAAATTATCAATCAAGAGCAAAATAAAAGATATAGGAAGTAGGGAGATGGATCTCTCTCAGATGGGAAGGGGACCACGAGATGGAGGGAGGGGGTGAGAGGGAGGGAAAGGAGATGAAAAAGGGATTAAAATGTATTATGTACATGTACCAACTCCCCACAGGGAAGGTAAACAATATATGCTGCAAATATACTAATAAAAAAAATAAAATAAAGAACTCTCACAATTCAATCACAAATAAACAAACAACCTAATTTTAAAAAAACAAGGCAAAAAATTAAGCAGACATTTTACCCAAGAAATTAGTGTGGTAAATAAGCACATGAAAAATGGGCATCACTATTAGTTATTAGGAAAGTATAAATTAAAACTACAGTGAGAAACCATCAGAAATGTTGAAATGACTAAAACTAAAAAGACCAACTACAGCAAGTTTCGGTGCAGATACAGAGAATTTGGAATTTCCTACACTGCTGGGAGCAGGGTGAAGTAATAGAACCACTTTGGAAAATGCCATAGCTGTTTCGTAAACTGCTATATAACACCTGCCATATAATCCAGCCATGGTACTCTTAGGTGTTTAATCATGAGAAATGAAAGCATGTTCTGTTTAAAAACGAGTACAGAAGTTTTTATTTCTAATAAATAGCCACCGCTCCCAGAGCAGAGGAGGTGAGCTGCACGGGTGCCAGCAGCAACCACCCCCACCCCTCCAATGGAAATGAGAAGATGTAAACAAGCCTCAAAAACAGACTTCCAGATCACCTACAGCAACCCCAAAGGGAAACAAGATGGAACACTCTGATACTCAACCACCTGGACTCCCTGAACTGGTAACAAAAGAGGATCTGGAAAAAATGAAATCAGAAATAATTTCTCAGATAACAGCAGAGATTGTGCCCATAGTGCAAGACATGATTAATAAATCTAGAGAGGACACAGATAAAAAAATAGAGGAGCTGAGGAACATGATAGAATCCCAAAATAGGAAAAAAATGGAATCCATAAAACAGATACAAACAGATTTCCAGGAGATTAAAAACTCCACTGAAAGTCTACACAGCAGAATGAACCAATGTGAGGACAGAATTTCAGATATAGAAGATAAGATTGCAATTAGTGACCTGGAAAAGAAAAGTTGCTTTAAAATTGTAAGGGACCATGAGAAATCAGTCCAGCAGCTGGTAGACGATGCAAAGAAGAATAACATAAGACTGACTGGAGTCAGTGAAGAAACAGGAGAGGGTGTAGATGACATAAAAAAAACTGTTCACAGAAGTGATGGGAGAAAACTTCCCAAGCAAGGGAAAAGAACTTGACATACAGATAAGTGAGGCCTGTAGGACTCTAGCTAGCCTTGATAAAAAAAATCTACACATAGGCATATAATAGTTAGGATTCCAGAAACCCAACAGAAGAACAAAGTTCTACAAGCAGTGAGAGAAAAGAAACAAATCACATACAAAGGAAAGCCCATCAGAATCACAGCAGACTTCTCAATACAAACCCTCAAGGCTAGAAGAGCTTGGAGTGGCATATTTCAAGCCCTAAAGGAAAACAGCCTCCAACCCAGACTGATGTACCCTGCAAAACTCTCTTTCAAAATTGATGGAGAAATAAGATACTTTCATGATAAAGAGCACCTCAAGAACTTCATGAATACCAAACCAGCACTCCAAAAAATTTTAGACAATATCCTAGGAAAAGACAATGAGGATCACAACCCCAGGAAACCGAGCAGAATGAATCCATTGGGAGTGACAAATTAAACGCAAAGGGAGAGAATCCAACAAAAAGAAAAAGTCATGACAAGGCTTTAAAAACTTTTAACTTCATCTCCTTAATGAGTGTATAATTCAATCTTGTTATTGTACTGATTAGTATTTTTCTGATTCTAGAGTTGCACACCTTTCCTTGTGCTGTACTGGCTATCACCTTCTTATGTCTACTTTTTAATTGGGTTGTCTATTAATGAGCTGTAAGAGTTCTTTATATATTCTGGTCATAGGTTATATGCATTGTAAATATGGTCTGTTTAAGGACTACTTTTCATTTTAACAATGTCATTTAAAGTTCAAAATTTTGATGGAATCTCATTTATCAATTTTTTTCTTTTGTACATCATGTTTTTTTGTATCCTAGGAAGGTCTTGCCTACCCTAAATTCATAAATATTTTCCATTATAATTCCTTCTTAAAGTTTTATAGTTTTAGTCTTTCATATTTAGGTTCATAGATCCTTTCAAGTTATTTTTATGTATGGAAATAAAGGGTTGAGGTTAATTTTTTATATACGGATACCAGGTGTTCTAGTGCCATTTGGTGAAAACACTATCTTTTCCTTGGCTCTTGAATTGATTTTATATTCTATAAAATGTTAATGTTAAATAATCTTTCAAAACTCAGTGGACCATATATGTGTGGTTCTATTTCTAGATTCTCTGTTTTATTCCAATGCTCTATATGTCTTTCCTTATGCCAACACTGCCTTAATTACTGTAGCTTTAGAGGAAGTCTTAAAATCAGGTACTAAATGTCTTCCAACACTTTTTTTCTTTTTATTTTCTAGGTCCTTTGTACTCCTACATAACTTTTAAATTTCAATATCCAATTCTTCATTTATAGCAAGTATACATAGACTTGAATTTTTATACATACCTTGTGTTTTCTAATCCTGCTAAATTAAAATACAAGTTTTAATTGTATTAGAGATTTCTTAGTATTTTCTCTGTAGATGATCATTTCATCTACATATAAAGATTTTATTTCTACCTTGCCAATCCTATCCTAATTGTGTCATTTTATTGCCAGACTGTTTTGGTTTGGGCCTAGGTTTCAAAGTTTAATGGACAGATGAAGAGTAGGCATATCTGCCCTTGTTCCCCACCTTAGGGAGAAAGCATTGTATCTTCTCCATTCATATAAGGCATTCTCGCTGGAAGTATGGAGTACATGTCTTTGATCTGTTGAGAAGGTTCTGTTCTATTTCTAGTCTTCTGATAGCTTTTACCATGAACAGCTGTAGAATTTGGTCCAATACTTTTTCTCCAACTAGTGATAGTATCATATGGCTTTTTCCTTTCCTCTGTTAAAATGATGACTTTTGGGGTTGGTCTTCCAATGCTGAACCAACACTACCATCCCTGTAACAAAACCACTTTTTATATCCTGCCAGATCTGACTTCTAATAGTTTGTTTTGTTAAATAAATTTTAACTATGTTCATATTTTTTCTATTATCTTTATCCAGTTTTGGGATTAGCACAATATTGATTTCCTAAAATGAGGGGAGAAGTGTTCCTTCTTTTTTCTGCTTTAAATGTTTGATATAATTTATCAGTTAAAATGTATATGAGCCTGTTGTTGTCATATAGGTAGGTTTTCAAGCTAGGAATATACTTTAATAGGTGCTATTCAAATTTTATATTTCCTCCAGAATTAGTTTCATTAATTTGTCTTCCCAGGTACTTTTTAGAAAATGTCAAATTTATTTCAAAACAGATTTTTGAAATATGCTTTCTATATCCTTTTAAATTCTGTAAAATCTGTGGTAATGTCTCCTAGATCTTGATATTGTAATTTAAAAAATGTATAATTGATATTGTGTAATAGGATGAAAAGGTTTAAAGGAGCAGGGGGAGTGAGAGGGGTAGGGAAAGGGAAAGGAGGGAAAAGAAAAAATATGAGAAAAGGAAAAAAATGGAAACAAAGTCTTTGCGAATAAGGAAAGGTGGGGTCTGGGGATTTAGCTCAGTGGTTCTGCAGCCTGCCTTGGAAGCACAAGGTCCCAAGTTTGATCCCCAGCACCCCCCCCAAAGAAAGGGAAGTGTGGAGGTGGTGAAAGGAGGGCAGGGGAAGGGAGGGGGGAAATAAGAACCAAGAGACTCATGTAAAGGTACAGGATCCCAATGATGAATGTAACTGTATTTTATACCCAAAATGTACCAATAAACTTAATGGGAAAAAAAAATAGACACTGGAAATGATTATCCTGCCCTTCAACTGAATGATTAAAGAAACTGTATAATGGAAAATTAATCAACAATAAAAAGGAATTCACTACTGATTCACCTTATAATAAGGATAAGTCTCAAAGTAATTATCCCGAAAGAAGCCAACAGTGTGATGTCTTTATATAACAGTCTAGAAAGTGTAATCCCACTTCTACTGACAGACAGCAGATCAGTGTTCTGCTGGGTGGCATGGTGGCGGGGGGAAGAGCTGTGTGACAGAGTTGCTAGGAAGAGGCAGGAGGGAATGTGGGGTGATGAATGTGTCCATCATGAGGACTGTGGGTGGTTTCCAGGTGCATATGAGTATACAAGTATGGCAAAACATACAGTTTTAAACTTCATGTACTATGTAGCATGTCAGCTACAAAACTCTCAAATATGTTAGACATGTAAATGTCTTTGTACCTTATAAATCAATAGATAGAAACATCAAAAATAAACAAGATATGAGCAATTAATAAGTGAATATATATGACTGAGAGACATATTAAAACCCCAAATTACTTAAAATCACAAAAAATAAAAATGTACTTTTAACACTTTTTGTATTGTGTTTTATCCTATTGTGCATTCACCAATTAAAATGGTAAATGTAAACACTCTTGGTCATATCTAATGCTGGAGAAATGAGATTCCTCATATACTGTTGGTGGGCGTATAATTTGTTAAAATTTTATTGGAGGGCAATGTGACAATATATAGCAAAAGCCTAAAATATACAAAGCTTCTGACAATAATTCCACTTGATCCTAAGTAAATGGGCATCATATGAGGAGTTAGAAATAAGAATCTTCATCATATCTATTTTTTATAATTGCAAAAGGCTGCAGAGAACCTCAAATATCATATCAGATATTTGGATGAGTAAGAGGTGGTAACTCCAGTTTATGCAGCCACTAAAAATGAGACTGTAAGCCAGGAATGGTGCAGATGCCTGTAATTCCAGTATCCTGGGAGGCCAAAGCAGGGGAGCTGTAAATTCAAGCCCAGCTCAGGCAATTGAATGACTTAGTAAGATTTTGTCTGAAAACAAAAACAACCAAAAAAATAAAGGACTGGGATTGTAGCTCATTACAGTTTAATCCCAGTACTAAAGTGGGGAGGGGTTGAGATTAATCAGGGAAGAATATTTAGAGACATGGAAAGCTATCTGTTGAGTATAATTAAGTGCCTAGATGCTGTTGCTGCTGTAAAGATGGGGGCCTGTGGGTGCTGCTTTAGGCCTGGACCACCAGAGGTGGTGTTGTAGGTACTGGCCTCTCCCTCCAGAGCAGCGGACACAGTTTTGAACTCCTTGTAGAAAAGACAGCTCCAAACAAGGACAAAAGAAATCCTTCCTCTCTTGCCTAGGTCAGTGGATCCAGTAAGGTTGGGCCACCCTGCATGGCTGATCCTCCAGTGGGCACTGGAGGGAACAAGGGACTGGAGCCTCAAATGCCCATTTCACAGTTGTGGAAAGTGAGGCCCAGAAGGGCCTATACATGTGTTCCTCAAACAACATTCCTTCTTGAAAGCTGTAGTTGTGGATGGCTGGAAATGAAAACAATGCCAGAGTGTCTGATGATGAAACAGGCTTTTCTGGAATCCATTCACCTACTGGAATCCCAACACTCTAGAATCAATGAAGAAGAGTTATCACTGAGATGTGGCTTCAAAGACCCCAAATGTCTCCCTATAATCTTTCCACGAAAGATGACAATCACAGTCAATGACTTACTGTCTCCGTGCCACAGAACCTGGAGATGTTACAAAACCATAAATCCATGAAACCTGCTAACTTCACGCATCAGAACCTCACCATTTATGGACAAAGGGCTTTCATTCTGTGTGTCAACTACTACCAGGTTTGGTGGGAATGGCAAAATTTATTCCAAGGCAGTGCTTAGACTGATGAAAAAAGAGTATAATAATTAGTGAGATGTTGACTTGGAAGGAGGGATTAACAGTAACTTTGCCACATATTTTCATCTTGGTCTAAAATAGTGGTGGCGAACCTATGGCATGCATATTATTGTGTTTTTCTTTTAAGGCAAAAGATATCAATGTATGAGTTGTTTTTCCTAAACTAAAACCTCAGTATTCATGTTTAACTGCAGTGTTACCACTTTACAATAAATAAGTGGGTTTTGGGTTGCAGTTTGGCACTTGGTCTCTAAAAGGTTTGCCATCACTGGTTTAGAATATCTGTTATGCTCAAAATGGAAATTCTGCATTCAGTCTCTGTGTTATAGCTTATGTCTCGATGTCCTCCAAAGCCTCATGCAGTTATAGGTGGGGCTTTTCAGAGCTGGCTGGATCTAGGGTGTGTGATACTGGGATTAAGTATATGATGCTGGGATCAAGAGTGTGTGATTGTTAAACTGATTGGCTTTGCATAGTTCTGGGTGTGGATAATGGGATGGTCCACTCTGGGTGTGGGTGGCACCATCCAAAGGGTGGGTACCCTGGAAGGGATAAAAAGGAGAGGCAGGCTACTGCTGCTGGTTCTTTGCTGCTTTGCTTCCTTCTGCCCATCATTAACTGTTTCTCCTCTGCCATGGCACCCTGGCTGGGAGCCAGCCAACTATAAACTGAAACCTACAAACTATAAGCTGCAATACACCTTTCCTCTTTTAACTTTGGGTGTTGGGAACTTTGTCTCAGCAATGAGAAAAGTAACTAAGACACTCTTCCACTATTAATTATTTCTATGGAATGTCAGGTGAACTTTTGAATATCACTTTAATGCAATCATTGTCCTACTTAAAAATCCTTTAAATATCTGTCTCTACTTCCCATAATAGTATATCTACTTCTTTAGCCTAGTATTCAAGTCCCTCCACAATTTGATGCCACTTTCTCTCCTAATTTCTTAGAACCCCTCACAAAACAGTCCCCCAGGATCTCTGGCCTCTTTCCTGTATCTATAGCATACACTGTGGTCAGAAGAGATCACCCATAGGAGCCAGGGGGTGCTACCCTGTTCAGTTGGGAACAGTTGGACTAATGGGACAGAATGAGTCACTAGGTGCAAACGCTCAAGATGGAGTGGGCATTAGAATTGTTGAAGTGAAGGTCTGGGGCAGATCTGAGTGGACAAACTGTGGCTGAGGCTTGCTCATGTGATGGCCTAGTTTCTATCCCAGTTTAGCTGCCTATAATCACCCTCAAGGCAGTGGTGTTGGACAGCTGTTTCCAGAGAGACAGCTGTCACACATACTGCATGTTTTTTATCTTGGGACCCGAAGAATCTTTTTCACCTTAGTGTCCATTTATTTTCCTTTTTGCCTACTTGAATTTTGTCTATCCTTCATTACTCAGTTCTAAACCATCAGAGAGGCTATGGTCTGTCTCAAATAACCTGTTTCTCAGGGTTCTGATATTTGACATCATTCTCTAATTTACTCCCACAACTTCTCATAGATCTCCCCTAGCTCCAGAGTGCTGGCACAATGCTATGTTCACTGCTAGAGCCCATCCTGTCCAGGCATTTACATCCAAGACTTTATGGACACTGACTCACTGTCTCATTTATGTGGAGCAGTCTGGATGTGGAATGGAATATTGAGGTGTCTTTTCACTCTTAAAGATTTAAGTACCAGTCTAAGGTAACAAAGCACCATAAACTAGCAATGGAATGCAACAGCATAAAACACAATAAATTCTTATTGCCCAAGGCTAAAATGAGACAAAATATTATTCCAGAATAAAGGAGAAAGTAAAGATATCATGAAAAAATATGAGCAGCATGCTGAATGGCACCCAAGTGACCCAAAAGAGTTATTCAATGTGGAAATACTCTGCACACCTTGCTAGTGACTCAGCTATGACCAACAGTAACATTTTTTCATAGTAATGAGTCTAAAACAAAGAACTTCATAATGCATACACTTAATTTGGAATAAGTTTACCATACGCAAGCCAAAGAAACTATACAATTTGAAACTTCTGTAAATTCTGATCAGTGTGATATGGAAAAGCTCAACACTGAGATTCTATAAGTTGTGGGAAACAGAATAGGGATACTTGTTAACTCTGTCAGTGTTTTACTTTTACCTGGGTCAGAAATGGAGAAATCAGAACCTCCTTCCATATGCAGATGGGCCTCTTCACTACTGTCAGATGACAGTGAAAATGGAAGTTAATCTTTCTGTGCTCTAACCCTAAACTCACAAGGCACTTCATGCGGATAAGTCATTATGGATAGGATCTGGAATCCCCATTGGCCTTTGTTCTTTGCTAGTTGGTGGCAGAATAATAAAGACATCTTTATTATTTAAAGTTTAAGAACTTTGAGGGCTGGGGATTTAGCTCAGTGGTTTCACCGCCTGCTGCTCAAGTGCAGGGACCCTGAGTTTGATCCCTGGTACCAAAATAAATAAATAAATAAATAAATAAAAATAAAGTTTAAGATCTTTGAGCCAAGGAAATAATTCTAGCTATTGCTATCATAACGACCCCCGATCTTGCGGGGCTTGTTTTTAGTAAGTCATTAAAAGCTTTTCTCTTACTTAGGTAGCGTGAGCTCTTAGATTTACAGCACAATTCAAAGGAAGGCACAAGGGTTTTCTGTATACTCCTGGCCCCCCTACATGCACAGGCTGGGGCCCCACCCCATCTCCAACCTGGACCTTTGGAAGAAAAAGAGGGCTTTCCCTCCATGCTGACTATCTCCAAAGGTCATGTGTGAGGGTTCTTCTGGGGCCTCCTTGATCCTGATGAGGGGCCAGGACTTGGATGCCCTTGCACACTACGCTGCTACCAGAGGGAACTAGTTATGTAGCAACCTTGGTGAAGATGTCTAACACCAGATGCTAGGGAGGCTTTGCCTTGATGAGTCAGTCTGGGCTGGCTTCAGACCACACAGAACTGCTGGCTTTTGGAGGGTGCCAGCATAGCAGCTTTGTCTTTGAGCATGACTGTAGATCTACTGAGGTGGAGGAGGTCATAGTGGTACCAAGAAGGTTATAGGAGGAAGAGACACACGAGTGGATTTTACTGGCACACCTTTCTCAGAGTTCAGTGGTCACCCTGAGTGAGCAGATCTGGACCATGGTATCAGCCCAAGAGGACTAAGGAAGGAACCATGTTGGAGTCTAGACAAGCTATCAAGTCCAGACTAAGAACTGTACTCACCTTACATGGAAAGGCAGCCAAGTTTCCACTAGTGAGTCTGGATTCTGTAGGCAATTTAGTGATTTCCTGTTGGCCACCCCCTGCTGTAGCTTCCCTCCCACCTGCAAGCAGTCATTCACCCATAAATCCTGTCCAGCCCTGGATTATTGCCCAATGCTTCAGAGGGTTTGACTCACCAAGGAGAGCAGAATTCCCAGGATCCAGGACCAGCTGTGCTCCCATAGGAGATGTCAGGACCGAAGGAAGTTTCGGGCCAGTGGCTGAAAGCAAGGCCCTGATATCTTCCAATTGTGTGGGGACCTGGGGAGCTTCTGTGAGAAGAGAGATGATGAATCAGAAAGTTAAACCACACCGGGTGTATCAAAGTAGGAGAGACGTAGTAGGCACGTAATGTGGGTGCAAGACAAACACTGCTGTTACTGACTCTTAATACCCTTTCCCTACATAGGAGTAGACCTGTCAGGTGAATCTGAGTCTTAATATTCAATGTCTGACATAATATAATAAGGTCAATAAGAACCAGGGATATTAATTTCAAGAGGTCCTCATTTTCCATGACAGCACCTTTGGGTTCTTGTAGCTTTGTAGATAAATTAAATCATATTATGAGCAACTTCAGCATTTACTATATGACAAGTCATGACTAGGTAATTTTCATCCCATTTTTCATTTCTCTATTACAACATCCTTTAGAGAGGTGCTTTGTGATTGTCCCCACAGATAGAAATATACCACAAGAATGCCTTCTTCAAAAGGGCCTATGAGTGACTATTTCAATAAAGAAAAAGATCTAGTTGTGAAGTTATTTGTTTTATGCTCTGGATTTTTCTCCCCAATAGGATGGAGACCAACAGGACAGGAAGCGGTTACTATGAGATGCTTTGTCATTCAAAATCTTACAAGGGGTCATCAGAGGTCACAGTTAAGTGGAGTTAAAAGTGACAAAGTTTGGAGATATGGCAGCTTGTTTACCATTTCCACCAGATAATGAAGAGGCAGGTACCCACTGAGCCTAGTGGCAGAATGGCCCCAGCCTCCTGGGACAGCAGCAGAATCTGTGCCTCCCTTCCTGTGTCTGCTGAGCTCGGCCATTCTCAGGCCCCGGAGCAGTTGCCATTCTACTTTAGAGCACTTGTTGGGGTAGAATGAGAAGCAGAAGCATTGCTCTTGTGATTGATGACCATTTCAGCAGAGTTTGGCAAGAGTCCTACTATGTGCACAGCGCTTGTTAGGGATGGCAAATAAGTACTCACAGTGCCTGAGGGTACTTCAGAAATATACCTCTGCCTCTCTGCTTTTGACTGCCAAAGACCATCACACAGAAAGAGTGATGAATCTGAGATTATTTATCTATAAATGAAGTATAATTTGAAAAACTCTCTGCACATAGTATAGGAAAAACACTACTTGGATTCAGAAATCCTGTCTTAGCTATTGCTCCGTCATTCACTAACCTGGGCAATTCCTCTAATTCTACCAAGTGTTAGTCTCCTCAACTGTAAAATGGGTTCCTTTCCAAGATCTCTTTCTGCTCAGAACACCATGATTTTAGGAACTGATGGTGGTAATTTACTCAAAGCCAGTTTTTCCTCTTCTACTCCTCCTCAATATTCATACTTCACACTCAAGAAGCCTTTGCTTATTTACTCAAAGCAAAAAGGGGAGGCTATGTTCCATCTGCCAAGCAATCTGTTCTCCAAATATCAGCCCCTCCTTACACGATAGAGCTGTTTTTGGTTTTTTTTTTAACAGTACTTCTCCTTTTTCATACATGTCCACTTGATCTTCCCAGGGAAATGAAATTCTCCAGGGGCAGAAGCTATCTCTGTGTTTCACTAAAGCTCTTCTACTGTCCAGCACACACGAGCACAGAGGTGACACACGATGAATATTCACCACTGAATGACTGTGTGAATATGTGGATGACTGTCTTATTATCAAGTCTTTTTGCTACAGGTTAAATCACAGAACATGATGTGAAATTTCATCTCTACACATGAAATCTCTTCTTTAGAAATTAAGCTATATTTTTGATGATTAAAAAAGAGATATTGCCTTTATTTTCATAAAGTACCTATAAAAACTAACAATCTTTGTTCAAGAAACTGAAACTTCTGATCAAAAAAAGCCCAAAAGTTAGGAGTCTTAACAGTGGTCTTCCCCCATCCAGTCTGAAGACTGCATGTGCTCCTACCAGCATGTTCACAGTCATACCATATTGGAGTTGGAATGTGCACATGCGCGCACACGGGCACGCGCACACGGGCACACGCATGCACACACACACACACACACACACATTCATCGGCGATGCAGTGGTAGCAGCTACCATCTTAGACTTTTATCTCTGTTAGCCCAGATAACAAGGAAGGACTATTAGGGAGAAAAACAACCCCCAGTAAGTGCCATAATTCAGTGTGGAGCAATATTCCTGGGCTCTAGGCTCTCCACTAGCTGTTTAGATGAATGAAACCGAATGCAAAACAAATGGCATCCTTCTTTCACTGAGCCAACTTTCTGTGGCTTCCTACAATGGCTACAGGTATGCAGCCACTAGAGGGGACCCCATTTGGGCCTCTGAAATCTGAGTGGGCAGAGGTGGGAGAACGTGTGTTGGTATATCAACTTTGGGTGTGAAAATAACCATCTAACGTTTAATTCTTTTTCCATGAGGAAGTATATAATGTATGTTTATGTGTAAGTGTAGCATGTAATTATTATTTCTCATATTTTTCTCTTTTTCCTTTAGTCAGGTTTTTCTTAGTTAGAAAGCTAGCATAAGTACTGTAATAGTTGCTTTGTTTTTGAAGAGTAGGACCTCCCCACCAAAAAGCTTCTTTTATTTTTATTGTACCAATTTTAAACTTGTGGGGCAGGGGTGGGGGGAGCAGCAGAAGGTTCTAGTCCAGAGGGCAAAGGGTCACAGCTTACAAAATGGCTGAGCCCAATCCTGGCAACATCCGCTGGTGGACAGCGGCCCAGTATCTGCTCTCAATCTAAGCACCCATTTTATTCCAGGAACTGCTAGATCCCTGAGCTGGAGCTCTTATGTTCGGGATGTGCATGTGGAGAATTTTAGTAGATTAGACTGTGAGTTTCCTGGAATTAGATGGAAAATTTTACACATAAACGAGTTTTTCTGGAGGGGTGATTCATTATTTCTATCTGACCCTCGAAGAAGTCCTTGGCACAGAAGGAGTTAGGAAGAGCTGCCTCACTGCTGTGGCTTCCCTTTGACACCCGCCTCCTCTTGCAACACAGACAGTGTGGACATGCTCATATGGCGCATCTCTAAGTGGAGACCAGTGTCTGAGACTCGGGCAGTGACTCGCCCCAGGCCATGCAGCACGATGGGGACAGGGTTCCAGTTCACACTTGTCTGGTTCCACAGTCTATGCGCTTCCTAACTGAAAGGCCTGATGATGGGGGCAGGGCGGGGGGGGGTAAAGAGCCTGAGTTCACCTTTGATGTCATAACTGAATCAAGGAAAGAGGAGACGAGGGGGTCTGGATGGTTGGTCACCCCTGCAGGTCCGCTGAGGCCTGGGTCTGGAGTGTTTACCGAGAATGAGGAGCCAGGTGCTTTCCGTCAGCTCTCCGTGGACGTTGGCTGCCCTGCAGGAGTACAGGCCCTGGTCCAGGGAGGACACCTGCATGAGCAGCAAGGAGCCCTCGTTCGGATGGTGAGAGGAGCCCAGCTCGCTTTCATTCCTGAACCAGGTGACTTCAGCTTCAGGCACACCTGGAAGAAAAAATAAGTTTATTATCCAAACACACTCAGAACCCAGAGGCTTTCTGGCTTCTCAGTGGGCCCTCATGGGGCTGCTTTGCAGGAAGCAGCTGCCTGGCATCTTCAACATCCTCTGGCCAAGCTAAACAATGCCTGGATATTTTTGCTGTTTCTAGATCTTTTCCTTTTAAAACTTATCACCATGAGGCAGGGAGAGGAGGCTGGTTAAGAAGAGAGGAGAGAGACCCAGGTGGAGGGCACTTGCCAAGGTAGAACATCCACATTCTTTGGAGAAAACATAAAAAATCTAAAAATTAAATGTATAAATCCATGACAATGAAGGATCTAAAACTCTGTAAGACATAGTGTTGAGTAAGAAAAGCCAGATACAGGATTATGTACTGTGTGAATTCATTTCTGTAAGCAAAAATCAAATTGGTAACATTAATTTATATTGTTAGCAGCTTGAGTGTGCATTCTCTGGGGAGGTACGCTGAACCCAGGGGGCTGTGACAGAAAGGGTCCAGGGGCTGGGCCACTGGTGATGCTGTTCCTCCATGCCTAACCGGGCAGGGAATGTTTACGTGGTGTCTTAATGATAATATGCACTTTTCTGTAGTGATATATTTCAATGAAAAGGTAAAAGGTATAGAACATTAAAATAGATGTCTGACCTAGATAAATAAAAGCTGCTAGACCCTTATTAGAGTCGCACTGTATGTAGGAAAACATGCTTGTATTTTTATAGGGTGCAATAGTTCGGATTGTAGAAGTTCCCAAAGGCCCATATGTTTGCTAAAGGTTTAGTTCTCAGGGTGGCAGGACCTTCAAGAGGCAGGGCCTCTTGGAAGGTCTCTAGGCCCCTTCTTCATGCTCTTTTGCTTCCCAGCCATGAGGTGAGTGTGTCTGCTCCACGATGTGCTGCCGGGTCATGGGCCCAGAACAATGGGTCAATCAGTATGGAATGGAAACTCCAAAACTGTGAGCCACATAAACTTTCTCACTTTTTAAACTGATTATCTCAGGTATGTTGTTACTATGACAGAAAGGGATCAACACAGAAGCATGTATATTTTCTTAGAACAAGAGAACACAGCACTGTGGCATCCATAGCAGCAAAGAAGATGGAGCACTATGCCCCTCTGTAATCCACACCTGTCCTGTGAGAGAGCTAGGGAGAAGCTGTGCTGAGGCAGGGTGACCCCTGCCTGTGGAAGCCAGGCTGTGTTAGAGGGCAGCTCCCTGAGAGGCTTCCTGAGTCAGCATGCTGGCATCAGGCCCTGGTCCAGGGCATGCCTTCCCGATGGTCTCTGTAGGAAGCTCCGCAGGAAGCTGGGGAGAGGTGCACACTAACGTAGCTCAAGTGACAGAACGCTTGCTGTTTATGTGCCTGAGCCAGCAGACTGGCCTTATCTCTCATACACCTAGAAAAGGTAACAGGTGAGGAGCAAAAAGCTGATTTTGCACGGTAGCACCACTAGGGAGAGCAAGAGCATCATGATGCCTGCCCATGCCAGCTTGGACTTTGGATCTTGAGCTCAGATGTTACTTAAAGAAAAAGAATCTCGAGAAATTCAATAGAAAGCCTCTGAAAAGTAAGGTGAAGAAAAAGGGCCCTCAGCCATTCCCATTCCAAAAGCACAGGAAAAAAGGAAGTTCTATAAACAATGTCCAGCAAGTATTCGTCCCCTTTCGCTAGAGTTGTTCCCTACATAACATTTATGACTGGCATCGTCTTGCTGAGAGCTTTAGTCAGCAGGCACACTGCTTCTAATGGGGCTGCAGGCTGCTGGAGAACAAGACTGGCAGAGAGAATGGGACAAAATGGGCATTCTTTCATCCCATCAATAGAGGGCGCTGTCTATAGGAACGGGGCGCCAAGACCCGAGGGAGGCCTATGCTGACCCTGCTGGTACAGTCTCTACAGGGACTTCATGGCTGTGTGTAACACAGAACCTCCTGCAGAAAACGTGCCTGCTACCTGTCAGTGTGTCCTGCTCTGTCAGAGCCTGGACTCTACGAGGAGCAAGAGATTGAGAGATGCAGGGCAGAGAGTGAGGGAGAGAGGGAGAAGGAAAGGGAGGGAGAGGGAGAGGGAGAAGCCAGAACACCCAGGACCCACAGGGTAAAGGAGGAGAAGCTTATTTCGGCTCACGGAGTTTTCAGGGATTCAGTCCATGGTCAGCTGGCTGCATGGTAGGAAGGCTGTGGAGGGAGGTTGGGCGGAGGCAAGCTGCTCATGTCATGGCAGCCAGGAAGCAGAGAAAGGGGAGCAGCTGGGGAGGGATGCTTCCCAAGGTTATAGCCCCATGGCCCAACTCTTCCCACCAGGCCCCACCTCCAAAGGTAAATTCAGCTGTGGATTCATCAATGGATTAATCCACTGATGACTACAGTGCCCCCATGATCCAATAACCTTCCCAAAGCCCCACCTTTGGAAACGTGAGGTTTTGGGGGACATTCCTGATCTAAATTATAATCCTGAGTGATGACAAAAATGACAAGAGTCCCCATTCCCTCCTACTTACTGTCCCTTGGCTGCTCAGTAATCCTTGGTGCTGGCTGGCGAGCCCACCTGAGGTAGCTCTGGTACTGAGAATCCCCATCTGAGCAGGGCACACACAGTCTGCTCTAATTTAGAGAAGGTCTGAACTGCTGTCTTACTATTTCCAAACTGTGGAAAACTTAGATACATTCTACTTTCACAACTAATCTTTCTGCTGTTGTTGAAACACTGAGATTGCTAGGAAAGAGGTTCCTAGAATCCACTGGTACTGACTTTGGTACGGACTCTGGCAGGTCTCTCTTGTGGGAAGCTCAGTCAGGTTCTGGAAATAATTTTTGTCTTACCTCCTGTAATATGACAGCACATTGTATAGAAAGAAACGTCTGAAAAATGGCAAAAAATACACTCTACCACAGAAAAAGATCCAAAGCCATGTTGGTGTTGGCCAATTATTGGGCTAGGCTCCATACTGTGGATTGCTTGGTACTATCTGTGTCTGAAAAGGGGAAGCAAAAAAATTGGTGTTTGCTTCTTCCCCTTGTGGATTATTGTACAACAACACAACAATCTCCCTGTTGCTTGAAAAGATCAATAAATGGGTCTAGTCCCCATTTGGGCTGTAATGGTATGATTGTAAGGTTTAGTGCTTTTAATCTACACCGAGCTGCCAGGAGGTGTGATACTGTAAATCCCTGCCTTTTAAAATTCCCAGACAGGATATTCTTGCTAACTGGAAAGTTTGTTATATGTGGAAGGCAGTATGCCTGTGCCACGGAGCTTGTTAATATCCTGCAGGGGCTTCCAATGGTGTCCTTCCATACTGGAAGTTCTAGAAGCTTCTGAGGTAAGGGTAGGGTAGCTTGGTACAAGAAAAGAGAAAAGATACAGTAATTCAAACATCAGCTTTGGTGATTCTAAAAAATCACAGCAGTCTGGAAAAGAGGTTTGTTTGCAAGCTCACCTTCTATCAGTGCAAGCAAACAGAAACAGCCAGATGACAGGTGAGCAGAGGGATGAATATGTTAATCGGCAGGATTCAGACCTGCTGCGCTGTGCAGGTCACATGGTACTCCTGAACACACACAAATGTGACTTCTTCTGAAAAGGTTACCTTTCACCTCGTCTGTCCCAGACAGAATTAAATTTTCCTCCCCTAAATTTCTGAGTCACTTTGTAATTTCTGAGTGGCTGAGGTTCATGCTTTAGCTTTTGTGTTAGTCCCTGAGAGGAGAAGTTGTGTGGAATCTGTCTTTGTGAGGCAGCCTGGCACAGGGCTCCATTAATATTGGAAGAATGAACACAGTGGTGAGTTTCTCACCTGCAACTTGGCAGTTAATTGTCACATTCACTCCCTGCACTGTTCTGATGGTGCTTCCTATATCCACGGTGACTGCAGGCTTCTCCGTGTTGGTCACAGTCATCCGCGATGCTTTCACCAGTGGCTTTCCTAAGGTGAGAGAGAATGTGCCATGTTACCAGGTGGTGGCTGTGGGCTTGGAACACAGGAACACCAGGCTCCCCATGCTCTCTGGTGAAAAGAACGTAACTTCACAGATAAGTCACCCACCTACCCACCTGGGCCCTCCCCGGCGGTCAGGAAAGGAGCAAGGACTGAGGCTTCTGAAGAGGGATAGGGCATGGCATACAAGTAGGGATGATTTTTGCAATTTAACTATTAAATTAACTGTGACTCGATAAGCTACATTTCTAAGGGCTTATTTTACAACTTTTTTACTTTGAGATAACTGTAGATTCAATATGCAGTTGTAAGAAATAATGCCCAGCAATTCTGGGTACACTCACCCAATTTTCCATGAGTGCCACATCATGGTCTCAGTATCAACATTAATGAGGTTAAACTACAGAACATTCCCACCGTGGCAAGATCCCTTATGATGTCCCAATCCCTCCTTAATTCTATGGCAACCATTAATGTGGTTAGCATTTTTATAATTTTGTCATTTCAAGAGTGTTATATAAAAGGAATCATATAATATGTAATCTTTGGTGATTTATTTTTTTCATTCAGAATAATTCTCTGTAGATTCTTCCAGGTCTTAGATGGTACCATGATTCAGGAGTTTGTTTCTTTTTACTGCTGAGTAATATTCCATGGTATGGTTGCACTACACTTTGTTTAGCCATTTACCTGCTGAAGAATGTCTGGGTTGTTTCAAGATACTGACATTTAAATAAATCTGCTATGAACATTCTGGTTCAAGTTGTGGTAGGAACTTAAGTCTTCATTTTTCTGGGGTAAATGCCCAGGAATGCAACTTCTAGGTCATGTGGTATTTACATGTTTAGTTATTTTTATAGAAACCACTGGACTGTTTTTCAGAGCAGCTCTACCATTTCATATGCCCATAGACAGTGTATCAGTTATTCAGTTTCCCTGCTTCTGGGCCAGCATTCGGTGCTGTCCTGAGTTTTTATTTCATCCATTCTGATCGTGATACATTGTTTCCCTAGTAGCTTTGTCTTACTCACTTTCTTTGTCACTGAGACACAATAACTGACACCCAAACTTAGAGGAGCAGAGGCTTATTTGCCTCATGGGTACAATCCCTGTTGGCCAGCTTCGATGCAGAAATGGGACAACAGACTGCAGGGCCACAGTGCCTGGGAGGAGCAGTGAGGACCTGGGGAGGGAGACACCTTTCTAGATCATTCCTCAGTGACTCGATCCAACCCCCTCAGCCCCAAGTGCACACTCGGCGGCTGGCCTCCCCAGAGGAGGAATCCGCCAGGGAGGACCGTACCTGGATCCCACTGCCCTGCTCTGATCACAGAGTTTCCAGGGCTGTTGCAGATCTGAACCGGAACAGCTAAGTATCTACTATCTGCTAATTTGCCATATGTATATCCTCTTTGATTAAATGTCTATTTGTGCTCTTTGAGGATTTTCTAATTAGATTTTTTACTGCTGAATTTTGAAGTTTCTGTATAGATATCGTTTGTCAGATAGGTGGTGTACAAATGGTTTCTCCCAGCATCTTTTCATCTTCCTTGATGTGATCTTTCATGAACTTAAGGTTGTAACTGATAAAATCCAATTTATCAATGTTTCATTTTATAGATTATGCTTTTGTTATCAAACCTAAGAATTATTTATCTAATTCTACATACTGAAGGCTTTATTCCCTACAAATATAGTGGTTTTACATTTTACACTTAAGTCTGATACATTTTGAGTTAGTTTGGGTATAGTGTGATGTGTAGGTGAAAGTTCATTTGTTTGTTGTTTATGGATGTCCAATTGTTCTGATACCATGAATTTAACAGCTACTTTTCCTACACTGGATTGCTTTTACATCTTTGTCAGAATCAATTGGGCATATTTGTGTAGGTTTATTTCTGGGTTCTGTAGTCCACTTATCTATGTGTCTCTGCCCCTACTAATGCCACACAACCTTAATAATTGCAGCTATAGAATTAATTTTAAAATCAGAGGCTGATTCCTCAAAATTGCTAGGATTTTGATAGAAATGACATGAACTCTCTATATCAATTAGGAAAAAACCTGACATCTTTGTCAAATATTTCAATCCATGAAACCCTGCATGTCTATTTATTTTCTTTAATGTAGATCTTTAGTTTTTTTAAAAAAATCAACCAGGATACAAGCCTCATTGTGTTTTGTTACCTAATTATTTCTTTTGAGAAGTAGTGAAATGACACTGTATTACTAATTTCATTGTTCAGTGCTAGAATACAGGATTATGGAAATTTAGTTGCTTTACTTTTAATAGTCTGTTACCTTTATAACATACTGTTAAATGAAATAATGATTTGGGGAAGAAAGTGACATTTTAATAATACTGAATCTTCTAATTCATGAACATAGTATGGCTCTTCATTTGTTTGGATTAATTTACATTTCTCTTAGGAATATTTTGAAGTTTCTAATACAAGCATTAAAATTATTATTAAATATCAAAAAATAGTCTGTTACTTTGTTAAATTAGTTCTAGGACTTTTTTCTTTTATAGATTCATTTCATCTGCAAATGCAAACAGAAACAAGTTTTATTTCTTTTTTTCTAACCTCTATGCATCATTTCTTTTCCCGCAATACTATATGGATACATCTTCTACATTACTTTGAATAAGGTGGTAAAAGTACAGTTTGGAAAGGTAAATGATTACCAGTTGCAATCTGCATGTTTCTGTGTGTTGCAAGACTGAAACTTATTTAAACCTCGTGTTTTAGCTGGCTTTTTCGGAAACCACTGAGGCATGGCAGCAGGGAGGTGTGACCTTGTTTTCACCCACCAGCGAGGAGCCTGACTGCTGCTGGGGCAGTACAGGTCCTGACTCGAAGGTGCGCCTTTCCAACACGGCCAGCAGAAGGCGGGCAGTGCCGGTGAGGCTGGGAGGTGGGCTTCCCGGACACCATCTCCACGGGGATGTGAGGAGCGGTGAGCTCCTCATTTTAGTCTTTCTGGGGTTAAGTCTGGGCTCCCTACTCAGCGACTGCTGGTATGTGGGGGCGGCTCGTGATGTTTTCTGTGATGCCTGGCCAGGAAGAGCAGCATTTTCTAAATATCTTGTGTCTTGCTATGCTGCTTGTGTTCTGGCCCTTTTGCCAGTGAGAATGGGGGCTTTAATCCAGACTTTTTATTTTTAAAGTACTCATTGGCATCTCCTGGTAGCTCACTGGCTTCTTCAACTTCAAGTTTGGGATTTATAAGGCAAAAAGAGAATCCAACAGAGTCACAATTTTGAAAATTGTGTAAACTCTTCCTCAGTTTCCAAGATCTCTAGCCGATCTGCTTTCTTCTCTCCACTCTTCAGTCTTATGTGTACACAACACAGAAGGTTTTTAATTGCCCTCAGCAGGAAGAATAGGGAGAAGAGGGCCAGCTACGCTGTCTTCCTGGAAGTGGAAGTTCTGTGTACACTGTTTCAGGAGGCATTCATCAGCTGGGAAAAATACAGCACTTCATAAATATGATCATAAAATACAATGAAAAGATTCATTTATTGAGCACCTTGGGGAAATAAGGGTCCACATGAGATCACTTTCATATACCTAAAGCCTAATCTTTTGCAAGTCAAATGGATTTCATTTTGTTGAAACGTTTATAGGCAGGCTGTTATGCAAGGGCATCTCCTCTTCTCTGCCTGCATTAACTAGGAAGAAAACCTTATTTCAGAAACGTTCTTTGGAATCTTACACCTGCCTTTTATGTGTTTTTTTCCCCTATCTATTCATTTTTGTACTCCTCACAGCCTCATATCTAGCTGTCTCCTTTTCCACTGTAGTTCTAGCTCTCTCTAGGCACAGATCATTAAGCTCACTGGGATTATGTTTAAAAGCGGACACCTGACTGAGTACCTGAGGCTCTCACCTGTGAATATGTGGACAGGCTGTTCATATCTGTTCTGATTGTTTAGGGTCTTTCCCCTTATTTCTATATTTTATTCATTTGCTGTTGTATATAACCTGAAGTGAAGATGAACTATTCAGTGCTGAGCTGTTTGTACACTAAATTCAGGGTGATGACAGGAGGAAGTGGCTGGAGAGTCATTGAACTGACACTGGCATGCTTATCTTACTTACCTTTGAGACACTTCAGGGCTCTCATTCCCAGTCTCCCTGTGTCACACCAGCATCTGTGCGCCGATGCCCTGGCCCCCTTGGCCCTGGTGGGACAGCTGCACTGCCTAACTGGTCTCCTCTTTCTTCCCTTGCCTCACTAGAGTCTCTTATGACTCTAGCCAGAGTGATTTCCTAGAGCATGGACTACATCATAGAGACTTTCTGCTTCAATTTTCTGGTGCTTTTTGGTGCAACGTGAACAAAGTTTCTGGCTTGTTTTCATGACTGACCTTGCCCTACACAATGACGTCCTGCAGGCGCCTCTCCTCCCACTGAGACCACACTTCCTATCAAACCCCAAACCCAGCACTCTGCCCCCTCCCTTCCTGCCAACCAGGAGCACAGGTGCCCGGGCTGCTCCTACTCCTGTGTCTCCTCCCTACAGGTGCCCCGTGGTCACTGTCCTCTGGTCATTCAGGTCTCTGTGCACAGTGTCCCATTGCGAACCTCTCTCAACTAGCATCTAAAGCACGTCTCTTCGCTTTCCTGCCAAGTATGACATATTTCACTAACAATCTTTTTTCATAAGACCACCTGATCAGAATTTATCTTATTTATTTGTATGTTCTCTGTACCCTCTTCCCCTACCGCATTTCATCCTTTATTTTCCATAAAAGCAAAGGTCACATCTCTCCTGCTCCTTTCTTTATTCTTGTCATCCAGTCCTGGAACACAGCAGTCCTCAACAAATATCTGTTACATCAAAAAATGTGTACTATGTGCATTATCTGAATTTCTCAACCCCGAAGAGGGGCAGACAGGTGAAGCACGGTTATCTTTTTAGAGACAAAGAACTCAGGCTCCATGGTTTACCTAACACTGCAGAGCTGGCTGACCTGGACACCAGACCTCTGACCTGCAGTACAGTGCTTATTACCCAGTCCTGTCCACGGACTGGCTGCCTCAGAACCCCAGGGCCCTTGTTAAAAGCAACCTGTCCGATTCCAGTACAAGAGCTGCCTCACTGTGTTATAAAACAACTGTGCTGATAGGGAAATGAGGTTAGGGACCATGGCTTTAGCCCCATAATTACCAAGTTATTTTTCCTACAGGAATTTAATAATAAAGGTGGTTTTTATGGCTGCAAGTGCATAGC
This sequence comes from Heterocephalus glaber, assembly GCF_053883595.1. NCBI lineage: Eukaryota > Metazoa > Chordata > Mammalia > Rodentia > Bathyergidae > Heterocephalus > Heterocephalus glaber. The sequence goes on from NW_028258317.1 coordinate 33,514,528, forward strand.
TATAAAAATCAAATGTCACTGAATTAAATTCAGCCCTTAATTATGTTGCACTTTTGCGGGAGAGTAACGGCCCCTTTCCTGTCAGCAGGAATACTGTCGTCAGCACAGGCTGTTCCTTGTATGTTCCTGTGACCTTCAGGAACCACCGTCAAGAGAAAGCACGAAGATACCTGGGCACTTATCATCAACAGAGATTTATAACGGAAACAGTGCTTCTTAATCAACAGACCCTCTCACAGCTATCAGAAAAGTACATATATATCCATATTTCACTAAGTCTGAATATCAGACATGTACAGACGTATGGATTGGTCAGGCTTCCTGCTGCTGGGACAAAATGCCTGACCCATAGAACCCATGGGGTCCCAAGACAGGGACATCATGGCAGAGGGGTGTGGTGGCCAAAGCTGCTCACTTTGCAGCGTCTGGGAAGCAATGCATGGCAGGACCACGTGCAGGTCAGATGTGCTCTCCAGGGCCCTGGCCAGCAGTGCATGCAGCTGTGGACATCAGCGGCTAATCCATTGACTGGCACAGCACACCCATGACCCAGTTGCGTCTCTCAATCCCATCAAGCTGACAGCTAAGACCCACTGGCCCAGGGTGGCAGCTGTAACCTCTCTTTTAAATAAGTTCCTGGCTGATTCTGATATGCAGTCAAGTTAATATGCAGGCAGGCGCAGCGCCACTGAGCAACAGCCCTGGCCCAAGTTGATATTCAGTACACTGTTATTAGTTTTGGTAAACTGGTTCTTCTACTTCTGGTAAGAAATTTCTTTGGAGACACCACAAGTTTTCTAGTAGAATTTTTAAAGTCATGGCTCTTAGTTTGATGGTTATGTAAAGAATATCAACATCCCATGTACGAGGTCATCCAGATAATCACTTGGTAACTGAGGACTGCTATTCGAGGGCTGCCTGTGTTTGCATGTGCAATTAAAACCACACTGACAGTACCAGTGCTGGTTTACTTACAGAACTAATTGAATGGATACTAGTTTAATTATGGAAGATAACTAAGGAGAAAAATATATAGAGAAGGAATAAACTAATAAATGATGCACTTCTGCTAAGACAATGCTAAGAATGTTCCCATGCACTGCATCAAAAGCTTGCAGAACAGGAGTCCCACCGTGGCAAGCCTTTGTGAGTGGCCTCGAGAGACAAGCTCGCTGAAATGGCCATGTCCAGTCAAGGAAACTTTGAGGGAAAGTTTGAGGCACTGGGCCTTGCAGAATTTGCTAAAAACCAGCCATGGTGGTGCAAGCTATTTAGGCAAGAATCTGCACCCTCTGCTGAAATGTATAGTGCGGCAACCCAGCTGTTAATTGGAGGTGTCACAGGATGCTTGCAAACCACACTGGATACATTAAAGTCAACTGGCAGTGAGTAGAGACAGACATGAAGAAAGCCAAAGAGCAGGTGAAGATTCATAAGAGCAATCAGATAACAACCAAGGTCAAGAGCAAAGCTGAGGAGGTTGTGTCATTTGTGAAGAAGAATGTTGTAGTGACTGGAGGATTTTTGGAGGCTTTCTGCTCAGCATGGCATCCTAAGGAGGACAACTGTACTTCCATTTTCTGTTTTTTTCTAGCCAGCAGCCAGCCACTACACTCCATCATAGGGCATCAAGTTATCTCCTCTTCCTCCTCTCCTCCTGTGCCTTCCTCCCTGCTGTGACAGATCTGAATGGCTTCTCTAGGCATCTGCTGGTTCACGTTAATACTGACCCTACTATGAGCTCGAAAGTGAGAAAAGAGACAGTAGACGTTAGCTCTCTTCCCAGTACACTCCCCACTTGGCCAAATCTAGGTCAGCAAGAACGTTCCTTTTTTTCCCCTATACAAAATGCTTATCAGAACACATTGCAAGATGGTTCACCACGGAGGATGTGAGGATCCTCAAAGAAACACATAGTTATCTTATTATGTGCTTCACAAAAAGGAACTGAATACATGTGCCTTTAAGCATGAACGATTTTGATATCTTGGTGTATACTTTCTTTTTTACTTGGTTTTAAATTATAGGAAGAGAGCTATTTATACCAGCTATAATTATCTTGACAAAATGGCAGCCTAAGAACTCTAACAGAAGAAATCTGAATATGAAATGAATTTAGGCTGAAGGAATACGCTGTGTTGAAGATACTGTATTTGATAGAAAAGTCTTTAGGGAAACCAACTATTGGAAATCCATTGTTAGATGGTTAGATGACTATTATTTAAGAATGTTTTCTATCATACTGGATAACACATGGCATGGCTACTTAAAGTGTTTATTTAGAGTAAAACAAGTATTTAGGTGGGAGAAGAAAGCAGCTCTTGGATTATTTCATAGAAAAAATTTTATGTGGCTGAGTGTGGTGGCACATGCCTGTAATCCCAGCCACTTGGCAGGCTGATTTATTGATTTAGGAGGGTAGCAAGTTCAAAGTCAGCCTGGGCAATTCAGAGACCATGTCTCAGAATAAAAGTTAAAAAAGGGTTGGGGATGTAGCTCAGTGGTAAAACACTTGGCTGGGAATTTGTGAGGCCCTAGGTTCAGTCTCCAGAACTGAAAAACAGTTGAAATGTGAAATATTGTTCATAGCTCTCAAAACATTAGGGGTAGCCATAGTTCCTGTGTGCCAACTCTGTTTATTTACCCAGTTACTACAGGATACATCATTTAAAGCAGAATTTGAAAGAAGTAGCATTCTAGAAATTTAGAATTGAGAAATAACAATAGTATAATATATGTGGAATAAATTTCCATCATCAAGTATAATCTGCTGCCTCATGTTGACCTTCAACTCTCAGAATTATTTTTCCAAATAGAAATTGATACACACACACATTTAGTTTTAACACATTTACTGTAACCACAACTAGAATATCAGCTTCCAGAGGGCAAGGCTTCTGTTGTCTTTAACTATTATACTCCTAGGGTCTAGTACTTAATACATTCTGAGTATTTGTTGAATACATGGTTAATAACCTTGTGGACTTACCTAGTACAGGTTAATTTTACTCAGAGTAAGTTCTTAAATCTGCAGGTAACTCCATGTAAAATATTTGTGTTTCTAATCTCAAAGTGTTTGCCTTTTAAGCTATCTTGAGAATGATGTATTGAATCTGAAAACTGAAAAGCCAACACATGTGTACAACTTTATAGAATTCACCCATTTGTATTTTCTGCATAACATTTAAGGCAACATAACCTATTTGCTAGTAATATGTATTAATCATTCCCGAATCATAATGTTACATTTTTTTCCAAGAATTAAAAAACATTTTTGCTTTTTATAATGGAAATTTTGAAACAGATATGAAAGTAGAGAATACTCTTGATCTTAGCCAAAAGGCTGAGAAGCAATTGAAAGTAGAGAATATACTACAGTGACTCCCCGTGTCCATCACCCACGCACAACAATCATGAAATCATAGCTATACTTGTTTTATCAATTATTGTGAAACAGATACTAAAAAATAATTTTAATTAAAAAAAAAAAAGCTTGCAGAAAAGGTAGATCAGAGAGACACAGAGGCAAGTGAGGCCACTGTCACAGAGCCGGGCAGAGAAGCTGGAGCGCTATGCGCATTGCAGACAACTATTTAGTTTGAGCAAGTTGGCTTCAGGCCACAGATTACATTAGTGATAATTTACGAAGATTGCTAGAGTTACTTATTATTCTTTCATCTGTGAAATTATTTTCATTACAGTTGAATGAGAACTAGGCAAAGAAGCAGATTAGGCCACATTTCATATCTGTGTAAATTCAGGCAAAACAGAGATAAAGACAAGCACTTCAGTTTGCTGGGTCACATGAGGAGTCAGCCCCTCGGCAGGTCAGGCACAGAGACAAAAGCATTCAGGCATTCTGTTCGGCTCCTCCAGGCCGCGTCTTTGGATGGAAGCCCTGCTAGAAGTAAGTGCAAGGAGGCACAGGGCCTCCCTGGTATGCAAGGGCAGCTTGTACAAAGGGCAAATCAGACATGGAGCTGACCTCAATCTGCAGGACAAAGGTGTCTGGGAAACAAGGCGTGCCCTGCTCTGAGGAACGGAGCCCTCTGGAGATGGACGGCCAGCTATGCTCAGAACACACGTGTGTGCATGTGCTGGGCTCCTGCCAGCTCTTCCATCATGTGGGGCTCCGGGTAAAACCAAAATCCACTGGAAGAAATCTGAACGCATGTGCTTGAAAAATCTCGTCGGGCCAGTATAAAGGTGATCGAGAGAGGAGCCAGAAGGGACAGGAGGTTTGTCTTTTGAGTTAAGCCAAGAGTAAAGAGCACTGTAATTAACTTTCCCAGAGCTGCGGTCCAGGGCTCCACAAACAGAAACTCTGAAAGACTAGGGTGTCTTCCATTTTAGAACTTCTGGCAGACTGAGTTGCTATGAACCGAACCCTTTTCCTCTCATTTCTGGGTACACAGGTAGATTAGTTTTTAGCTTCTTTGCAGTTAGGCATGGGCACAGGACCGAGTTCTGATAGATTCGATAGGAACAGAAGTGGAGTGTCCCTAACTACAACTCTTGTGCAACTCTTTGCTTTATGTGAGCAAGAAATAAACTATCTTATTTTAGCCTTCATATATTTGTAGATTTGTTACAGAAGTTAGCAAGTGCTAATAATATGCTGATTCACTGAATGAATAAATCAAATGAATCTCCTTTTGATTCTTCTAACATCAAGGGTCACAGATGTCATTTGAAATTGATCTTCTATCATTTACTATCAAAAATGAATCACTCTTCAAAGACTTTAGATTCTCACTGTCTGCTGCAGTTTTCTGTCTGTGTTGCTGAAGAAGTAGAATAAAACATAGCCATTAGAATAATGCCTCAGCACAGGGTGAGGGTTCAAAGGACAGTAACTTTTGTCAGCATTATGTCTGCTATGACACGGTGAGAAAATGATCTAAGAAGCAGTGCGGGACACTTCTGATAAAATAAGAAAACACACAAAAAGGAAAGGGCTTACAAAAAGAGGAAGAGGAAAGGTAAGGGAGAGGGAAAGTATCTGCTGAGAAGGTACCAAATTGCTCCTATTTTGTAGAATTCTTAAGAGTTTCGGTATAATTAGAAGAAAAGTAATTTAAATGTGATGGGTTCTCTCCAATGGGGATCGCTATCTGGACAGAATACAAAGAGCTCAGAGGTCCCATACAGGTGTCCTAATTGGAGACCCCAAGGAACCCTCATTCTCAGGGAAGCTAAGAACCACATATGCCAGCGTGACTGGTGGTGTCCTGACCCTGTTCAAGGAGACAGTTGTAAAGTCCACAGTGGACCCAAGTTTCAATTCAAGAGAAAGGTAAAGAAGATATGGTGGCTGTAGTTACAATATCCGAGTGTCCTGCAAAAGTATAAAGCAATGAAATGTTGTAAATCTCACATCCTTTCAATACCTAAAATTAAGCAGACTGTTTAATCCAATTTAGTCAAGAGACAGTGTCTTGTAATGAATATGTCAGAGCGCTATTTTAGAAATGCCAGCCTCTGCTCATCCCACCTGATCACAGGTCCTCACAAGGGATGCCCGAGTTCCATCTCTGAACAATCCAGAAATGAGAATTCTCAGCTGAAGAATTTAAGGCTCATGAGTTAGGTTTAGGAGACCAAGATCAGTGTGAACCTACAAAAGTCCTGTAAATATAACTGGCTTACACATCTGACACTGGTCATAATAGGCACTGTTTATTAATGTCTATTACTACTTGGAGGACAGAAGCTTTTCAGGATCTTTCTGTCTGGAAATTTCAAAAGGAGTTGCTTTGTCACGGATAACATTCATATTAAAATGCATGGCTTTTTCTTAGTCTTCTAATTTCTCAGTCTTCTGATTCTTCTTCTTAATGCTGTTCACATTTTATTGCTCAGGAATTCTGCTGTCCTGTTATTTTTCTTAGACAATCTCCTTCACCTCCATTTTCTACCTCCGAAGTCAGCATTTGAGCTTTCCATCAAATCGATTTATCCTGTGTCCTTAGAGAACTTCCCTCTAGTCTCTTATTTTTCTAAGACTTCCTCTTTACCACCAGTCTCCTATTCCCCATGTATGCATGGAGTCAATTTTCAATGTTAGAACTTCAGGTAAGGGGAGTTTATAGCTGGAAATGGTAGGTGATATTGTTGTCCTTTATTTATATGTAAGAGATTCACAGAACTTTTAGGTCTAAAAGAGAACCAAGAATACATTTATTTAAATCTTCTCTGTTTACGATCAGGAAACAGGTTTATAGTTCTGAATCTGCTTCTAAATTTGGTAATGAGGCAAATACTTCCCCTAGAATCTAACTTATTTTATTATTAGAGTAAGTTTTCTTTTTTAGCAATAGTGAAGAACAAATGTTTCTCTCCAAATCATGTGGTTTTAGGTGGTAGAATCTAATTAAATGAGATTATATTTTTGTAACACTCTGTCCCCGGGAAGTCAGGTACGGTATACAAGTGGCTATGGGAGATGAAGATTTAACCAATGGCTCCTGGTAAACTTCACACTGTGTTCAGAGGACAAACACGTTTAGTCCAAAGAGAACGTTTAGAAATTTGAATTGGTTGGGTTTAGTTAAAAATGATCAGATATTTAAAAAAATATGTTGTTGAAAAAATATTTTTGGTTTGGCTTTGTTAGAAAAGTTGGAAGGCTTAGCAATACTGATTTTGCTTTTTGTCTTTGGCAGCAGTGAGATGAAAACTAGCTGCGTCCTTCACACAGGCAGAATAATGACCTGGCCAAATTGTCTGTGACAGGACATCAGGGAATTAAGGTGGCAAACTGCCGTAAGCTTTGGGAGGTTATGACTGATCTGAAAGATACAAGCAAACTCTTTCTTAAATATGTTACATATTTCAGATGCACAGGTTGGTGTTATGAGAAGCTGCATGTTTGTCTGTGACAACATTAAGCCATAAGTAACATGGAAGTTGTCAGTTTGGCTGTAAAACATGTTTTGTAAGGGTGTGTAATATTTGAGAGTGTACTGTCTATGAGGAATACTGTGAACTCTGGTAAATATTGTCACGTTTCTTTTTTGAAAATAATTTCTGGATTGTAACTAAAATTTCAAAAATCATGTACATGAATATAATAAATGCAAATTTGTAATTTAAAGATTTTTTTTCACTTTACACCACATACTAGTCAATGGATGATTCTCTCAGAAACCTCCATTTCTCTCAGATGTTTCTCTCAGGTACATGCTACCTCTGCTGTAATTTTCTGGAGCGCAACCTCCTGAAGTTTAAGGTTGTTGATCAGAGTAGGGAAGTTATCTGAGGCCACTGGTGGTAAACTTACGGCACGTGTGCCACAGCGGGTTGTTGGTATCACTGAAAGCTGTAGAAGGTTCACCATCACTGTCCTAGGTTATCTAGGTAAGCTCAGTCTAATCACATGAGCTCTTACAATCAAAAGAGCAGGCAGTGGAATGTGTCAGATGAAGCGACCTGAGAAGGACTCAGGCTATCACTGTGGGCTTTGAGGAGGGAGGAAAGGGAGTGAAACTAGAGATTAGAGTGGCTTTTAGAAGCTGGGAATGATACTCAGTTGATAGCCAGCAAGAAAATGGAGATCACAGCCCTAGGTCATGGGGAACTACATTTTGCCAACAACTTGAAAGAACAGGAAAAAGATTATCCCCTAGAATCTTCAGAAAGAAATACATCCTATCAATATCTTGATTTTAGCAATACCAGTGTGATGGTTGAGTGATTGTGTCAACTTGAGAAGTTTGGCTAAGAGAAGCTTAGCCAAATGGGTTCAGCAATTCCACACCTTAGGGCATGGGAGATACACCCTAGGGCTGCTCCTTGCCTGACTGTTATAAAGGGGGAATGAAGAAAGTCAAGTTCTCTTCTGTTCCTTTGGTGGAGCTCCAGTCTTTGGCTTCCAGCACAGACCCTTGAGCCTTCCTGTGCAGACCCATCGGCCTCCTGATACAGACCCCACCCCCACAGGACACTACAGTGAGCTCCAGAACTTTGATTGAATCCTTCTGTCTCTAGTGTATGGAGAGACGCTCTGGACTCCTTCTCATCCGACCCTGTGGGTGGCTATTGTAAGCTAATCTTGTAAATTGTTATATATTATCTATATATCTTGTGGTCTATCAGTTTCTCTAGTAAATACTGACTGATACAACCAGTCTCCTACATGTGGTGATTTGTTGTGGAAGCAATAGAAACAGTACACAGACCACACACACTGTCTATATCACCAAAGTTATCACCACAAGAAAGAAAGTACACAAAGGACCAATGAGACACGAAGACAGAGGAGAACAGCAGTCCCTGTGGAACTGTAAATGTACTTCGTACTTGCAAAGATGCTTTTCATGAAGACCATGGACAATAACAAGTGCTGGGAGAAGGGGCAAAGGGGAAGGAAGTGGGAGGGGTAGGGGAAAGGATAGAAGGGAATGGGATTAATATGAGAAAATGGAAAAATAGGAACAAAATCTTTGTAAATAGGGAGGAATGGAGGGGTTGAACGGAGGGCTGGTCAAGGGTGAAAAATAAGAACCAAGAGAGACTATGTAAAGGTACAAATTTCCAATGATGAATGGCATTATATTGTATACCTAAAATGTACCAATGATTAGAATGAATAATCGATAATGCAAAATAGGAAGGAAAGGTCCAAAAGGGTAGGGGTAGTGGGAGGGGCAGGGGAAAGGAAAGAAGGGAAAGGAAAAATGATGAGAAATGGAAAAAATGGAAATAAAGTCTTTGTAAATAGGGAAGGGAGGGCTAGGAATGGGGAAAAAATAAGAACCAAGATGCATTATGTAAGGGTACAATTCCCAATGAGAAATGTAATTGTGTTGTATACCTAAAATGTACCAATAAAAGAATTTAACCAAAAAACACACAAAAAAACAAGTGCTGTGAGGACAGAGAACGGATCCCTCAACACTGCAGGTGGAAATGTAAAATAGCGCAGCCACTTTGGAACATAGATGGCAGTTTCTACAAAAGTTAAAACATAAATGTACCACATAATTGAGCAATTCCACTCTTGGGTATATATTTCCAAGAGAAATAAAATATAAACCCACAAAAAAACTTGTACTTGAGTCTTTATAGCAGCAATATTCATAAAAGTAAGAAAGCAGAAACCCAAATACCTATCACTTGATGAACAGATGAATAAAAAAGGCACTGTATATATACCATGGACTATTATTTTATCATAAAAATAATATTCCATAAAGATGAATCATTTAGCTATAAAAAGAATGTAGCATATATGCTACATCATGGATGAATCTTGAAAACAATATCATTTTAAGTGAAACAAGTCAGTACTGAAGGACCACATTCTGTGAGACTCAATATGTGTGAAATGTCCAGAGCTATGATCCAGAGAGGCGGAGCTTATTTTTGCAGTAATGAGAATGCGTTCTAAAATCGAGTGTAGTGATAGACACAGAATTCTGAACACACTAAGTTCACGATTGTATAGGTGAATGGTATATGAGTTATACCTTGGTCAAGTAGTTAAACACTTAAAAAAATACCTTAGATTGTAATAAAGGTTACAAAACTATGTAAATTTGCTAAATAAATCTGAGTTGTACACTCACAGTGGGTGGTATGTGTAAGTAAATTAATCTCAGAAAAGTTGAAAAAGTAGTTTTAATTGGATTTGTCATTTTTACTGGTAAGAGTCAACATTGTGGCTACTAGTTATCCTGTGCAAAGAATGAGGAAGGACCGGAACTTTGTTGCCCTTGAAATTCCATTTAGCTGATGGGTCTTTGGCATGAATATTCCAGGGCCCCTAGCACCTAAGGAATCGAGTAGGGCTCAGCCCTCCTGAACATTCTCAGGCTGCATGGCTCCCCTCCACTCCCTTTGGTTGTGTCATTATCCTCCAGCGCCAGTGTTTCAGGGCACTGGGTCACTGCCATCGCCTCTCCTAACTATTCTGTTGAAGTCAATAATCCCTCAGGAGGAAAAAGCAGCAATTGGTCCTGTCACAAGGTCCTTTTCGAGTTCCATGGCAGGTTCTAGACTAGGGGCATCACATGACACTGTGCCTCTCCTGGACACCCCAGCCAGGGCCTGCGACTCCCACTGGTGTCAACCACACACCCATCCTGCAGCCCCTGGGTAGGCACAGGACTGCTCTGTGACTGCGATGGGCATGCTTAGGCCACTCGGACTCCCTTACTTGTTTCCTGTAGTATACTGGGAAGCCGAGGAAGTCTGACTTTCCTGATGTACTCTTATCTATTTCACATAAGCTCTAGAAAAGCCTGGGGTCTTTGCTGGGCGTTCTTCACTTCTTACTTGAGGAAAGCATGGGCTTTGACTATGCAGTGTTCTGTCCAGTACCGAGGGCCCCTGGTGGCAGCTGGACTCAGGCAGTAGCTACTACCACATGGCCATAAGTATTACTGGGGACACTGTCAAGTCTGCCCCCTTTCCTTTTGATCTAATGCACTGGAGTGAATGTTCTTTTCTCAGCCTTTACCACTGGTGACAAGGCCCTCTCAGGGTAACTCTCTATGAACAAAACCCTGCTCTGGATAACAAAGCAGGGATGTGAAAAATACAGAAATGCCAATTCAGAGTGACTTACATTGTGAAAATCCTATGCAACTGCTCATCTTTTATTGCAATGTCTAAATCATGATGAGGAGGAGCAGATAAAGAAGAATTTATAAAGACAACTATCTTTTATTGTTATTTTCCCAGTGAAGCTTCTCTAATCTCTTTATGTGACACAATATGTGTCAGCTGTTCAACTCACAAAAAAAATGACACAAAAGTACCAGGAAAGGGAAAATATTTTCTGTCTCTCCTTTCTTGTGAAAAGTTCAATAAGCTCATCTGTGTTTCCTCCTTTCTATGAGAGATGCACCCATCCCTTGGCCCTCTTCTCATTTTCCACTGATACCAGGCAGGCCTCACAGTAACCCTCTGTGGTCTTATAAGATCAATGAAAACCAGAAATGTTTCCCCCTTGGTCCTGACCTCAGCAGCGGTCTATACCTGGGGAGCCCCATCTAAGTGCCCCTGGTCCAGACTGAAGCAACTGACTGGGAAACTACTGCTGTCCTTCGAAACTGCCAATGTCATTTGGATTTGGAAGTTGGCCAGGAGCTGAATCTGTGGCCAAGGGGGCGCTGCAATCTCTGCTCTTATCTCTGCACACCCTGGAAACTCCTCTGTATCCAGTCCTAGTTATACCTGTCTACAAAGTAATCAACACTCGAAAATGAACTTGGGATATTCTGTGACATTCTTAAAGGTCCACCCTTCTGTCCTTCCTCTCACAGTTAGGTGCTCTGATCTACACTCTGAGCAGCAAAAGAGGCACCGGTTAAGTAAACTGGGGACAAAGGAACTCATGTCTTAGGGCCTACAAGGCTGTGAGTTTCTTGGACTGTCCCAGAGAAGCAGAGGGGAAAACACGGGCCACCTCCATGCTGAGGCAACTCAGGGTACTCTCAAAGCTCGAGGCTTACAGGATAAAGATAAAATGAACAAACAGAGATGAATTTGGAGAGAAGAAAAAGGCCCCAAAGACAATATTTTGTAGCCCCAAACAGGGCTGGGCAAGGCAGGTTTGCTGGAACGGGTATACCTGAAACTAAACAGTGTTTTCACACTTAAAGAAAAGTTGTGCAGAGAGTAAGCAATGGAACTAAACTGCGTCTGAGAGGCAGAACTGGGCACACTGGATCTAGGGCGAGGTCAGAGAGAGCTCTTCTCCCCTTTCTGTGGCCATGTGAAGCACCTCTCATCTCGAGCTGCCTCTCTTGCTCTGGTCAGGTGCTCCAACCACCACCCACACAGCTTACTCAGCTTCTCTAGCTGCCACCACAACAGAGCGAAAGCTGCTGGAAAAAGGCCTTGTGAGCATTCTGGCCTCTGAAAAGGATCCCCCCATGATGAAAGCCTAAGTTGACTTTGGTTTTAGGCATTATTCTTAGTACTACAATAACAACAACATCTGACAAGCAGTGAGTGCTTACTATGTGCCATGCACAATTATAAGCATTTTGTGTGATGAGTCCACTCAGTCCTCACAAGAACTCTGAGTCAGGCATTGGTAATCACCACTTCAGAGAAGAAGAAACCCAGTCAGCAGGGTTAAAGGGTTGCTCAGCCACAGAGCTCAGGAAGGGACAGAGCTGTGGCCAAAGCCAGACCCGAGGCTCCAGAGCCCATGGGCCCAATGGCCATGTTCTGCCTGCCCTTGTGAACTGTTATAAGCAAATTTCTCTGCATCTGGTTGAGGCAGGCACAATGGCAAGACCAAAGTCCATACTTCCCTTATGAAATCATGAGGATATTTGATGATCTTGAGACAACATTTTTTCTTTTTGGCCTATAGTTATGCTCAAGTCCAGGCAAAACTGTAATTTCTTTAAAAGCATAGCAGCACTGAGATTTATCGTGAAGATTTGACTGGAAATGAGCGAAGTCCATACTTTAAAAAATATCAGTGTTAAGATTTTCAACTGAAAAATACATGGAAGCAAATGCTGGACTCTCGTGGTGTGGGTGTATGTCCCCCAAAGGCTTGCTGTGTTGGAGGCATGGTTGATGATGGGCTTTTGAGAAGTGATTGGACCCCAAGGGCTTAAACTTCATCAGTGATAATCTTATTGGGAGGTGACAGAAACAGTGAGACCTAGCTGAAGGGAGGGAATTATGGGGCATCTCTCTGGAGACAGCTCTTTCCCTCTCTCTGTTTCATGGCTGCCAGAAGGTGAACATCTTTCTCTGCCAAGCCTTCCGCCATGATGCCCTGCCTCACCGCAGGCCCACAGGAATGGCGCCAGCTGACCATGGACTGAAACCTCTGAAACCATGAGCCAAAATGAACCTTTCCTCCTTTATACTGTTTTTCTCAGATATTTGATCACAATGATGAAAAGCTGACTAATACAGGGTCCAATGTTTTTCACATTTTAGAACTGTTTTCAGGATGTGTTTAATTCTAGAAGATCTAGAGAAAGAAAAGGAAGCTAATGTTCATCAAGCATGAATGAGGTCCTATGCATTAGTATGAGAATTTTTTCATATCTGCAAACTTCTTTACCTTACAACAACCCTGTAAAATAGTACTAACTTCATTTTTATAGATGAAACCTGAGACTTAATGAGGCCATGTACTTTGTCCAAGATCATAAAGCTAATAAGCAATATAACTGGTAATCAAATTTTAAATGCTCAACATCCATTCTCCTCAGATTAAATTATATTTAGACTATATCTTACACAATGCTGAGCAGGATCTTGGTGCATATACTTGGAGTAAACTGTAGCTGTCTCAATTCTAGGTAGTCGTGTCTCCATCTATTGCCTTTGCTGATCTGTAAGCAACTTTGAGCACAGTATGTTGGTTTTGCCACTATAGGTCTCAGAGCATCTGGCAAGAGCACACTCTCCAAGGTAACAAATGAGCCACCTCATTCTGTGAGTGTAGACATCATCCAAGTGCGGATGATAATTCCAGAGAAAGATGCAAATATATTCTTAAGGCAACATACACACTTAGAACTTTTACTTTTAGAGGGACTGCATGAGAGTCACTAGCAGACCCCAACAAACCTCAGCAGCTGAAGTACAGGGACTCAGCTCCATAAGCCCTGGGTGTGGTGTGTGGTCATATTTTGTTGGTCAGCCTCTTCCTCCCATCTCTGGTGCCTCTCCCTGCTCTGTCTCTCTTTCCTGGCTTTGAACCTGTTGGCAGATTCCAACAGTTTCCCTTCAAAGGGTTGCAGACAAGCCTAATGTTATAACTCCTTGCTTAATTCTAGACAGGTTTCCATTAATTGTTTTAAATTGGGGTGAATAAATGGTATTTAGTCTGCGATAGAACTGACCGTAGCTGGGTAAATATAAACAAAAGCATTAATTCAGTAAGACCAACTATCTGCTAGTTGACAAGAAGGAGGTCAGCAGTGCCCCTGCTAGGGCAGGTTGGAGGGTGGATGGCAGAAGAGATTTAACAGGACTGGTGTTGAGTATCTGGACTCTGTACAAAGCGGAGAATAAGGATTGCAACTGGAGTCCATTAGAAGAAAAGCAAATGTCTTGTCCACTGAGAAACAGGCATTAATAGTATCAGTCTGTAATCTACCCCAGGCCCCTTACCTTCCCTTCTCCCTTATTTACTTTCATTTTCCCCAAAAAGCCGCCTGCCAAGGTCCCCTCCCAGATTAGCCTTGGGTTTCAGGGGCAGAAATACTGTTGCTAAACAGATATGCAAGGGAGTAGCATGTGTTACGGGAGTACAGTGTGACAACATAATCCCAGCATGGACAGATGAGGTCAGTGTGGGTGGTGCTGGATTTCCTACCATCTCCTGAATCATCTGAGGGGAGCAGAAGTTGAAAAGAATAAATACAAACACATGCAACACTGCCACAAAGACTGTATGTCTTCGTTCTGAGAAAAAGGACCCTATTGTGGAAGGATAAGTGAGGCAAGTTTTGGGGATCAGGTGACCTCAGTTCCCTCCCTCCCCGTCCCCACCACTAGCCAGGCAGCTGTAGGGCCTCAGATTGCCCAGCCTCTGAGAAATGAGGGCACTGATCCAGCTGGTGTCTAAGGTCTCTTTCAGTTTCCAAGGTATGGATTTATCCTATGTAAAGAGGTTTTATAAAAGTACATCACTGCATGACCACACCGGGGACATGGTGCTCTGAGCTGCTATCTTCTCAGGTCACTGGGTGCAGAATGTGTGTTGACTTCTGTGAATGTAGGCAAAGTGCTGGCAGCTGCATCAGAGCCAATGATTGACGCAAAGCAGAATCCGAGAGAATTTCTGGGGAACACGTCTGCTCCAAGGCGTGAAAGAGATTCCCACTGCCTGAGGATCTCGAAGACTTTTGCAACGCATGGACAAGGAGAAATGATGGGACATCCAAGAGCACTCAGAGGTCACAGCTTGCATGTCATGGCCCCAGGGTGCTTTCAACTTGTAGGCTCCACCTGTTCTCAGGTTATTCTTTCTGCCCAGAAGGTCTCCCCTGTTTTTGCCTAACAAACTTCTATTTACCCCAAGTCTAAGACCACCTGGCTGGAATGAAATTTACTTGTCTATTCTCTGGTTATCACGTACATCCCTGACTTCCTTCTGTCTCATACTGTACTTCAATTCCAGCAGTTATGGATTATAAACTCCCTGCTGGGCAAGCCTATAACATTTATCTCTGTGGGCTTGTTTGACACATTGTGTACACTCACTCAATAAAGGCTTGGTAACAGAGCCCAATAGGTTTCTAGGTTACCTGCTAATGTGACTGCAATGGAGACGGAGTCAGACCCCAAGGTATTTGTGGCATTGCAAGTGTAGAATCCCACATCAGCTTCCACTGGTGCCAAGATCTGCAAGGAATCATCTGGCTGTAGAAGAATCCTGGAGCAACAGAAAAGAAATGCAGACCTGGTCAAGTCAGCTAACACTTTTTTGGCATTCAACACTGGGGAGCAGGATCCTCAGGGTACACTCAAGACTCTGTTTTAACAACTGAAATGGGGACCAGGAATGGGACTCAGGATGACTGGACTTATAGACCACTATTCAGTTTTATCACGCTGAACAGGCAGAAATTAAAATCTGTTAAATCCCCCAATCCATTAGGACAGCTGCCACCCTACAACTGGTAGCATCTCTCTTTTCCCTACAGAAAGTGTTCTGAATTAACACTCAGAACAGGAGGCTTAGAGACAATTTTTTCTTAATTTTATTCTGGTCTTGCTATGATGTAAGTAATGGTCATTAGCAAGTATCTTCTTCTTACATTTCAGTTGATAAACTTCTAAAACCCAGTTGAAGTATATTTTCCAACTGAGCTGAGGAAACTGTTACACTAAGGTACACAGGGAACTTTCAGGCCATTCTCTGGTATTTCCAGCGCCTCTTGTTAGCAATGCTGGATACTGTGGATGGTGAATTAAATGTGAGTAAGGAAAGTGAAGGAGGAGATGACGAGCGAATGGGAGGGCACCTGATGTTGGCTAACCTCCCCGAGACTTCCATATTCAGATGTTTTTGTTTTTGTTTTTGGTACCGACAATTGAACTCAGGACTTTGCGCTTGCAAGGCAGGCTCGGTGCAACTGACCTAAATCCCCAGCCCAGATGTATTTTTAAAATAGAAATGTTACACCAGCCTGATCTTTTGCAAATGGTATAACCCCATCTCCACACCCCTCCTTGGGCCTGAACCATAAACTTTTGTTTTATTTATGAAATGGGTTAGCTTTTGAAACTACATCAATTCACTCCAGGCACTGGCATTGCTAACTAAGCCATGATGCTTTCTGTCCCAGTATGAAGCCGGAAAAAGAATTCCCGCAGAGTTAGTGAAGGCAGGGACCTATCTCACCAGGCACAAAACCATAAGAATTTAAATTAGGATAGGAATACTGAAAATGGAAAGGAAGGAATACAGACATGAGATTTAGCACCCATAAATGCTTTTGTTCTACAAACAGTGTATACAAAGATAAAGAAGTTGCAGTATTTGCCTTCACAAAATTCTTAATTATTGTCCTGAGACAAAATCTACATGGGACAAAGTCTAAATTGGTCACTTGTGTATATTTGTAAATTATATTCCTAAAGCTTAGCTCTCCAGCTCAAGAGAACACAGTTATTTGGAGGCAGAGTTAGGATATGCAATTGGCTTTCTTGCTCTTGATTCAGCACTCCCCCACCTCCCATGATACCTTTGGGACCACCAGAAAATCTAACTGTCTGGTTGCACTTTCTTCTTGTAATTAGAAAGTTTCCCATAAGTGTGGTATATTTGGCCCACTTGGATATTCCATTTCCTTCCCAAACAATCTACTACAGCATACGTCCTTTTTTGGACTGGGGGGATTGGACTCCTACTGTTGCTACAATAGGCCCAGAACATTGGTAGATGAGGGCTGCCACTAGGGAGAACAAGAGTTCTGGAGACGATTCTCATGTAGGGCTCTCTAGGAAGCATGACAAGGCAAAAGAAAGGGCTTGGTGTGAAGACCAAGGTTTGCTTCAGTCTCTCTAGTCGGGCAACCAGGGAGAAAGATTCCTGGAAAAAACATTGTATTTCAGGCCTCTAGTTTATTAATTTAACTTAATTTGCTAGTAGCTGATTTCTGTCAGCATGTATTTGAGTTTCGAATTTGACAAGGCTGTTTTAGAATGTGTAGGCACAAATATGGCTGCTTTCCAAACAAAACCAGAAATGTTTTTCTGGGGTGGTTTTGGAATTTACAAAGTCAGAAGTTGAGGGGACATAGAATGGGCATAATGAAGACCTACATAGCAAAGGGTACTGGGGTCATATTAGATGTATTAATACCCCCTGCTCTCTGCTCACACCCACACTGCACTTCCCTTTAGGTTTAACTGGGCTAAAACTTAATTGCCTTATTTCTTTGACAGTACTTTTAGTCAGAAAATAAAGGTGGAGTTTTACTTTTGTGTAGTCTTGTAAGCTTCTTCGTGGCAACACATCTTCTCAGCATTCTACAAATTAAGAACCAGTTGAGAGAGTACAAAAAACTGTTTTAGTTACCCAAGTAAGAATTCTTGTCATGCTAATGTGTAAGATATGGAAAAAATGCTTATGGGCCAGGCCTGCCAAGTACGAGCTCCTTGAGTTTAAGGTGTCGCCTCTGCATTTTCAGTGTTCGGTGATAGCATGTTCTTATCTGAAGAGGAGGAGGCTCTGAGTGTACAAAGGGAAGTCTCCAGCAATTCTCTGAGTGGGGTGGCATCAGGATGTCTTTTTGATCCTTAGTTGAACTCTGAATACCACTGTCCTATGCAAGCCCTCTTTCCAACTTGACCTCCATAACCCACCAGGAGAAGCTGCTGCGTGGAGGAAGCCTCCCACACTGGAGTCACGTGTCTTGGGCAAGTCATTCAACAGTGTAAGCCTCTCAGTTTGCTTTGTACACCCAGGATAACACTGACCTCAAGAAGCTCTGATGAAGAGCAGATGAAAGTATGTAGACTCGTTCTTACTGTTTTCCAAGTACAAAGGCATTAAGTTAACTCTCATATAATTAATAAACAGTTTTTTGGTTTGCTTTTCAATAGCATAGTTAGTGTAACCTATGTAGCCTGCTTGGAATTTCCCACCTGAGCTGCCTATCTACTACATAAATCGTGATATGCCATTTTAGCCTCTCCTGCCAGTAAGCAAGCATTCTTAAACCCATGATAGGCCTAAACATGGGTCTGGCAGCTGGGAATCGTAGGCATATTCCTTCCCCTTAAAAGAGTAGTTTCCTCATGTTTTCAAACATCACACACCCCATGTTCCCACCCCCATCGAGATGGCCTCTGTGGCTGCCCTTGGCATTAGCTTGGGGTGTTCCTCCTACTATCTACCCTTAAAGACTCTCCCAGCCCTTAAGAATTAGTTCAAGTTCTAGGTCTTTGCGGTAGCACAGTTCTTTCCAAATACTCCAGTTGTGCTAAGCTGCTCTAAATCCCTTTCTACACTAGTCTTATTTCCTCAGATCATAATTTGTTACCTCAAGGGTGGGTACTCTCTTACTCATTTCATAGTTCTCCTTCACTATTCAGCACAATGCTGGCAGGCTGAATAAAAATTTAATAAATAGGTATTGCGTTACCTTCAAAACAATGGGGCTGAAGCTGGCCGTGGTGGCACATGCCTGTAATCTCAGAACTCTAAGAAGCTGAGTCAGGAGGATTGTAAATTCAAGCCCAGCCTGGGCAACTTAGCAAGATCCTGCCTCCAAATAAAACAGTTTAAAAAAGGGCTGGGGATGTAGCACAGTGTGAAGGCCCTGGGTTCAATACCCACAAAAGAAAACCCCAAACAACGGCAGCAACAACAACAACAACACGAGGCTGACAGTGATCATAACCACAGATGGCACAGTCGACAGCAGATTAGAGCTCAGATTTGAAAGCACAGCAACTCCAGTGCCAGCTCTACTGCTTAGCAGCTCTGCAGAATGGGGAAGTAATATACTGGACTCATGAGTACAAAGTCCCCTGATCTATGAAGGGAAGACTACAGTGCCAGCCTGGGTATGTTGTGAGAACTGGACATGAATAATGCATTTAAAGTAACAGCAGGCTTGGGGACGGGGCTGGCTCCAGAAGTTAGGTCAGTATTTTGTTACAGTGGGGCTGGTGACACCATCATTGGCATCCCTGTCCATTCTTCACGGCTGAGCCTCTGTATTCTGGATGTTGTGAGGGAGCGTTTGGATATGGATAAAGAACTGAGAAGTGTAAGGATTTTAGGGGAAAAACACAGACCAGGGATATGAGGGAATGGGGTTTTCTGCCTCAGAGGCCAGGGAGTAGAAAAGGAGAGTTGAGAGTAAGGCGCATGGCACTCAGGCCCGTCAATGGCCTTGATGCAGGGATGTCTGTACCAGGACAGTGAGTATTCCATGACTGTTTTTTTTGGTACCAGAGATCGAACTCAGGTCCTTGTGGTTGCAAGGCAGGCGGCGGAACCACTGAGCTAAATCCCTGGCCTCCATGACTGTTTTAACATGTGAACCAGACACTGACACTTTGGATACTAAGAAACAGCCAGAATCCTGCAATTTCAGAAAAGTACATAAACAGCAAGAGCAGAAGAATGACAGCTGGAAAACAGTAAGTGCAGGTGCAAATAAGCAAATTTAAAGCAACCTGAGAAAAGAACACTAGCCCTAAACTCCTATTCTGAGGAAGTGACAGTGAGGTCTTTTCCGGATCCTGAAATGAAGATTTTTCTTCCTGCTTAAGGATTTCTCAGATTAGGAAAAAATGTACTACAAAGGGAGAGTGGCAACCAATATTTACTAGACAAGTGTATATGCTTTATATCATTTTGTTCTTACTACCAGATTGCTAGATTGACATTATTTTCCCATTTTAGAGAGGAGGCAAAAGCTCAAAGAAGTTATATCATTTGCTCATCTAGAGGAATGGTGGAATGACCTTTAACTTGTCTTCAATTAACCACATCCTGGTTCCCACTGGGGTGTAATAGGAAGGCAAGTGGTTTGGCATTATTTTTGGTGGGGAATAATTTGTGCCTAGGTTTGTAGTTACTCAGGGAAATGGACAGTCAGCGAAGTCTGGTTTTTAGATAGTTTCAAGAAGGAGGCAAAAAAAATGCTGCAAGGAGACAGCCTCTAGGCATAAGATTTTTTTTCTGAAACCCAAAATTATAGTAGCCCAGAGGCTTGCACGGTTGTTTTAATTTGCACATATATTTGGGAGAATTGATTTAGGGTTCATGCAGAGTGTCATATTACCATTTGGCTAGGGCCACTTTTTTTTTTTTATCCTTTGCTGTTTTACTGTAATTGCCAACTAAAAGTTATTTAATGCTGGAAGCTTCAGTGATTGCTCAGATGGAAGTATAGAAAATATTTTCAGAATGGGAAAGGGCACATGACCACACATTCTTAACCCTGTCCTCATACTTTTTGCCAAAAATTTTAGCTTTAGAAATTCATGAAGTCTTGAGTTTGCTAATATGTGTAGTTTTATCTGGTTGCTGAGTAATTTATTTCAAACTTCAAAACTCTGCATGAAATGAATGACTGGATTTATTATTTACCTAGGATAGGAGAATCTTCAAACTCCAGCTGGCTGCTTCTTTTGCAGATGAAGTTTTATTGGAACTCCACCATACTGGTTTAAGTACTATCAATGGCTGCTATCACACTATGAAGGCAGAGTCGAGTAGCTGGGGCAGAAATAGGGCAGCCCACAAACCCTAAAATGTTGACTATTTGGTTTTTTACCAAAAAATTTGGCTAACCTCTGACCTCAATGTGAAAAGATTTCACTTTTGGTTTGTCTCAATTTTCTTTCTTTTCTCTTTCCTTTGTCCCTCCTTCCATCCCTCTCTTCCTCCCTCCCTCCCTTGCCTTTTCTTTCTTTCTTGTGGTCCTGGGGCTTGAACCTAGCGCCTTTGTACTGAGCTATATCCCCAGACCTTTTACTTTAAATTCTGACACAGTTTCACTAAGTCACTAAACTGCCAAAACTGGGGTTGAACTTGAGACCCTCTTGCCTCAGCTGCCCAGAGTGGTTTTTCATTTATACAAAACAATTTAACTCATATTTCAGAACTCTGCCATTTGCTAAGACAACACTTCTGGGAAGAATAAACTGCTAGTGGCATCTCTGGACAGCCCCCCCCCCCCCCCCCGCACCCCGGCTTCTGGGGGACAGGCAATGCTGTCTCTATGCTTCACCTGAGCTGCAGGTTGTCATGCCATCACACCTGATGTCCTCTCACGCTCTCTACCTGCTGACTCTCGATGGTCATTTCTATGATCTTTGCACTGACTCTCAGTACTTTTTTTTTCTTTTTTGCTGCAGCTTGTGTATTTATTGGGATGGTTCCTAGTTCCCTGGCTTGCTATTCTTATACTTTTCAACTGGGGAAAACATTTGTCATCTCCATTTCTTTTAGCTCTGAATAGGAAACAAGCCAAACCAAATCGAAACTGGTTTATTTTCCCCTCCCTATCATTTCTGCCTCTAGTTTTTATATTATCTGCAAACTTGGAAACTGCATTTCACAGGCTTATGACTTTTGCATATAGCATTATTCACAACTGTGGTTCTGAAATTGACCCTGGAGGGATTTTGCATCTGATTTTCTTTCATTCTGAGAAATTGCTATCTGTGGATACTCTGTATTGCCCAAGTTAAAACTTTCCAAATATTCCCAGTTCATCTCCTATTTAACACCATTTTGGAACACTGTCCAAACCTTTCCAAGAAGTTTAAGCATTTAGAGCCTACAGATTTCCCTTTTCTGCCAGGTCAGATATGACGGCAAAGAACGTTAGTAGACGTGTGCATCCTTTCCTAGGGCTGGCTTTGGGCTGAAGACTTCCTGTCACACTGTGCTTCCTTAGATACCTTTTGGCCCCAACTCTTTGAACAATTACCTAGAGCATTTCCCACCACCAAGTGAAGCTTCTTCCTGTGGGATGTCCTGGAAGCCATTGTGATACAGTGGCCTAGGTCTAAACCACAGTGACTATGGATGCTGACAAGTGAATATGCACTGTGTGTGTCAGGAACATTACAGACATGATTCCTGCTGCTCACAGTGATGATCTGGGGAAATGGCCCCCGAAGGCCCTTATATTAAAGGGTTAGTCTCCAACATGTGGCACTTCTGAGAGGTGGTGGAAACTGTAAGAGTTGAGGCCTGGTGGGAAGAACTCAGGTCCTGGGGGATGTGCCACCCCAGAGGACACCCATGAGGCAAGCAGCTACCTCTGCCTCACACTCCCACCACAATACACTGTGTAAGCCCAGGCCTGAGCAACAAGGCCAGGGACTACACCTCCAAAAGTGTTGGCTAACACAAACCTCTCCTCTTTTACATTGATTATCTCAGGTATTTTGTTACAGTGATGGAAAACATCTCTATTCCCGATATTCTGAAAGGCAGAATAAAACTTAGCGTTGGGCTTTTTTAGTGTGATTTCAATTTAACTAGCAAGAAAAGGAAGATTCTGAGGGTTTAGAGTGGACTTGTAACATGAGTGGTAGGACTGGGATCTGTGCCTCAATGCTCTGACTCCAGTCTTCTGTCTCCTGCTGTCACAGGCCACCCTCTGTGTTGCGTGATGTGTTACCAGGATGACTATTGTTCTGGTGAAGAGGATGGGGAGAACAAAATGAACACACCCAGACTCAGTAGAGAAGAAAGTAGAGAAGAAGGAATACAGGAACATCCAGAAACTCCATGGAAGAAGTCCTTTCCCATAATTTTATGTAGGCAAAATATCACCTATGAGCTACCTTCCATCACAGAGGAATAAGTATTTTCCTCCAAGTATGCAGTTTCATAATATTCTTCATGTTCATTTGCATTCTTTCTAAAAAAATCCCATATTCTTGGGGAAAGACTTGTTTAAACATGCTTGATGACCTGTATCAGCTGAACCATGGGCAACATATAACAACTGGCTCATTCTTGGTCTCACAGTGTTAAAGAGGAGGCGGAGACTTCTCTGCCGGTGAGATACTATCAGGATATTTGGGTCTGTCCTGGAGGCGGTGATCAGCTTTTATTCCAATCAGGTAATCCAACCTTGTTGCTGATTTTGGATAATCTGGCTCTTTTTTTCTCTAAGGAAATCAACAGTGTCCTCACAGGTATTGTTTCTAGAGCTGGACTCGGATTCAGGAATGCCAATCATATCTGTTCATGTTATGTGAGGCTCCTGGCATGAGATGTGGGAGGGGTTATTTGCCACATTCTTCAGCTAGGAGTGTGGTGTGTGTCACACTCTGCCCAAGTGCAAGTTAGAGTCAGCTTTTAGCTGAACTGCAACTTGAAATGTGACGAAGAGCTCAGTGTTTATCCAGAGTAACTTAAAAGCAAGGAGCAGTTTAACTTCAGCTTGCTAATGTCTCGGTGTCACAAGCCATCAGCACAGTCAACACACGCAGCCTGGTAAACTCTGCAGAGATGGGAAGGGGAGCTGGAGAAAGAGGAAGAGGGGAAGGCTGGGGGGAACAGAAATGATCGAGATTTGATACATGTATGTACCAGTTCCATTAACACAAATGTGATTATGTATCACAAACATATACTGATAAAAACATCAGAAAAAATATTTTCCTCCTCTACAAAAAAAAAAGAACTGAAAAGAAAATACAGAGCGAGACTCCTGGATAGAAACATGCCAACATTTACTGAGTGCCTAACGTGTGCCCAGCACTGCGCACATTTACAGGTGGTTATATATATGTAAAGGTAGAGCTACCAGGAGAAGAAAAGGCTATCCCTATAACAGATGTGCACAAATGAAAACAAAAGCCTCATAAATTGGAACCCAACTGCCTGGAATATTGAATGTTAATTTATGCTGGGTCTAGTTGACTTTAGCGGATTCCTTACAAAACAATGGGAAGTCCATGCACTCAGTCAGCTAGAAATCAATAAAAAGAAATATTCCCCAGAGTCAGGCTGCCGTGGGCTCAAACTCCAGCTCTACCACTTGTTATATACAAGACTTTGAGCAAGGAAACAAATGTCTATGTACTCCAACATCTGTGGAACTGAGACAGTAATCTCTAAAGCTTATTGCAAAGATAAACGAACACCCGAAACTCAGTGTAATTGCCCAGTAAATGTTAGCTAGGATGATGATGATGATGATGATGACGATGACTATGACGACTTCTCCATGGGTCTGCATGGAGTGGGAGACGAGGTCTTCACTCTGATCTCATTCATTCTGCAGCAGTGCTTTTCACATCGCATCGTTTTGGCCACAGAAGCTCAGTATTTCCCGCGTCTCCTCTAGTGGACAACATGTGGGCAGGGAGGTAGTGTTTAGTTAGGAGTGGGATTCAGTGTGGAGCTCGGCCACAGCTAAATATCAGATACCAGAAGTCTGCAAAGCCCTGCAGACCACAGCCTCTCCAGCAGTGAGGACACCTCTATCCTAAACACTGTCCTCCATCTGCTCATCCCTCTGTTCATTCATTCATCAGCTCTTTGTTTGCTGAGTGTCATCAAGTTCTTAGAATTCTGGAGAAAATAAGGTCCATTCTTAAGTATCTGCCCTGGAGGAGATTAACATAATCCAGAAGGTAATTATAAAGACAACAGTGGTAAGAGGTGAGCTAGGGTACAGGATGTGTGACACAGGTCATGGTAGGCCATTGGACTGGCCTTGAGGTTAGGCTTCCCAGGAAAGGGGAGGAGTTGGAGAAGTGGGTTGGAAGTTTCCAGGCAGCTTCCTGAACAACGAGTAACTGAGCATTACCGAAGGGCGGAGCTCAGTGCTGGGAGGCAGGTGTGGTAAAAGATGAAGCCAGAGAAACTGTAGATGTCAGAAGTTAAAGACGAATACCTTGCAAAGGCACTGGAACCTTATCCTTGTGGATGACAAGCCAGAGTTTCAGGCAGGGGAGCAGTGACAGGTTTGCTAGGAAGATGCTCGGGGGTAGAGAGCAAATGTCCAGCATGGGGTGGTACAGAGACAGAAGTTACACGTTAGACTTGGAGGGCCACTACACTCCTGGATGTCTAAGTTTTTGTTCATTTTAAATAACCCAGTTAAAGATATAAAAGTTATTCTTTTAAAACTCTTTCTAACCTGGATTTGAATCCCAGCTCCAACACTTACTCAGTGTGTCGGGAGCTCCCATAAGTTAACGTCTCTGTGCTCTGTTTCACTGACTTTTAATGATCCTTTAAAAGCCACTCTTAAAAAAAAATTTTTTTTAAAAAAAGCCACTCTTTTAAAATCTATTTTAATTCTTTGTATGGGACAAGGGCTTGCTGTGTACTCCAGGGAGGCCTTAAACTTTTGGCGGCCCTCCTGCTTCAGCCTCCCCAGTGCTGGGATTACAGCTGTGTACCACCATGCCCAGTTTACAAGCAATTCCTATCGCTCTTTAAAAAATATCAAAACCAGTGGCTGTAATTTGCCATCCCCCTGTCTGAAGAAGGCAACTATAGGTATAGAGGCTAATGCAAGAATCTAGAGCTGCCAAAAGCAAACCACAGCAGAGGTGGTAAAATGAGACAGAAGCAGTGGGATGAAAGAACTACCAGAGAGTTTGAGAATGACCAAGGAGGAAAGAAAAAACATTCCAGCTTGGGAAGTTGAATGGACAGTGTGCTCCTCATTGAGGTTGGGATTCTGCAATCTGGACTTGAATTTTAGGTGTGTTGAGTTCCTACTTGTGGAGTGTCTGAGCGAAGACATTCAATAGAAGTGAAGTTTGGCCTGCTGCTGGGTATAGGGGAGTCACTGGCATAAAGGGAAGCACTAGGGCCACAGAGTTCACGGGTACGTATAGAGACTCCAAGAGGGTAGATGAGTGGTAGGAGGGAGGCCACAAAGAATGAGAAAGAACATCCCCAAGCAGTAGGAAGAGGACAAGGTCCATGTGGTGCTTAAGGTGGCAAAAATGTCTTTTAAAAAAGTGGTTAGCCTGCATAATCCTGCAGAGAGGTTAAATTAGATATGACATGTTTTAAGAGAGATGACTTTCTTCTTTCTGAACAAAAAGGAAATGATTTTTGGGGGGTGGGTGCAGGGACAAGTGTATGCTGCATGGAGCCCTTGAGTATGAGGTGGGCAAGTAAAAGCTAATTCTACAATAAATTATGCAGAAATCTTAAGTAGAATTTTAAAAAGCTCATGGGCTGTGGGTGTTGCTCAGCGGAAGAGCACTTGCCTAGCACTTTTAAGGCCCTGGTTTCCTCCCCAGCACCATATGCATGAAAAGGGACTAGCTAAGAATTTCATAACTAATAAACCTGGGGGTGCTAAATATGGAAAACAGTATTCTACATATGAAGTATCTGGGGGTGTGAATTGCTACCTGAAGGCCAGAATATTTATGTTTTCCATTAATGTACCTGCCCCACAACATGAGCCTAGCATACTTTTCTTCTGAAGGACTTTGCAGGGCAGCAACATGGTGAAACAATTGATTCCAGATCTGGAACAGCTGAAAAGATGCAGCAATGAAAGCAAAAAGAAAATGGGGCCAGATTCTGTTGTGTTCAAAAGGCCCTGGAAAGAACTTACGAATACACCTGACGCTTGTGCAGAGCAGCCCACTGCAGTTACCCCTCTTTGCTCTCAGCCTGAGCCAGGAGGCCACATGTAGTAAACCCTAGCCCTCCCAGGGCCTTTCCAGAAAACTGGCAATAGATCCGAGGTCTACTTCCACTATGTCTGCTTCCACTACACGTGGGCACCTGTGTGTTCCCCATCAGGTCTCTCTCCGAGTCAAGGCCCACTGTGACGGAACATAACCCATATATAGAGGGCTTGGTGGTAGTCTAGGAGGAAGGATAGGAAAGACAGGAGAGTGGGTGGAAAAGTGAATGTTGCAATTCCTGTTCTGTTTGCTTCCACCAAGTCTTTTACTGGAACTAAAAGCAAGTGTGTAGTTCTACTTTGAGACTCACCTTCCTCTCTTCTTCCTGTCTTAGTGCTTCCTAGAGGTGGTTCTGGGACCTCCAGTTTCAGAATCATCAACAAGATGATGTTTAAATGCCATTACATTTCTACCACAGGTAGAGATTCTAGGGCTGGGGAGTATTTGTGAATCTGCATTCTGACAATTTTCTGTTAATTAATTATTATTATTACCAGAAAATTATTATTCTGGTAATTATTAAATTTGGGAACCCCCTTCTGTTTACTTTATAAAAACTTAGAAGTTTAAAGAGCAAAATTCTGCCAGGTGCAGTTTTACACAAACTGAAGGTCTAAGGTATTTTATTCTACACCATCCCGCTAGTGTTGTTTGCTCCTGGAGAGCAGTGTTTCTACTTTGTCTGCTCCCTGCTGTGCCTATCACTCCAGCACATCAGATATGCAGGTTTAACTGCAGTGTCAGGGGCTCTGTGATAAATGGGTGGTTTGGGGTTGTGGTTTGGGTAGTCAGTCTGTAAAAGGTTTGGTGTCACTGGTCACTCAGCTCTCAGCACACATGTAACCTCCTCAGGGCACCAAATTACACCCCTGGGGTTTAATTATCTGCCCAGAAACACTTATCACCATTTGATATCTTCTTGTCTGCTCTTCTGTATTTGTCTGGCTCCATTCATTCAACAGTTGGTTACTATTATTTATGACCATTACTGTCAGCATGGAGGAAACAGCAGTGAGGAAAGTCTCGCCTTCATGGAGTGCAATCAGCAAGTAAGCATGTGACAAGTCAGATGGTGGTGAAGTTATATAAATAAGACAGCAGCGGTGAAGAGACAGAGCCAGGAGGGCACTCTTTTTCCTAGGGTACCAGGGAAGCTCTTTTTGACTGGTGCTATTTGAGTAGAACTCAAAATGGAGTCAACTCCAAGAGAAAGAAAACTCCTTCTTCTTCGCCCATCACAGTGTTGCCAGCAAACTGATTTATACTGCCATACAGTGGGTAGATTACTTAACACTTATAAAATGAATAATTATGCATACCTCTCTCTCAGCACTTCTAGTACTGCATTTACTGCTTTGGCTTCCTAACTAGACTTTGGGTTTCATCAGTAAGGAATGCATCTTCTTTTCCTCCATCCTCCGAATCTAACATGGAGTCTGAAATTGGAATGTTTGTTGAATAAAGAAAGAAGAAAGTGGGGATTATGAGCCAGTCTGTCACAACACACTCAAAAATACCCTGGAAACTACTGCTTCAGAAGTTGATATATGCTTCTGTTACCCTGTCCTAGCTGAATTTCTTCCCTGCCTTCAGGACAGGATGCCTGTAGGCCGGAAGTCACTGCAGGTGGGCCAGCCCAAACTTGCTGCTAGGACAGCTGCCAGGGGTGCCATGAGACCACCTCTAACTTCACTATCATTCCATCTGTACACCAAAGGGCCCATCTCCCCCAGCACCATGACCACGACAATCGACAATCTCCATAACAACCAGGAAGAACCATGAAAGCAGCAAAAGATGGGGTACCCAAATTTCCAGGAAATCTCTGCTTATTTCCAGAGAAGACATGTTTATTTCTTCATTTTATTAGCCTATTACTTCCCATCATTTCTTATATCTTATATCTATAAGCTTCCCAACACCTGTGGTTAGAGAATCTGATTAGCAGATTTATCTTCTACTTCTGTTCTTGGCCAAGAATAAAACTCTCTTTTGCTGCTCAATTTGAGCTCAGAGTTGTCATTGCTTCCATAATTTAAGAGGGATAAAGAACCCAGTTTGGAGTCAGAAACTGGGGACAGTTCTAAGAATCATATTAATTTATTTCAACTAATAAATTATACGTATGATGAGACTCAGTGGTCTCTGAGTTGTCAGTGATCCTTTCATAAAACTAATTTCTTTTAAATCACGTTTTTATTACTTAAAAGCTGAAGATATTACAGGCTTCTTTCAGTGACTTTCTTTTCATCATGACCTGTTCTGGCCAGTTCAGGTTTTTTACAATATACCCTAAGAAGGTGCAGAGATGTACAGAGCAAAAGGCAGCTGAATCTCGCAGACGCCCAGAAAGGTGGATTTGGGGGCTGAGCAAACCAGACGAACTGAACTCTGACACTGGGCACTTGGGCACTTCGCTGTAAATACACGCGCATTTCTGAATGCTACCAGACTCAGGCATGATGACAAGCAATGAGGGGTGACACAGACGAGGTCGCGACAGTCCACGGCACCCCCTGCACGCTCCTGCACGCTCTGAGCAAGTACCTTCACTCTCTTTCCTCAAACAGAACTTGGAAAGCTGTACAGAAAGCTAAGCTCCAGCTATATTTCTTACTAGCCAGTTAAGTAAAATGGAATGGTTATGCCAAACATCAGAAACAAATTTCTTATTTTTCCTGGCACCATGCAGTTCACATACACTGAAAAGCATTTTCAAGGCTAGATCTAGGGGAAAACATTATGATGGCAAAAACTGCCTGTGGCCTCAACATGCCTTCCCTCTTAATGCTCTCCCTCCCCCAGCCAGAGACCTGGCCATGCAGTCTCTGTTGTCTTAGCCCAACACACTTTCTGTATATTCTTAGCAGCTGGCTACCATGTGGCTTTTTCTAGCAAGATTTCACTGAACTCTTTCCATCTTAAAGCTACTGGGGCTAGCATCTCAATGCCCAATAAGAAAAAACTAAAAGGCTAAAGTGGTGTTTCTTAAGTGCTGTTTCAAGAATTATTGGTGTTCCTAAAATTACTAAGCCCCAAAATTGTTCAGTGATCAAAGGAGTACTTTAAAAGCACTGCATACTGTATATTTTCCACTTAGTTACAACACTTATTGGAATGTTTAAAAGAGTTAAAAAATGGAATAGCCTAAATAATTTTCAGTTAGGGGATAAATGCATTCAAGAACAGTAATCAGCTGTTTAAAAGGTGATATGGAGATCTGCATACTATCCTGAAAATGTCTCACCATGTGAAATAAAAACTGAGCCAAACTTCTGAACATGACTAATATCCTATTAAAAACTCAAGCTTATCATGTTTATATTTTTACAGAATACAGTAAAATATATAAAAATTCTAAGTGGATGTATTCCAAATTATTAAGAGTGACAGACCTCAGGGAATAGGATTTGAGGGAAGGAGACTTGTACTTTTGACTTTACAGAGTATGATATCATTTGAATTGTTTCATACCTCTTTACTGTTTTTATAATAAAATGACCAATTAAGAAACAGACATTAAATGCAGTAGTAAATGTCTCTGCTTAGCTTTAACTCAGCTTTTCCGGAAGTCACGCACTCACTGAACCTCTGACTGTAGAGCACTCAGAGATAATACTGAAGCTGCCGAGCTCATGACTCCGGATCACCATCATCAGAAGGGTTTTAACCTCTGGCAGCCATCCCTAAGTGAGGAAAGGAATGGAAGGGACCCAGAAGTCTCCTCGCAGATGGTCGTTACTCAGCTAACGCCACCTATTGCTGTGGTTTGAGCCATCGCAGAGATCACAAGAGACAGTGTATACTGAAAGTGTGGCACAGAGCCTGGTGCACAGGTAGTGTTCAGAAAATACTGTCGCTATTACTCCTACCACGCTGGCTGTTAGCATTGCAGATGGCTAATGCAACGGGATCAGTAAGTGATCCTGCTGTCATCCCAACAGCGACATATCAACATTGAGACATCCAGAGACAGCAGGATGATTAAAGAGGTCCCACTGGGAAGGAAAGACTTCTGGAACAGTGGTTCTGTCCCGCACAGATGGAGGGCGGCCTCACCTAAGGGGGGCAGCAGATGTCGACCCTGGGGCCCCATGCATGGAGTAGGGTCCGCTGTCAAAGCTTTGCAATTCCAGCTCACAGAGTCGGCACTGTACACAATGATGCTTTGGCCTGGTGCCTTTCTGCTGAGAGTCAAGGCTACCCAGACAGTGTCTCGATTGTCCCTGGGGCTCTGGTAGGTTGGGTGGGCAGGGCTGTTCTTCCCTTGTAAAAATAAGAACATGTCGTCCTTCCCATTTGCTTCAACAGCGCATCAGTGCCGAGAGAGGCGATTCCAGAGGCCCGTCCACAGCCCTGCCCTGGCACACCCTTCCTTTCCCGTCCCTCCTTAGCCGTGCTGCACACTCACCTGTCACTGAAGCGAATCTCCTCCCCGTTCCTGGCCCAGCTGATGGTAGGCCTCGGGCTACCCACAGCCTCGCAATTCAGCAGCACGCTCAGGGTCCCGCTGGCCAGGACTACAGTCTGCCCTAGGTGGGTGACGACCTCAGAGGCCGAGAGCTGCTGGGCTGCAGAGATCTTCCGCAGGATGGTGGGCTTGCGGGGGGGCCTGCCCAGGCCTTGGCCAAGCAAGGCGCTCGCTGCAGGGAGACGCTGCTCTGAGGGCCTCCGGGGCCCGTCCTGGGCTCGGGGGCGGCTGCGGAAGACGTCCCAGGCCAGCTGGGCCACCAGGCGCTGGCGGTGGAGCTCGCGCAGCGCCTTGGGCTGCTGAGACAGGTTCCTGAGGACATCGTCCAGGCGCTTCTGCTCGGCCACCAGGGTGCCGGGGAGCCGCAACAGGGCCTGCGCGGCGCTAGCGCGCTCTGAGGACACGTTCCGCTGCACAGCTGAGTCCTGCAGCTCCGTGGAGGCCAGGAGCGCCTCGGGCCAGCCCGCGTGCGCCAGCAGCCCGGAGACTAGGTCATCATAGCGGCCGCCGGGGCTGGGCCCCTCGCCTGCCTCGCGCCCCGGGGCCCTGATGAGCCTGACCTCAAAGCTCTCCTGCGCAGGCCCGGCCGAGCAGGTGTACACACCGGTGTCCGAGGGCCGCAGGCGGTGGATCTTCAGATGGCCGAAGGGTGCCACGGTGACGTGCGCCGAGCTGGCAAGGGCCCGGCCGTCCTTCTCCCACGTGAGCGCCAGTGGCGGCCGGGGCGGCCCACGCGTGCGGCAGCGCAGCACCACGGCCGTCCGCGGCAGCAGGTAGGCCACGCCGCCCATGGCAAAGTGCAGCCTGCGCTGCCGCCGTGTCTGCACGTACACGTTCCGCGCCGCCGCGATAAGCGGCCCGGGCCTGGTGGGCAGGCGGCTGGGGCCTGGAGAGGAGCGGGGAGAGAGGCCTCAGGGGCTGCTGCCGGTGCCCGCTCGCCCACCCAGGGGCCCATCGCGCCCAGAGAGCCGTGGCCGCCCGTGGGGCTGCGGGACCAGCGGAGGCCAGGAAGGCAGCTCCTCGTGAAGGAGGACAAAGGCAGGGAGATGCCTTCCTTCAATGCCTGCCTCCATGCCCGCGCTCCAGAGCGGTGGACAGCGGGAGGCCCGCTCCAGCTCGAGAGGAGCACACGAGCAATCGCTGGAGGGTGCAAAGGCCCAGCATGGACAGGGCCATGGCATTGGCATTAGGAGCGGTCCCCGGCTCCCTGCCTGTGGCCTGCCCAGCTCCCTGCCTGGCCTCCGCGAGCGGCTTCTGCCAGCCGAGACTCCTCCCGAGCTGTGCCCTGTGGCCGTGGTCTCCCAGCTCTGTGGCCTGCTGTCCCTGGGCTGGGTAGGGAAGGCCCCGCAGCTTGGCCGCTCTGAACAGCGTCCCCCCCCCCCCCCCCAGCCCGGCTACTCACCTGCGCAGGCTTCCAGCATGCAGGGCCTGATAGAGGATGAGAAGGGCAGCGGGGGGCAGAGACTGGAGCTGACCACAGTGGAGATCCCAGTCTGCAGCACCTTCAGGCAGACAGCGCTTCGTGTCTGCGTGCCCTCCCCGCAGCTGGTGGAACACTGGAGGGGAGAGAGGAACGAACATCACACTCAGGCCCTGCACAGTGCGGATGCCCAGCTCGCTTCAGTATGAGACAAGTTGCCTGGAAAACAACTACCACCGAGAGACAAATACTAATTATGATGCAACAACGTAGACTACATGTCCTTCTGTGGCATATTCTACTCTTACAATTTTTTATTCTGGTTTCCTATAGGCATTTTACCTGTTTTTATTTATGTGGCTTTGCAGTTAACAGAATTATAGAGTCCTGTGTTCAAATCTCAGCTCAATATTTCACTAGTTGGCAAGTTACTTAAACTCAAGTCTGTTTCTACGTATGCTACTCCAGGAGTTAAATGAGATGATATGTTTGAAATTCTCTCCACAGAAATGACAATACTAATCCTTTCCTTCTTCCTTCAAAATAAGTAATATTTTAATGCCTACTATTAAATAATTTTTATTAATTTACTTTGCTTAAGGTAAAGTACAGGATAGTTTCTAACCTCAAGGATCAGTCATTCAAATGAAAAATCCAAATGCATTGTTAAAATGAATTAGTGGATTAAAGAAATATAAATTCAAAATATATAAATAAAAAATATAAATCAAAATGCCTGGAGATATCACTTTATATCTATTAGAATGGTCATATTAAACAGACAATAATTAACAGTAAGTCAGTGGCTTAAATGTGATCATGGTTCTGCAAGGTGATTCTTGCTAAAATATCTAAGCTTTTTGTTGTAACTGAAATCATTTTAAAAACATTTATAAAGCTGGAAATGATCACATGCTGTTTTTTTCATTGTCAACAGTGCTATGTCATTTTATGTATGTTCCCGATGCTTATGGAACTCTCCCAAAATAAAGTTATTCCAAAAGAGCAAAGAAAAAAAACCCCAGACAATAATAAGTGTTGATTAAGATGTGGAAAATTAGAACCTTCATACATTGCGAGCAGGAATGTAAATGATAGAGGGGCCTTAGGAAACAGTTTAGTAGTTTATTAAAAAGTTAATTTACCATAGGACTCAGAAATTTTACTTCTAGGTATCTACCCAAGAGAAATGAAAATATACATGCATATAAAGATTTGTACGTGAATGTTCATGGCAGCATTATTCTAATAGCCCCAAAGTGGAAACAACTAAATATCCATCAATTGTTGAATGGCTAAATAAAATAAAGTATGTTATGGAGTATTATTTTATGAGGTTTTTATGAACAATACTGCTACAGGCTGAGACTGAAGGCATGTACTATTACATCCCACTCAAATGTTTGGATTTTGAGATTCAAAAGTAAAGTCCTAGGGAGGGAGGAAAATGGCAGAATAATGATCAGCAGCAAAATTCAGCCTCTCTGAGATCTGGAATGCAGACACTGGAAAATAACAACTCAGCAAAGAAAAAAAGAGAAGTAGATTGCTGGGAATTGGAAAGGACTGACAAGAAAATTGGAAGCTACAGAGAAGTCGGAGAGATGGTCCACAATGCAGAGAAAACAAAACAAAACAAAACAATATGGACTCTTTCCCTAGCTTGCAGCTCACGGGGAGTGGAATCTGACTCCCTAGAAATAATGTTAGTGCCCAGGACTGTGAAACCTAGGGAGAAACAGTGGTGGAGCCCATGGCCTTTGTGAACTGGAAAAGTAGCATGGGGTTTTGATCCAAAGGGACTCCTTCCACATGGCAGGTTAACAGCTGGAGAGGAAATCCAGCCTGGGTGACCACCATATTGATAGAGAGTGCTCAGTTGGGTGCCATTTTGGGAAGGGTTGATTCAGGACTGAGAATTAACTGGGACTCAGAACAACTGAACAATAACTTCACTTCAGAGCTCCCAGAGTTTCCTTCTCACAGTGACTGGGTGAGAGACAGCCAGAGGAGACAGCTCTGGATGGGGAGTGGGCTAGAAAGAAATCCCCCTGAGAAATCTAAGCTCAGGCCAGGAAGGCCATGTTGAATACCCCATGGTGAAAAGTGGGGTCTGGTTGTGTTGAACTCAGAAATGGCTGAGTTTGAAAGAACCAGTATTAAATATTTGAACCCTTGCCCTGCTGCCTACATCCAGCATAGATCTGAGGTCCGATTGCCTTCCCTTTCTACCAGTGTGAGCAAGTACACATCTAAGTGGGAGCATGGCCATGCCTGGGATAAACAGAGGGGGCTCCAGAATAGTGGGGGCCCCCTTACAAACCCACAGGCTGTAGGTGAGGTGGAGAAAACTGTCTTGGTTTAATCTAAGACTGAAGATCCTGGAAGGAAACCACTTGTTCAAAAATACAGATAATTTTTTTTTTCTGTATTGGGGCTCACTCTGCCTCGCCTCTTTCTTCTTCACCGGTTTAATGGGCTTGGGGAATTTTCCTTTGTCCTTTTTTTCCCCCTTGCTTTTTTCCCTCTTTTTTCCCTTTTAATTTTTGCATTTTTATTCTCTATATTATTTATTTCTCATTGTTTTTTTCCTATTACCTTTATCTAATTTATAAATATTTTTGTACTCCTTAATAGGATCTTTCATCTCACTTTTCTGTCCTTCTATTTCTCATGGTTTAATTTTTCAAATTTTTCTTCTGGCATTCTCCCACTCCCAACCCTCTGTATCTTTAATAACGTAATCGTTAAGCTTTATTAACCTTTAGTTAGTTAACTCTATGTTACTACTGTTGAATTCTTTTCCACCATTATTGGAGTTATTGTTATCTCATTTAGTGAGTATTTTCTGTATGTCAACATTTGGTTTGCCTTAGTGTTTATACTATAATTATATGTTTCTTTTCTAAAGTTAAGGGTAGTACATTATCAGTTCTTATGGGATGTAAATATTCAGTTTGTCTTGGACAATATTACTGTTGTTGATTTACTTGATATTGCCAGGGTTGCATAGTTGTTGTTATTAATGGGTTTTTTGTGTGTGCCAATACCCAGATTACCTTTGTGACATTAAAAATACTGTGATTCATTCCCAGAGAATTGGGTGTTGGGCCAATTACACTGCATCCTTCCTTCCCAAATTAACAGAGGTGGTTGGACCTTGCAACAGAGGCAAAAGACTAGAAAGAAACTCCCTGCTCTGTTAGCCATGGTCTGAGTGCATAATTGAAGAGCAGATTAAAGAGATCTCTGCATTAGCAGCAAACTCTTTCAACTATAAGTGACTGAAAAGCTAAGGACAAAAACAAACTATCACAAAACAATAGAAATAAGGCAACAAAATGCCTCCCCAAACTTCTAACTCCTTCAAAGCTGATCCATGAGGTATTAAGGGAGAGGAAAGCGAAAGCCTCACAGCTGAATTATTTGAAATGATAACTGAGGAGTTTAAAAAACAGATCAATAAGGTGCTCAGTGGGCTCACAGAAAATATAACTAATAAAATAATGGACTTTATAAACAAATTGATCAGGGAGCTTGCAGAAGACACTAAAAAAGGTAGCTGAACTAAACAAAATGATATAAAATGTGAATGACTCATTTAGTAGGATACTGAAGTCCAGGAAGAGGTTCCACACAAAAATCCAG
The DNA here is from genome assembly GCF_053883595.1 of Heterocephalus glaber. NCBI lineage: Eukaryota > Metazoa > Chordata > Mammalia > Rodentia > Bathyergidae > Heterocephalus > Heterocephalus glaber. The sequence continues at coordinate 33,550,662 of NW_028258317.1, forward strand.
GAGATTAAAAATTATATAGAATGCATGGGCAGCAAAAGTGACTAAGGTGAGGATAGAATATCAGAGTTAGAAGATAGGGATGTTTTCAAAGACCAGTTACTCAGAGATACCTTAAAAACAACAAGAAAACATGAAAAATGGATCCATCAGCTACTAGATGATGCAAGGAAAATTAATCTAAGATTAATGGAATAAATGAAAAACCAGAAGGTAGCACAATAGGCTTAAATAATCTATTTACAGAAAATAATAGAAAACTTTCCAAATATTGGGAAATAATTAAACATATAGATAAGTAGGGTATATAGAATCCCAAATAGCCATGATCAAAAGAGCATTTTTCCATGGCACATCCTAGTCAAAATCCCAGAAGTCCAGTACAGGGACAGAATCTTAAAACCTGTTAGAGAAAAGCAATGAATCACTTTTAAGATGTAGCAGACACCTCTGCCCAGTATTAGCAGGCTATGATGGCACAAGCTTCTTACCCTTCCATAATTTGGCTTTGTTACATTGGAAGTAGTCCAATCAGCTAAGTTCACTTCCAGTCAAGGTCAACTCGGCTTCAGCTAAATTCATCCCTTCAGAATTAACCGTTTGTTCTCTTCAGCAAAGATATGCTTGTGCCCTCATTTTACAGTCCTGCCTGCTTGATACTTGTTATCAACAGGTGTCCCAAGTCCTGCCCAGTTTTCCCCCTTCCCACATTTGTAATGAATAAAAACTGGATGTCCTGGGAGTTGTCTTTGCTGCCCAGAGCAGCTTAGATCAGCCCCAAGACTCAGTTTCTCTCAAGTCTCTGTCTTTGTGTTTCTTTTAATTCCCACTTTCCTATCTTGCAGATGTCACACTGGCTTGCAGGAAGCCAGGGACACCTCAGGGGTCTCTGGCAATTCCCATTACCCTTACCATATAATTGGCACCCAATGTGGGGCATGAACCCACAACCCTGAGATTAAGAGTCTCATGTTCTACTGACCCAATATGGACATGGATAAAATCCATGGGTAACTCCACCTGCAAGATAAAGTCAGGAGAATTTGCGACAACATTCAGCTCTCACAAAATAATTCCAGATGCGGATGTGGGGCCAAGTAAGCCCAGTCATGAACAATCCTTCCAATTACTGTCTTTTCTAAATACTGCTAAATATTGTCTTTTGCTAAATACTGTCTTTTGCTAAATACTGCTAAAAGCATGGATCCTCCTTATCAGAGGAGCGACACCTATATGTCCAGTGCTGCAAACCCTGTTAAATCAGGCTTCCTATATGATACCTAAAAGTACTATTGTTAATATGCAACTGGACATCTATAAATAGATCTCTTCTTTTCCTAAGGCTGGGACATTAGATGGGGAAATTTGGGAGCACATAGGAATTGCTCTCCATAATGTCCACTGGAGGGGAAATCCTCTTTCATCTCAAACTTTACTTTCTTGTAGTCTGATTTGCTTGATTCTGGCTCCTTTTAACTCTGCTCAAAATAAAATGGCTATGCCCTCAGTTAAGATGGCACCTACAGCAGTTTTAGTGGTGCCTGTGACAGTCCCGCCCACAGTTATGGTTGCCAAAGTGGCTACCGTGACACACTAGAGTATGCAGTTGTGATTGACGTCTGCAACTTTCAGTTGACTCTTGCTCATGAGAAGTGTTTCCTTTCAGCCTTAACCCCTCCTGACACTACTCTGTTCCCCATCTGCTCTCTTGGAGATTCTGTTCTTCTTGAGCTGCTGGCTGTTTCAGCCCCTCCCAAAGAAGAGAACAATTTAACACCCCCACTTCCTCAAATGCTGCTACCAGCTATAACTCTGTTTCTTCTCAACCACTATAGCCATGTAATACCAAAAGGCAAGAGATATAGATGAGTCTTTTATAACATCTTTATGTTTTCCTGTGGTATAAATAAAAAACAACCTTGTGGAAAAATCAAAAGTAGCAACTGAGATGGCTTCTTTGGCTGCCACAGCTCCACCTAAAAAGAGAGGGAAGTGGGACTCTGCAAAAAAAAGTAAAACTCTTTCTTGGCCCAAGCCTCCAAAGTTCCTGGAGGATAATGAGATAAATCCCTGCCTATCTACACATCAACACCTTGTTTGGCACGATACACTAACAAGATTCTATGAGACCCTATTGTTTTCTACATAAATATTTTGGAAAATAAAATATAAGGTTTTAAAACAATTCAAACAAAGTAGATACTTAAGATTGAAGCACAAAGACCAAATGGTATTTTAGTGCCCCAATGCTGGCTACAGATTGCCCACTCATTAGGAAATATAAACAAATGAGGGCAATTCCAGCCTAGGGCTAAATAATCAAAGCCAGGGATATGAGATGTCCTACCAGGCAAGGGAGACATCAAAAGATAAATTAAATGCCCTACTGAAGTCCCGAGTCACACGGAACATGCCAAATCAGCCCGCTGCAGACAGGCAGGTCTGTGGACACCCTACTGAGGGCCCGAGTCACGTGGAACACACCGAATCAGCCCACACCCTGGCAATAACCCACTAGACCTGCTGCCCCCCGCCCCCCCCGTACAGCCACCTGGTTCCACACTACAAAGATGCAGAGGACACTGGACCACCAGACCACTCTACTGAGTTCCGCTGCTCCCAGCCCAGAGGTAGGGGCTTCTGAGCTGCCATCCCACTGCTCCTGGTCCAGAGGAAGGGGCTTCCTGCCCACAATCTCCCCCGCTGCTCCCAGCCCAGAGGAAAGGGCTTTTGGGCCACCTTCTGTCCTACCACTCCTGGCCCAGAGGAAGGGGCTTCCAGGCCACCATCCCTTCCACCACTCCCCGCCCCTGTCCCACCTCTCCCAGCTCAGAGGAGGTAATCTGTGCAGGTGCCACCAGCCCCCCACACAGTTGAAATGAGAAAACATGTAAATAAGTCTCAAAACCAGACTTCCAGATCACCTACAGCAACCCCAAAGGGAAATGAGATGGAACACTCTGATACTCAATCACCTGGACCCACTGAGCTGGCAACAAAAGGGGATCTGGGAAAAATCAAATCAGAAATAATTTCTCAGATAACAGGAGAAATTGTGCCCCTAGTGCAAGACATGATTAATAAATCTAGAGAGGAGCTGAGGAACATGATCTAATCCCAACATAGGAAACAAATGGAATCCATAAATCTGTGCAAATAGATTTCCAGGACATGAAAAACTCCACTGAAAGTCTACACAGCAGAATGAGCCAATGTGAGGACAGAATTTCAGATATAGAAGATAAGATTGCAACTAATGACCAGGAAAAGAAAAATTGCTTCAAAATTATAAGGGAACATGAGAAATCAATCCAGCAGCTGCTAGATGATGCAAAGAAGAATAACATAAGACTGATTGGAGTCAATGAAGAAATAGGAGAGAGTGCAGATGACATAAAAAATCTCTTCACAGAAATAATGGCAGAAAACTTCCCAAGCAGGGGAAAAGAGCTTGACATACAGATAAGTGAGGCATATAGGATTCCAAATAGCCTTGATCAAAAAAATCTACACATAGGCATATAATTTTTAAGATTCCAGAAACTCAACAGAAGAACAAAGTTCTACAAGCAGTTACAGAAAAGAAACAAATCACAGACAAAGGAAAGCCCATCAGAATCACAGCAGACTTCTCAACACAAACCATCAAGGCAGGAAGAGCTTGCAGTGACATATTCCAAGTCCTAAAATAAAACAGCCTCCAACCCAGATTCATGTACCTTGCAAAACTATCTTTCAAAATTGATGAAGAAATAAGACACTTTCATGGCAAAGAGCACCTTAGGAACTTCGTGAATACCATACCAGCACTCCAAAGAATTTTACACAATATCCTAGGAACAGACATTGAGGATCACAACCCCAGGAAGCAAAGCAGAATGAACCCATCTGGCATGACAAGAAATGAAATGTAAAGGGGGAGAACCCAACAAAAAGAAAAGGTCATGGCAATGACAAGTCAATACGTTTCAGTTATAACCATCAACCTTAATGGTCTCAATTCACCAATCAAAAGAAATAGACTGGCAGAATGGGCTAAGAAGCAAAATCCAACAATATGCTGCATACAAGAAACACACTTAATTCAAAAGGAAACTCATAGACTGAAAGTTAAAGGGTGGAAAACAATACTCCATGTGACAGGAACCCGAAAAAAAGCAGGAGTAGCTATCCTCTTTGCAGATCAAGATTTCAAACCAACACTGATTAAGAGAGATGAAGAAGGATACTACATCTTTGTAAAGGGAAGAATCCAAGAGGAAGAGATGACAATCATAAATATCTATGCACCAAACACTAGTGTGCCCAACTATATAAAACAAATACTAATGGACATGAAAAGTCATATATGCAGTAATACATTTGTAGTGGAGGACCTCAACACCCCACTGTCACAAATAGATAGATCAACTAGGCAAAGAATAAGTAATGAAATACTAGAACTCAATTGAACTCTTGAACAAATGAACTTAACAGATGTTTAGAGAGTCTTCCACCCCACAAAATCAGAACACACATTCTTCTCAGCTGCACATGAGTCATTCTCAAAAATAGACCACATACACCCTACCGAGGTCCCCAGTTGCGCGGAATACACGCTGAATCACTCTGCTGTAAACAGCCAGGTCTGTGCACGCCCTACCAAGGTCCTGAGTCGTGCAGAAGACACCGAATCACCCCGCTGCAGACAGGCAGGTCTGCCCATGCCCTACTGAGGTCCCCAGTCGCACAGAACATGCCAAATCAGCCCGCTGCAGACAGGCAGGTCTGTGCATGCCCTAACGAGGTCCTGAGTCGCACGGAAGACACCAAATCACCCTGCTGCAGACAGCCAGCCACCTGATTCCACACTACAAAGATGCAGAGGACACCAGACCATCAGACCAAGGTACTGAGTCCCACTGTTCCCGGCCCAGAGGTAGGGGCTTCTGAGCCGCCGGCCCACTGCTCCTGGTCCAGAGGAAGGGGCTTCCCGGCCACCATCCCTCCTGCTGCTCCTGGCCCAGAGGAAGGGGCTTCTGAGCCACCATCCCACTGCTCCTGGTCCAGAGCAAGGGATTTCCCGGCCACCATCCCTCTGGCTGCTCCCAGCCCACAGGAAAGGGCTTTTGGGTCACCATCCCTACCGCTGCTCCCGGCCCCTGTCCCACCTCACCCAGCTCAGAGGAGGTAATCCGTGCAGGCACTAACAGCCCCCTGCCCCAGTCAAAATGAGAAAAATAGACCACATACTCACTCATAGAACATGTTTAAGTAAGTGCAAAGGAATTGAAGTTTTCCCCTGTATATTATCAGACCATAGTGAGATGAAATTGGAGATCCATAGCAAAAGAAACTCAAAATATTTCATAAACACATGGAAATTGAACAACACACTTCTGAATAACCAATGGATCACTGAGGAAGTTAAAGAAGAAATCAGACAGTTCCTTCAATTAAATGACAATGACAATACAACATATCGGAATCTATGGGACACAATGAAAGCAGTCTTAGGAGGGAAATTCATAGCAGTGAATACGCATATTAGGAAAACAGAACGAGCCCAATTAAACAACCTGATGCTGAAACTCAAGCTTCTAGAAAAAGAAGAGCAGGACAACCCCAGAGCTCATACAAGGGAGGAAATTATAAAGATCAGAGCAGAAATCAATGCAATGGAGACTAAGACAATGATACAAAAAAAGCAATGAAGCCAAGAGTTTGTTCTTCGAAAGAATCAACAAAATTGGGAATTGTACCTTTACATAATACATCTTGGTTCTTATTTTTTCCCCATTCCTAGCCCTGCCTTCACGCCCTCCGCCCTTCCCTATTTACAAAGACTTTATTTCCATGTTTTCCATTTCTCAGCATTTTTCCTTTCCCTTCTTTCCTTTCCTCTGCCCCTCCCACTACCCCTACCCCTTTGGACCTTTTCTTCCTATTTTGCATTATTGATTATTCATTCTAATCATTGGTACATTTTACGTATGCAATAGAATGACATTCATCATTGGAAATTTGCACCTTTACATAGTCTCTCTTGGTTCTTATTTTTCACCCTTGCCCAGCCCTCCCTTCAACCCCTCCAGTCCTCCCTATTTACAAAGATTTTGTTCCTATTTTTCCATTTTATCATGTTAATCCCATTCCTTTCTATCCTTTCCCCTAGCCCTCCCACTTCCTTCCCCATTGCCCCTTTTCTTCCTATTTCACATTACCTATTATACATTTAGTCCTTATTTACACTTTCAGTTTCTCACACTAGAGAAACTATTCAGTATTTATACATGTGTATCCGATTTATTTCACTTAAGAGTATGGGCTCAATTTGCATCCACTTAGCTATAAATGTCTCTAATTTCTCATTTTTTATGGCTGAGTAGTACTCCACTTTATAAAAAAACCCCACATTTTCTTTATGCAGTCTCCAGTTGATGGGCATTTGGGCTGTTTCCAAGTTTTAGCTATCACAGACTGTGCTGCTATGAACATGGGTGCACATATATCACTGTGGTATGATTCTTTTAATTCTTTGGGGAAGATCCCCAGCAGTGGAATAGCAGGGTCAAATGGGACTTCCAGTCCTAGTTCTTTGAGGTATCTCCATACTGATTTCCACAGTGGTTGCACCAATCTACACTCCCACCAGCAGTGGAGCAGGGTTCCTCTTTCCCCACAGCCCCGCCAGCATTTGTTATTGGTTGATTTCATGATAGCAGCCATTCTTTCTGGAGTGAAGTGGAATCTCAGCGTTGTTTTCATTTGCATCTCTCGAATGACAAGTGATGTTGAACATTTTTTCATGTATTTCTTTGGTATTTCTACTTCTTTGTCTGAGAAATGTCTGTTCATTTCAGATGCCCATTTTCAGATTGGGTCTTTAAATTTGGGAGGTCTGTTCTTTTTAAGTTCTTTATAGATTCAAGATAGTAGACCTTTGTCTGAGGAAGAGCAGGTGAAGATTTTTTCCCACATTGTGGGTTGTCTCTTCACACTGCTGGTGGTTTCTCTTGCTGTGCAGAAGCCTTTTAATAAGAAGAGATCCCACTTGTTGATTGTTTGTGCTAGTTCAAGGGCAACTGAGGTTTTGTTCATAAAATCTTTTCCTACACCGATGTCTTCAAGGGTTCTACCTAAGCTCTGTTCCAACTGGTTCAGAGTTTCTATTTCAATATTTAGATCTTTAATCCATTTTGATTTTAGTTTAGTGCATGGTGAGAGATATAGGTCTAGTTTTAATCTTTGGCAAGTTGAAGCCCAATTTTTCCAGCACCATTTATTAAAGAGGCTATCTTTCCTCCAGTGAGGGTGTTTGGCTCCTTTATTGAAGATGAGATGGCTGAGTGTGTCTGGCGTTGTTTCTGCATCTTCTAATCTGTTCCACTGGTCCTCAGGTCTGTTTCTTTGCCAGGACCATGCTGTTTTATCACTGTAGCTTTGTAGCATAGTTGCAGGTTGGGGATTGTGATAGCCCCTGCCATGTCTCTGTTACCTAGAATTGCTTTTGCTATTCTGTGTCTCTTCTTGTTCCAAATGAATTTTTGGATTGTTTTCTCAAGGTCCATGAAGTATGCTGCTGGGATCTCAATTGGAATTGCATTAAATCTATATAGCAGTTTTGGAAGTATGGCCATTTTCACTATATTATTCCTTCCTACCCAGGAGCAGGGGATGTCTGTCCATTTTCTGATACCATCTTCAATCTCTCTTTTCAGAGTGCTATAGTTTTCAGAGAAGAGGTCTTTGATTTCTTTCGTTAGGTTGATTCCTAGGTGTTTCAGTTTTTTGGATGCTATTGTGAAAGGAATTATTTGCCCTATTTCTCTCTCAGTGAGTCTGTCATTGGTGTAGAGGAAAGCTATTGATTTTTGTGTGTTGACCTTGTAACCAGCTACTTGACTGAATTTGGTTATTAAGTCTAGAAGACTTTTGGTGGAGTTCTTGGGGTCTTCTATATAGAGTATCATGTCATCTGCAAATAATGACAATTTGACTTCTTCATTTCCTATCTTTATTCCTTTTATTTCTTTCTCTTGTCTAATTGCTATGGCTAATGTTTCCAGAAGTATATTGAACAAGAGTGGCGATAGTGGACATCCTTGTCTTGTTCCTGATTTGAGTGTGAAGGATTTCAGTTTTTGACCATTTAGCATGATATTGGCTGTTGGTTTTTCATAGATGGCTTCTATCAGTTTGAGGTAGAGACCATCTATTGCAATTTTTTGTAGGGTTTTTATCATAAATGCATGTTAGATTTTGTCAAATGCTTTTTCTGCATCTATGGAGATAATCATATGGTTTTTGTCCTTGGCTCTATTGATATAGTGTATTACATTGATTGATTTTCGTATATTGAACCATCCCTGCATCCCTGGGATGAATCCCACTTGATCAGGGTGTATGATCTTCTTGATGATCTTCTGCATTCTGTTTGCCATTATCTTATTAAGGATTTTTGCATCTATGTTCATTAGTGAGATTGACCTATAGTTCTCTTTTTCGGTTGGGTCTTTCTCTGCTTTGGGGATCAAGGTGATGCTTGCTTCCAGGAATGAATTTGGGAGTATTGCTTCCCTTTCAATTTCATGGAATAGTTTAAACAGTAGTGGCAGTAGTTCCTCTCTAAATATCTTGTAGAATTCAGCAGTGAAGCCACCAGGGCCTGGGCTTTTCTTAGTTGCTAAGTTTTTAATTACATTTTCAATTTCACTGGTCGATATTGGGTTGTTTAGAATTTTTAGGTCTTCTTCGTTCAACTTTGGTAATTCATATGTATCTAGGAATCTGTCCATTTCTTGTGTGTTGTCCATCTTATTGGCGTATAGGTTCTGGAAGTAGGTATTGATGATCCTCTGAATTTCTGCTGGGTCTGTTGTAATTTCACCCTTTTCATTCCTAATTGCATGGATTTGGGCCTTTTCTCTCCTTTTTCTGACAACATTGGCTAAGGGTCTGTCAATTTTGTTTATTCTTTTAAAGAACCATCTCTTGGCTTCATTCATTTTTTTGTATTGTTCTGTTAGTCTCCATTGCATTGATTTCTCCTCTGAACTTTATAATTTCCTCCCTTGTATGAGCTCTGGGGTTCTCCTGCTCTTCTTTTTCTAGAAGCTTGAGGTTCAGCATCAGGTTGTTTAATTGGGCTCGTTCTGTTTTCCTAATATGCGTATTCACTGCTATGAATTTCCCTCCTAAGACTGCTTTCATTGTGTCCCATAGATTCCGATATGTTGTATTGTCATTGTCATTTAATTGAAGGAACTGTCTGATTTCTTCTTTAATTTCCTCTGTGACCCATTGGTTATTCAGAAGTGTTTTGTTCAGTTTCCATGTGTTTATGAAATATTTTGAGTTTCTTTTGCTATGGATCTCCAATTTCATCGCACTATGGTCTGATAATATACAGGGGATAACTTCAATTCCTTTGCACTTACTTAAACATGTTCTATGTGTGAGTGTGTGGTCTATTTTTGAGAATTACCCACGTGCAGCTGAGAAGAATGTGTGTTCTGATTTTGTGGGGTGGAAGACTCCATAAACATCTGTTAAGTTCATTTGTTCAAGAGTTCGATTGAGTTCTAGTATTTCATTACTTATTCTTTGTCTAGTTAATCTATTTGTGACAGTGGGGTGTTGAGGTCCCCCACTACAACTGTATTACTGCATATATGACTTTTCATGTCCGTTAGTATTTGTTTTACATAGTTGGGCACACTAGTGTTTGGTGCATAGATATTTATGATTGTCATCTCTTCCTCTTGCATTGTTCCCTTTACAAGGATGTAGTATCCTTCTTCGTCTCTCTTAATCAGTGTTGGTTTGAAATCTACTTGATTTGCCAAGAGGATAGCTACTCCTGCTTTTTTTCGGGTTCCTGTTGCATGCAGTATTGTTTTCCACCCTTTAACTTTCAGTCTATGAGTTTCCTTTTGAATTAAGTGTGTTTCTTGTATGCAGCATATTGTTGGATTTTGCTTCTTGACCCATTCTGCCAGTCTGTTTCTTTTGATTGGTGGATTGAGACCATTAAGGTTGATGGTTATAACTGAAACGTATTGACTTGTCATTGCCATGACCTTTTCTTTTTGTTGGGTTCTCCCCCTTTACATTTCATTTCTTGTCATGCCAGGTGGGTTCATTCTGCTTTGTTTCCTGGGGTTGTGATCCTCAATATCTATTCCTAAGATATTGTGTATAATTCTTTGGAGTGCTGGTTTGGTATTCACGAAGTTCCTAAGGTGCTCTTTGTCATGAAAGTGTCTTATTTCTCCATCAATTTTGAAAGATAGTTTTGCAGGGTACATCAATCTGGGTTGGAGGCTGTTTTCTTTTAGGGCTTGGAATATGTCACTGCAAGCTCTTCTTGCCTTGATGGTTTGTGTTGAGAAGTCTGCTGTGATTCTGATGGGCTTTCCTTTGTCTGTGATTTGTTTCTTTTCTCTAACTGCTTGTAGAACTTTGTTCTTCTGTTGAGTTTCTGGAATCTTAAAAATTATATGCCTATGTGTAGATTTTTTTGATCAAGGCTATTTGGAATCCTATATGCCTCACTTATCTGTATGTCAAGCTCTTTTCCCCTGCTTGGGAAGTTTTCTGCCATTACTTCTGTGAAGAGATTTTTTTTATGTCATCTGCACTTTCTCCTGTTTCTTCATTGACTCCAATCAGTCTTATGTTATTCTTCTTTGCATCGTCTAGCAGCTGCTGGATTGATTTCTCATGTTCCCTTATAATTTTGAAGCAATTTTTCTTTTCCTGGTCATTAATTGCAATCTTATCTTCTATATCTGAAATTCTGTCCTCACATTGGCTCATTCTGCTGTGTAGACTTTCAGTGGAGTTTTTCATGTCCTGGAAATCTATTTGCATGTATTTATGGATTCTATTTGTTTCCTATGTTGGGATTAGATCATGTTCCTCAGCTCCTCTCTAGATTTATTAATCATGTCTTGCACTAGGGGCACAATTTCTCCTGTTATCTGAGAAATTATTTCTGATTTGATTTTTTCCAGATCCCCTATTGTTGCCAGTTCAGTGGGTCCAGGTGGTTGAGTATCAGAGCGTTCCATCTCATTTCCCTTTGGGGTTGCTGTAGGTGATCTGGAAGTCTGGTTTTGAGACTTATTTACGTGTTTTCTCATTTCGACTGGGGGGGCGGGGGGTGCTGTTGGCACCCACGTGGATTACCTCCTCTGAGCTCCGAAAGGTGGGACATGGGCCAGGAGCAGTGATAGGGATGGTGGCCCAAACACCCTTTCCTCTGGGGTGGGAGCAGTGGGAGAGATGGTGGCTGGGAAGCCCCTTTCTCTGGAACAGGAGCCGTGGGATGCCAGCTCAGAATCCCCTACCTCTGGTCCAGAAGAGGCAGGAGGGATGGTGGCCCGGAAGCCCCTTCCTCTGGGCTGTGAGTAGCGGGACAGAAGGTGGCCCAAAAGCCCTTTCCTCTGGGCTAGGAACAGCGGGAGGGATGGTGGCCGGGAAGCCCCTTCCTCTGGACCAGGAGCAGTGGGACGGCCCAACTTTATAAAATAAACACTACTGGACATGAAAAATCAGATAAAACCAATACAATTATAATGGGATAACTCAACACCCAAATGTTAAAAATAGGTCAACTAGACAAAAAAAAAAAAATCAGCAAAGAAATTTCTGAGCAGAACCAAACCCGCAAACAAGTGGACTTAATGGATATGTATAGAGTGTTCCACTCAACAACAACTGAATACACATTCTTCTAATCAGCACATGGAACTTTCTCCAAAGTAGATCATATACTAGCCAATAAAGAATACTTATGTAAATGCAAAATAATCAAAATTATCTCAAGCATATTATCAGGTCATAGTGCAATGAAGTTAGAAATCAATGGCAAAGGAAACCACAAAAATTATGGAAACACATGCAAATTAAACAATACCCTTTTGAATACTCAATGGGTTACAGAAGAAATCAAAGAAGAAATTAGACAGTTCCTAGAATGACATAATTATTCAGTGCAACATACCAGAACCTATGGGACATAATGAAAGCATTCCTAAGAGGAAAGTTCATAGCAGTGAATGGTCACATCAGGAAAACAGAGCAACTTGAAATAATGTAATGATGTACCTCAAGGTCTTAAAAAAACAAGAACCATCCAAATCCAAAGCTAGTATAAGGAAGGAAATTATAAAGATCAGAACAGAAACTAATGAAATTGAGGCTAAAAAATAAAAAGAATCAATGAATCAAAGAGCTGGATCTTTGAAAGAATAAACAAAACAGAAAAACCCTGTTTTGACTTGAATCTAGATGTTCCCCCAAAGCCTCATTTGTTTATAGGTGGGGCTTTTGGAAGATGAGTGTGGACAATGGGAAGGCCTTATCCTGATTGTGAGTGGTGCCAGTCAATAGGCTTGTAGTCTGAAAGTAATAAAAGGGAAAGGAACATTCACTGCTTCACTGTTTCTTTCTGCCTGTCCTGTCCTGAACTATTTTTTTCTCTGCAATGCCCCACTGCCATGCTGCCTTGCCTTGGAGCCAGCTGACTATAGACTGAAACTTTTACAAATTGTGAGCTAGATAAACCTTTCTCCCTTTTGCTGTGGATGTTGGGTATTTTGTCCCATCCACAAGAAAGTAACTAAGAAAAACTACTTGCCAATCTTACCAAAAAGCAACAAAAACAAAAACAAAAAAACCAGGCAAGATCCAAATCCATGTAATTAGAAGTAAAAAAGGTGAAATCACAGCAGACTTTGCCAAAATACAGAAGATTACTAGTAACTAACATGAGAACCTGTACTCTAATGAAATGGAGATTTTAGAAGAAATGGATAGATTCTTAGATACATATGGCTATTGAAGCTGAACCAAGAAGATATAAAAACTGAATAATCTAATATTAGGCAATGAAATTGAAAAAGTAACAAAACAAACAAATCAACAAAGAAAAGTCCAGGTCCTGATGAATTCACTGCTGAATTCTACAAGGGTTTTAGAGAAGATCTAAAGCCAATACTTTTTAAACTCTTTAATGAAATCAAAAGGGAAGGAGGGCCAGCAGGATTTAGCTCAGTGGTTCCACTGCCTGCCTCGCAATCCCAAGGTCCTGAGTTCAATCCCTGGTACCAAAAAAAAAAAAAAAAAAGGGGAGGGGTGGAGTAGTACTTCCAAAGTCATTCTTCAAAGTTAACATTAACCTGATTCTAAAACCAGAAAAGGACCCAACCAAAAAGGAGGACTATAGCCCAATCTTGTTAATGAACATAGACACAAAAATCCTCAACAAGATACAGGCAAACAGAATGAAACAAATCATCATAAAGATCACAACCAAGTAGGATTCATCTCAGGTAAGTAGGGATGATTCCACAGACCCAAATCAATAAATGTGATACATCACATAAACAGAAGCAAGGACAAAAATCACATACTCATCTCAATTGATGAAGAAAAAGGCTTTGACAAAATCTAACATTTATTCATGATAAAAATCCTGAAGAAAATAGTACAGAGGGAGCTTATCTCAATCTGATAAAAGCCCTTTATGACAAAACCAATGGTCAACATCATATTATATGGGGAGAAGCTGAAAGCTTTCCCTCTAAAATCAGGAACAAGACCAGGATGTCTGCTAAAGTCAATATAGTGACTCTGTAGTTCAATATAGTTCTCAAAACATTAGCCAGAGTAACCAGGCCAAAGAAAGAAAAGAAAAGACATATGCATATGATAGGAAGTCAAATATCATTATTTTTAGATGACATGATTCTCTACATAGAAGAGTCAAAAATTACACTTAAAGACTCCTAGAATCAACAGCCAAATTAAGTAGTGTAACAGGATACAAAGTCAACACAGAAAAAATCAAAGTGTCCCTGTACACCAATAAAAACCTCATTGAGAAAGAATTAGGGAACCAATACCTTGCACAATAGCATCAACAAAAATGAAATATTTAGGAATTATCCTAACCGAGGAAGTGAAAGACCTCTACAATGAATACTACAGTCCACTGAAAAAGGAGATTGAAGGAGACATAAGAAAATGGTGAGATATCCCCTGTTCCTGGATAGGCACAACCAGTATTTAGTCAAAGTGGCCATAATTCCAAAACTGATACACAGATTTAATTCAATTCCAATCAAAATACCAATAGCAATCCACACTGAGCTAGAGAAAACAATCCTAAAATTCACATAGAACCAGAAGAGACTGGAATAGCAAAAGCATTCTGGGCAGCAAGGGCGAGGCAGGAGGCATCACAATTCTGGACTTCAAGTTTTAATACAAAGCTACAGTGAAAAAACAGCATAGTATTGACAAAAAATATTGGTTCAGTGGAACAGAAAAAAAGGATGCAGAAAAAACTCTAGGCACATTTGGTTACCTGTGCCAGGGATTTAGCTCAGTGGTTCTGTCGCCTGCCTTGCAAGCACAAGGACCCGAGTTCAATCCCCAGTACCAAAAACATTTGGTTACCTGATCTTTGACAAAGGGGCCAAAAACATACACTGGAGGAAAGACAGCCTCTTTAACAAATGGTGCTGGGAAAACTGGCTATCCACATGTAGAAGACTGAATCTAGACCTATATCTCTCACCATGTTCTAAACTAAAATCAAAACAGGTCATGAATCTCAATATTAAAACAGAAATAATCAGCTGGAAGATAAAATAGGTAGAACTGTTAAAGACATCAGTGTAAGCAAGGACTTTCTGAGCAGAACCCCAATTGCACAAGATATAATACTAGGAATCAACAAATTTGATCATATAAAATTAAAAAGCTTCTGCATAGCAGAGGAAACATCTGACAGAGTGAAGAGACAGCTGACAGAATGGTAGTTTTTGCCACCTACAGCTTGACTAGAAGATAAATATTTTGAATACATAAAGAACTAAAAAAAAAACAAACCCAAACAGATACCCCAAATAAAAGACCTAATCAAAAATAGGCAGCTGATATGAACATATACTTCTCGGCAGAAGAAATAAAAATGACTAACAAATACATGAAAAGATGTTCAACATCTCTGACCATTAGAGAAATGTAGATTAAAATAACATAGAAGTTCCATCTTACCACAGAAAAAAAGGCTATCATCAAGAAATCAGATGATAAAAATGCTGATGAGGGTGCAGGGGAAAAAGGAACCCTTCTACATTGTTGCTTGGAGTATAAACTAGTACAACCAGTATGGAATTAGGTATGTAGGTTCATCAAAAAACTAAAACAAGAAATTCCACTTGACCCAGAAAGTCTCCTAGATATCTTCCTGAAAGAGTTAATGACATCACATTACAGTGCTACATGCACACCCATATTTATAGCAGCACAATTCATAATAGCTAAATCTTGGAAATGGCCTATAGGGCCATCAACAGATGAATGGATAAAGAAAATGTGGTATTTATACAGAGTGGAATACTACTCTGCCATAAAGAAAGACAAACTCAAGTCATTTGTAGAAAAATGGATGCACCTCGAGGCATAATGTTAGGTGAAATAAATCAGATACACAAGCTTAGATATCACATGGTTTCTCATGAGAAACCCAAAATATAAATAAAAAACACAATATAGGATAGATAATAGGAAATAGGGAGATGGATCTTTTGGATACGGAAAGGAGATCAAGAGATGGAGGGAGGGGAGAGAAAGGAGAGGGGCAGGGGGTGAAGAAAGAATCAAGACGTGTTATGTGCATGGACCAACTCCCCACAGTGAATAGAATCATTGTGTACTGTGAACACATACTAGTAAAAATTAAAATTAAAGAAATAATGCTGCTACAAGATGGATAAACCTTACAAATTTTAAGCTAAATTGAATTTTGATATACAAGTTATACTCAAATAAGCTGTCTATAGAATTAAATAGTAATCAAAGAATTCAGTGAGATCAGAAAACTAGAAAACAAGTGAAATTCTATAAAGTGTGTGTAAGAAGCCTTGGAAACTCATGGTACACGGGGATTTCCTACCCTAGGTCTTGAAGAGGGCTGGAGTCCAGGTGCGAGCAGTACAACAGGGAAGGCAGGGAAACGTCCAGAAGGAAGGCAAAACAGTGCAGCATGGAAGTCCACTGCAGGCTCAGGAGAGCCCTGAGCCACATGGACTGGACATGGACCAGGTCGAGGGCATTCAGGAGCTGAAGGGGAAATTGTAGCCGGACTTTGGAGACCTTTTGTTTTTAGGCAGAAGATTTAGAACTGGTCTATTGGGCAATGAGAAGCCCCTGAGAAGGGAGGAACATGATGGAAGAGGCGTTTGAGATGGCACATCTGGCAGTGCTGTGCAGAGGGGTGGGAGGCGGAGACAGCAGTGAAGGAGCCACCACACGGCTGAGGCTGGAGATGCTGAAGGCCTGAATCTGGGTCATGGCAATGTGGCATGCTAACTTGGTCAATGGCAGCAAAAAATGACAAAAAATTACTTCAGCTTTTCAAGTTTATGTACTAGCACCCAGAAATGACACGAATCAGTATGACGGGCTTGTGACTTATGCAGAAGGCGGGCTAGGAATTGAACCTGGCTCTGCAGCCTGATAGCTCTGGATTCCAGATTCTGCCCCTGACTTATTTGGCTGCAATGCCAACAGCACAAAATCCAAGATCAGGCAGGATGGGTGAGGAGCCCAAAAGTTTTAAAAGCATGGTCATTTTAATGGTGCCAACTAGAAAAAGAGAAAAATAGCCTATGGGTCAAAAGACTGTGCTATGACTTCGGTAGCCTAGTACTTTATCTAGCTTCCATTGGCACATCTCTGAAAAGGAAGCTGAGCTGCAGCGTGGCTTTCAGACCAGTCTCAGATTTCCCTCGGAAGTAATTCGGGGCTCTCTCAGTCACGGGAGACCCCACCACTGGAGATCAGAGAGCACCCACCCACACATCAACCAAAACTGCTCTTGTTTTGTCTGGTTTAGATTTTTGACGTCACAGTAACATTTCAACTGACAAGAGAGCCGAGGCTGTGATTTTAAAAGAAAGCAATTATACTATAGGATCTCTTAAGTTCCTTCTAGCTCAAAATTTAACTACCATGACTTTAATTTTGTTTATCCTCTTTTTTTAGGGGGGGGCATCTATTAAAAACATGGTTTAATAGCTAACTCAGGAGATTGAATGGTTTCTTTTACAGAAAAGAAGGATGGTCTTTCAAGAAGTCTTACTTTCAAAATAGAATCTGTAAGTAATTTTATTTGAAAGGTCTAAACTTTAGCTTAATTTTGTCTCAGAGGGATTGGTACAGTCTCTGTGAGACTGGGCCCAGACAGTAGAGGATGAAAACACGGATTACCCAGCTGCTCTGGCCTCAAAGGGGTCTTGGTGGGGGAGTGACAGCCAGGGAGCAGCCTCGGTGACTGGACAATGCAGGGTCTCTGTGAGGAGCTCCCCAGGAGCACTATTCCCTGTCACCAGACTGAGATCCATCCTAGGGAATATGGTCATTGCTTCCCATGTTCCCAGCCCCTCCCTAATGTTTGGAATTTCCACTCATCAAGCAACCCAGATGGATCAGAACCTAATCAGACTCTGGGTAAGGGCTAACTACTCCTAGTTCTCTAAAGGTAGCCTGGACTTTCTTGGCCTGGGAATTCAGTGAAGCTTGTGGGAGTCTTAGGCAGTGGCTCTGAGCCCAGCCAGTCAAAGCGAGTGGTTCCTTTTATTTCCTCTCCTCCTGATAATGATCCCAGGTAGGAAAAAATCATTACCATATTAACAGCTGAGTTTTACTAAGCACAAAATACTTTATATGCATCATTTAACTTAAAGCCTCTTGCCAATATGATGGGCACTACAAACTATATCTCCATTTTATAGAGAAGCAACCAAGGCCTAGAAAGGTTAGATAATTATCCCAAGTGCATGCAGCCCATAAGTGTCAGAATCCGGATTTGAGGGTAGTTTGCCTGCCTTTGAGTGTGAATTCTTAACCATACATGGTTCCTTTCTAAAG